>NW_012149986.1:3685635-3788975 GCF_000956105.1 Propithecus coquereli | reverse complement strand
TCCCAAGAATGGAAAGACAAGCACCACATGTACTCACCATCAAATTGGTATTAGCTGATCCACACTTAAGTGCACATATAAGAATAACATTTATTGGATGTTGGGCAGGGGGAGGGGGGATAGGGGAGGAGGGGACGGGCATATGCACAAACAATGAGTGCGATGTGCACCTCCCAGGGAATGGACACACTTGAAGCTCGGACTTGGGGGAAGGGGGGGCAAGGACATCATCTGTACCCCCTAATCATCTGTACCCCCATAATATGCTGAAATAAAAAAAAAAAAGATCTTTCTCTACCGAGGTCACCCCTTGGTGTGCATTGACATGGGACACAAATGTCTTTACACTTTATGCCCAGGCAAAGAGGCCTAACCACATGCCACTTCCCTAAATTTTCATTAATTTTCCAATCGTGTTCTTTCCAAGTCCCTGGCCACCCAGCCAAACCACTGGACTCAGGCCATGAATGGGTATATAATCACACACCTTGCCATTTTCTTCTTCCAAGCAAAGTGAAACCTAGGTGTACTTGTTTAAGTTCTGTCCACTGAGAGGATATTCCTTCACCACTGTCCTTCAGGAATGTCCCAGAAAAAGGTTGTGGTGCTGCAGCTGTGCACTTCGAGGTGGTGCCTGCATATCACATAGAACCATCTGTAAACCTGGCCTCAGTCTTCTCTTCTCCTGTCAACCAATCATAGAGAATTCCCCATGAGGCCACAGGTATGAGCTGGGAAAGAGAAGTCAGTATAGCAGGGATGGGGACCATAGGTATTTGGGCACTTTTTCATGTAACTTACTTATGTTTTCTGGGCTTGCTTAGGTCTTATCACGTATATGCCATTTCCACATGACGATGAAGCACTGCTATGCACATCGAACTTTATGAATTGGTGGGGCAAATAACACGCAGTTCGTGATGGGCAACTGAGGTTGCACAGTTACTTGGTGGCCCATGCTTAAGTGTTCAGTCTCTAAGACCCAGTAGCAGTGTTTTGCTCCAAAATCCTAAACAACTCTGCTGAGATTCACCTACACAGGCCAGCCAAAGGCTCCAAACAGCACCCCCATCTGCCACTGCCACTCCAAGCATCATTGGATCTGCCGAGTCATGCACCAAGCAGCAGAGTGGCTTGTACAGCAGCCAGGACCTGTTGCAGAGCCTTCTTCTATTGTGGCCTCTGTGCAAAACTAGCAGCTTTTCTAGTCACTTGGTTAATGGAGTGGAGTAACACACCAAAATGAGAAATATGTTGCCTCCAAAATTCAAGGAGGTCCACTAGGCACTGTGCCTCTTTTTTGGTTATAGGAGAGGCCAGAGGCAACAGCTTATCCTTCACCTTAGAAGGAATATATCATCATGCCCCACAACACTGGACCTCTATAAATTTCACTGAGGTAGAAGGCCCCTGAATTTGGATTGGATTTATTGCCCACTCTCTGACATGCAAATGTCTTACCTATATGTCTAGAATACTTCCCGCTTCTTTTCTTAGGTCCAATTGGCATAATGGCATCAGGATAGTGGACCAGTGTCAGTCTTCTGGAAGGGAGAGGCAATCAAAATCCTGGTAAACTAAACTGTGACTAAATTAGGGCTAGAGAGCTGATACACCCTGAGGCAAGACAGTGAAAATTTCAGGCTTGTCAGCTGAAAGCAAACTTCTGGTGATCCTTTTCTTTCACCACTTTGTCCAATGACATTAAGAGCAACCAATCAATGTCATTATAATCATTAGTTTTCCAACATTGCTTGAAAGTATCAAATACCTGCTTCTTATAAGTGGCTGTTAGAAATATCCAATACAGGTATTTTGCATATCTATATTACCAATTATGCCATGGACTATCAGTGCTCTCTTTACTACTCTATTTTACTACTGAAAACAGACTCATTAACTTCTTTAAATCTAATCAGATTAGAAAACCGATTCCAGAAAACTATGATCAGTACCAGAATATGTACCAGTGGGGCTTTTCCAGAGCAGTAGAACAAATAGAATAAACACACATGCACGCACACACATGCACTCCGCATACACACACACATGCAAAGACGTTTATTAGAAGGTATTGGATTATTCAATTATGAAGGCTGAGAAGTGCCAAAATCTGCCACCTGAGGCTGGAGACCCAGGAAAGCCAGTGGCCTCTCAAAGACCTGAGAGCCAGAGAGCTGGTGGGTGGATTCCACTCCAAGTCGCAAGGCCTGAGAACCAGGAGTGCTGAGAGCAGGAGCTCAAAGTCCAGCTCAAGCGGTCAGGCAGGGAATGAATCAGCCTTCCTCCATCCTTTTGTTCTATTCGGGCCCTCAATGAAGTAAATGATGCCTACCAACACTGGGGTAGGGGGACATCTGCTTTCCCAGTCCACCAATTCAGACGCTAATCTCCTCCAGAAAATGCCCTCACAGACATGGTGAGAAATAATCTTTAACTAGATATCTGGGCATTCTGTGGCCAAGATAAGTAGACACATAAAATTAAGCAGCCTAGGTCTCCACTTCAAAATAGTGTCCTGAACATAGTCTTTCTTCCCTCATAAATCCCACTGAAATGGGACAAAGCTTACTTTTAAATGAGCAAATCCATTGGCTTGCTGAAAGACAGCAAAAGGGCTTATCAGATGATCAAACATTTTGCCTAATCTCAAATAAGAAGGTGGCACCTGACAACAAGTGTTTGTCCCAAAATTAAACTCCAAAATTATATCTACAGTCTAAACAAAGTATACATCTTTCTGATGTATGGGTATTTTCTATTGGGGAAGCACGAGAAAGAATAAGGTAATTTTTGACTAACAGGAAATTGGAGGGATAAATAGGTATCTTCCTTCACTCTAGAGATAAAAAATGTATGAACTTATGTCACCTCCTGCCCCCTGAGTAAAGCCCCCCACTGAGAGTCATATGTATCCCTGGCATGCTCACCTGTTTCCAAATCATGCCTGCAGGAAAGGGGACAGATGGGGAGTCTGCAAAGGAAGCACACAGAAGGCTCACTTGGCCCCCTTGTGTCATTAAAGCACATTGAAAATGCATGAACGAGAGGAACCAAGATGAGCAAACACAACAGACTTGGAAGGAGACAGAGATGATAAAGGGAGCTGTGTGTGTGCCTGCCTGTCTTTTGTCAACCAGGCATCACCAACATTTCCCTTGATAGACTTTGCATTGCAAAAGAGCCAGGAACCACATTTCCCACAATCTCCTCCCTTGGGTGGTTCTGAAATAGTGTCTTCCCACAAAAGACACTTGCAAGAGATTAGGAAGACAGAAGAGAGACCACTATTCAGAGATGATGCTTATAATGGAATATATGGCTAGATGTTTAGTTAAGGATATCTCCCCAGGTTACTATACAGAACCACTCATCTGCTTCTGCTGAGCAAAAGTTGATGGGAGCTTCCAAAGATTCACGAGAATTGAAGCAGCTTTCCGGGAATCTCCCAAGAATCACCCACTTTGGGGTATAAGGATAAAGTTTTTATTGGATAGGTACTTCACTCACTTTTATTCCTCCACCTTTTAATAGTTATGAAAGCCCCTAATTCTTCATATTAAAACCCTTAATACAAACACACAATGGAAACTAAAAAAAAATACAGTGGCTTTTGACTAATATGAAAAAAAAAACATAATGAATATGAACTAACAGCATGATCCTTAGAAAGATTCAGGTACATGCTGCAGCAATAAAATAAGAATGAGCTGCTATGAAAAAGCAGATATCAGCAAATTTGCTAGAAATTTTTAAATTATATTTTTGTTACATATAAAATTATGCATATGTATGATCATTACAATGAAAGGTTTCATTTGAAAGTTTGAACTACTGATTGAACATAGATAAAGATGGAATTGTGGTCTGTAAGGCAAAATCTAGGAAATTAGAAATGAGAGAAAACTTTTAAGAGACTTACACGATATAGAGAAGTCAAACAAATCTATTAGATTCTTTGAAGAACAGAATAAAGTCTATAGCTAGATGGAAAAATAATAGGAAAACAATAATTATGAAATAAAATTTCCTAGAAATTAACAAAAACTCAAGTTTTGACATTTAAAGAACCCGCCAAGTGCCAAGCAGAAGGATGTAAAAGATGCACATGTAGGAGAAACATCTAACACCAAAGATATAAAGAGAAAATCCGAAAACTCTCAAAGAAGAAAAACACTTGAACATAAAGAAACAATGCTTTTGGCCCGGCGCGGTGGCTCACACCTGTAATCACACCTGTGCTAACTCTGGGAGGCTGAGGTGGGAGGATCGCTCAAGGTCAGGAGTTCAAGACCAGCCTGAGCAAGAGCAAGACCCCGTCTCTACTAAAAATGGAAAGAAATTAGCCGGACAACTAAAAAAAATATATATAGAGAAAAAATTAGCCAGGCATGGTGGCGCATGCCTGTAGTCCCAGCTACTTGGGAGGCTGAGGCAGAAGGATTGCTTGAGCCCAGGAGTTTGAGGTTGCTGTGAGCTAGGCTGACGCCACGGCACTCTAGCCCAGGCAACAGAGCGAGACTCTGTCTCCAAAAAAAAAAAAAGGAAAGAAACAATGTTTTCCTTCTCAGGGGAAGTTATTTTGAACCTAGACTCCTGTACACAGCTAAAATATCAATAAAGTGTGAGGGAAAATAAAGATAAATTTGTACTTGGAAAGTTGACTGCATGAATATTTGATTGCAAGTACCAGGAGGCCCAGAGGTAAGGCCGAAGCCACACGCAGCCTAGAGCCCTGTTCCTATCCATTTCCCCCTTCTGCCATCATTAGCATTGGCTTCATTCCAAGACTTGCTCCAACTATGGCAGCACATTTCCTAGTAGGTGTATCAGAAGAGAGAGATGGGAAACTTTACTTCCAGGAATGGAATTTTAGCCCTTCTCTTCATTCTAATGGGGTTGACTCAGGCTGTGTGTACCCTCCACACAGCATGTGCTGACTGTCAGGTTAATCCACTAAGTATTACCTGAGTTATATGGTCTAAGCGAGAGGGGCAAATACCTGAGCAAAAGAAGGAAAGAAGGCAGCAAAAATGGATGCTGGATTGCCAAATAACAATGTCCACTACACATTTTTGTATTCCTTCTGAAAAAATTACTTGAGAATATACTTCAATAAAATAAAAAGAAGTTCAGGAAAAAGGATGACACACAAAACAAAGAGCAACGGTGAGCAAAGAAATGAAAATAACTTAGGATTATATCTAATAATTTTTGATGATATGGCTATAAAGTGGGTTTCAGTTGTTGAGTAAGGACTCCTTAAAAAGTAGTCACTATAGCCTTGCATTATAATTTGAAATCAGGTAATGTGATGACTCCAGATTTGTTCTTTTTGCTTAAGATTGCTTTGGTTATTTGGGCTCCTTTTGGTTCCATCTGAAATTTAGGATTATTTTTTCTGGATCTGTGAAAAACGACATTGGTATTTTGAAAGGAATTGCACTGAATCTATAAATCACTTTGGTCAGTATGGACATTTGAACAATGTTGATTCTTCCAATCCATGAGCATGGGATGTTTTCCCATTTGTTTGTGTCATCTGTGATTTCTTTCACCTGTGTTTTGTAGTTTTCCATGTAGAGATCTTTCACTTCCTTAGTTAAGTATATTTCTAGGTATTTTATTTTCTTTGTAGCTACTGTAAATGGTATTGTATTCTTGGTGTGACTCTCGGCTTGACTGTTATTAGTATATAGGAATGTTACTGATTTGTGTACACTGATTTTGTAACCTGAGAATTTGACGAATTTATTTATAAATTCTAGAGGTCTTTTGGTGGAGACTTTAGTTTTTTCTACATACAAGATCATATCATCAGCAAATAGTTTATCCTCTTCTTTCCTGACTTGGATGCTCTTTGTTTCTTTCTCTTGCCTGATTTCTATCACTAGGATTTCCAGTATTATGTTGAATAGGAGTGGTGATAGTGGACACTCTTGTCTTATTCCAGTTCTTCGTGGAAATGCTTTCAACTTTTCCCCATTCAGTATGATGTTGGCTGTAGGTTTGTCACATACTGCTTTTATTATTTTGAGGTATGTTCCTTCTATGTCTAGTTTGTTGAAGTTTTTTTTTATGAAGCATTCATTATTGTATTTTATCAAATACTTTTTCTGCTTTGATTGAAATGATCATATGGTCTTTGTTTTTACTTTCGTTTATGTGATGAATCACATTTATTGATTTGCATATGTTGAATTATCCTTGCATCCCTGGGATGAAACCTACTCGATTATGGATTATCTTTTTGATGTGCTATTGAATTTGGTTTGCTAGTATTTTGTTGAGGATTTTTGAATCTGTGTTCATAAGGGATATTGGAACAAATCTGGAGGCATCACATTACCTGACTTCAAATTATACTACAAGGTTATAGTAACCAAAAGAGCATGGTACTGGTATAAAGGTAGAGACATAGACCAATGGAACAGAATAGAGAACCCAGAAATAAAACCATATAACTATGACCAACTGATCTTTGACAAAGCAGACAAACACATACACTGGGGAAAAGCTGCCCTGTTAAATAAATGGTGCTGGAAAAATTGGATAGCCACATGCAGAAGAATGAAACAGGATCCCTATCTCTTGCATATATAAAAATTAACTCAAGATGGATTAAAGATTTAAATGTGAGACCTGAAACCATAAAAATTCTGGAAGAAACTGTAGGGAAAAGCTCTTCTAGACATCAACCTAGCCAAAGAATTTATGACTAAGACTCCAAAGGTGAATAGAGCAATAGCAAAAATAAATGAATGGGACTTAAGTAAATTAAAAACTTTCTGCACAGCAAGGGAAATAATCAACAGAGTAAATAACAACCTACAGAATGGGAGAAAATATTCACAAGCTATACAAATGACAAAGGGCTAAATCCAGAGTCCACAAAGAACTCGAACAAATCAGCAAGATAAAAATAAATAACTCCATTAAAAAGTGGGGGGAAAACATGAACAGAGTTTTTGAAAAGAATATAGATAAATGTCCAACAAACATGAAAACACTCTCAACATCACTAATCATCAGGGAAATGCAGATTAAAACCACAATGAGATACCACCTTACCCCTATCAGAATGGCCATTAGTAAAAAAAATCAAAAAACAATAGATGTTGGTGTGGATGCAGTGAAAAAGGAGCACTTATACACTGTTGGTGGAACTGCAAATTAGTACAACTGTTATGGAAAACAGTATGGAGATTCCTCAAAGAACTAAAAGTAGACCTACCATTCGATTCATCAATCCCACTACTGGGTATCTACCCAACGGAAAAAAAGTCACTATATCAAAAAGACACCTGTACCCGAATGTTTATAGCAGTATAGTTCACAATTGCAAATACATGGAATCAGCCTAAGTGCCCCTCAATTGATGAGTGGATAAAGAAAATGTGGTATATGTATATACCATGGAGTACTATGCATCCATAAAAAGGAATGAAATAATGTCATTTGCAGCAACTTGGATGGAACTGGAGACCATTATCCTAAATGAAATATCTCAGGAATGGAAAAACAAACACCACGTGTTCTCACCAAATGAGAGCTAAACAATGGGTACACGTGGTCATAAAGTGGTGTAAGGACATTGGAAACTAAGAAAAGCGGAGGGTGGGAGGGGAGGGAGGGGTAAGAACTTAGCTATTGGGTACAATGAACACTGTCCTGCTGGCAGGCACACTAAAAGCCCTGACTTTGGCATTATACAATTAATCTATGTAAAACAAATGCTTGTAGCCCCTTAATATTTTGAAAAAAATATTTTTTAAAATAGTAGAAGTATGAGGTTTTTGTTGGTTTTTTTTTGTTTTTGTTTTTTTTTAAAAAAAGGTAATCTGGACCTGCAGCTCCCAATCATTTCAGTGAAATATGGAACAAAGAGGTTAAAAAAAAAAAGGAATGAGGATAGTTAAAAAATCAAAAACAACACCACTAGTGACTTTGTCTTGAAAAATAGGGGAGTAAGCATAAATATACGGAGTCTCAAAATTATAAAAAGCACATATTGGCATAAGTGGCAGTGCTGAAACTGAAAATATAGCAAATTTAAAAAACAAACACTTCTTCATTAGCAATTAGGAGAAAGCAGAATAAAACAAGAAAGAAAAAGCATTTATTTATCTATCATTTTGGCAAATATTTATTTTTATAATCTCGAGTTTTGGCAAAGGCAAAGGGAAATATACTCTTGTAGAAGTGTAAATATGTAAGCTGTTTGGGAGAGTATTTACCAATATCTCTCAAATATTCAAACGCACATGCACATTTAATTAGCAATTCCCCTTCTAAGAACATTTGTGACAGAAATATTTGCACCTATTCACATTGAGCAGTGTAATATTACTTAAAAATAACAAAGAAAGAAAGAAAGAGAACCTATATGCCTTCAGTTAGAGAAATGGCTGAGTGAATGTTGTTGACTACCTACACCACAGAATCTTCTGCCACGTTCTAGAGCAGACGTTGGCAAGTTTTTCCTGAAAAGTGCCCGGTAGTAAGTATTTTAGGTTGGGGGTCTTATTGTCTCTGTTGCAACTACTCAAGTCTGCCAATGTGATACAAAAGCAGCCGTAGACAATACTTAAATGAATGAAGGCGGCAGTGTTTCAATAAAACTTCATTTACGAAAGATGGCTGGCTGGGTTTGACTCAAGGGCCATAGATTGTCTGCCTTATTTTAAAGGACTGTGTATGTCATGTACTGATATGAAAATGTCTCCATGAGGCATTAGTTTAAAAACTTAAGTTGGAAAACAAGATATTCTATGATGTTACTTATGTTTGAAAATGATATGTGAACTTGTACACATGTATAGTTGATTATTGTTATTCCAGTAGCTATGTTCTATAAAGTGAACCAGCCATTTGCACCTAGGGGAAGTACAGAGTGAGGTTCCTAAAAGCCTCTGGTCACAAAATTTTTGTCAACCAATCAATATATAACCTTGTTTTCCAGTTTAAAGACACCTTATTTAATACACATTGTTGATTCATTAACAGTGATAACGACAGTGATAACACTCATACACGAATGAAGTTTCTCTAACACAGGTATTTTCTCCATAAGGCACATCACGGCCTTCCTGCACGTAGCAGCACCAGACAGCCCATCAGTAGTATGTTTGGGGACCATTGTAAACAGCAAAATCACTAGCAAATGCACACAAATGCAAAAAACATGGCACTAAATAGCCTTCAAAAAGGACACACGTTTACCATATGAGAGCTGAAACAAGAAGGCAGAGTGCCTGCTTGTTCAACCTCAGCTGTGAACACGCGTGCTGAGTGACTCAAATTTTTTGCCTCTGTGTGCATGTCCAGGAAAGAACAGAGAAGTATTGATTTGGGGGCTACAAATAAATATTAGCGAATGGATGAATATGCAAATATAGAATCCACAAACAATGAGGATCAACTGTATATGTTTGTAACTATAGAGAAAAAACTTTAAGAAAAACACTGGACACAGAAGGGAAAGGGAATTGGAGAACGGGGAGGGGACTTTCAGCTTTTTTCATCAATTATTCCTTAGTGGTTTAATTCTTCATGGGCCCGTATCAGTTGTGTAGTATTCAAAGCAGTTTAAAAACTATTCAAAGGTAATTGAAACGTGGCATACTGGTCAAAATATTTGAAAGGTAGCCTAGAAATTAATTTTAAAAGTTCAACAAGTGCCCCAGTGTCCATCGACTGATGAGTGGCTAAGCTAAACGTGGTATACCCATAAAATTGAAAATTTTTCAAAAATAAAAAGAAATGAAGTACTGATACATGCTCCAGCTCGTATAAACCTTGATAACATTTTGCTAAGTGAAAGAAGCTGGTCATAGAAGACCACATATTGTATGATTCTATTTTTTGAAATTCCAGACAAATCCATACATACAGAAAATAGATTAGCAGTCGCCTGGAGCTAAGGTTTTTGGGGCAACGGGGAGTGACGATCGGGAAAAGGTTTTCTTTGGAGGGACACAAATGTTTTAAAGTTAGATTGTGGTGATGGTATGTTCACAACCCTGTGAATATACTAGAAACCATTATATTGTACACTTTAAATGAGTGAATTGTGTGGTATGTAAATTATATCTTAAAGCTGTGTTTTCTTAAATTTCAGTCAGTTATTTTCCTCCAATTCAAATTTCACTTTTTGCATATTTTTCTATTAGAGACCTCTGTGTTCTTTTCTCCGATTCTGTTTTCCTTTTTACCTGCCTAATTAAGAGGGAGCTTTCGAAAGATTCTGAAAAGTCACATGCTGGAAAGAGAGTTGTTAGCATGACGACGGTGTTGATGGTAATTCTTAGTTTCTACTTTGTGCCCTTTTGTTTTCTGTTTGGTTTTTTTTTTTTGATTATACAAGTTTCCTACAATAGGTTGTTTTTTATTTATTTCAGCATATTATGGGTTTTTTTAAATTACAAACATATTAATTTTCTTGTAGTGTAGAGAAGAGAGCCTTCTTGGCATCACTTTTGTAATACTTCACAGCTTTCTTACCCGGCTTTGCTTACCCACGTACGAGAGGAAACACTTCCTTCTACCCTCTTAGGTTTTGTGACTGCCCTAAGAATTAAACGGACACAGACAGATTAATAGGAGAAAATCATACAAATCTATTTAACATTTTTGCATGTACATGGGAGTCTTCAAAAGGAAAACGAAGACCTGAAGAGGCCATCAGGCCCAAAGGCTTACATACATTCGTTACACAAAGAGTGATAAATCGTGGGCATGTGACAAGGCAAAAGGCTTGGGAGAGAAGCTGCAGATTATGGGGCAGTGACTGGGAAATATGAGAGGGAAACTAGTGGGAGATAGAACTTATTTCTGTAGGCTTGTTTGTACGGGTCCATCCCACTAGACTCCCAGTCTGCGGTGACAAGAATGTTCTCTCCCTGGTACAGGGAGCCTTTGTCTTGGGAAATTTTATGACCTGCTTTTTGGTAGAAATGGGGAGTCCGAAAGCCCCTCCCGCATCTGCTCCTCACGCGCCCTCGGCCGAGAGTACCCGGCGCGCCGCAGCCGCACGTCTGCGCGGCGGCTCTGAGCCCGCCCGGCATCCCCGCGAGGCCGTGGCGCCGGAGCCGCCCGTGGGCGTCGCAGCGGCTGCCCGTGCGCTGCGGCCTTCCGCTTTGCTCCGCGACTGGGCCTGGGTTTCTCTTCCGCAAGAAGCGGACGGGCGGCAACGGCACCGCAGCGCGGCGCCATCGCTCGCGAGGCCGGTCGCCGCCTCGGGGCGGGCAAGCGCACGGCCAGCAGCGAGGACGCGCTGCACGGACGCTTCCCGAACTCCTCGTTCCCCCGGCCAGGGGCACGCAACTGGGCCGGCCGCCGGGGGCAGCCCGCGCCGAGGAGGCCTGCAAAACGAGCGCGCCGCGAGCCACGCGCCGCAGGAAAGGAAGGTGGGCGCCGCCGGCTGCGCCGGGGGGCTCGGCGGGACGGCGCTGGGACTCGCGGCCTGCAGGCGGTGGCTCTCTCCCTTCTCCCCGCCTCGGAGCCCCCAGCCCGCTCCGGGACTCGCGTCCGCACGGGGCTGCAGGCCGGGCACTTGGTGCAGGTCGATAGCATCCATCGGCCCCTGAGCGTTCAGGCCGAGACAGCTGCGCTGTGGCTAGACCCGAGTCAGCACGCTTGACGCTCACGTCCTCAAGACGTTTACGGCGACTGCTAGGCCCTCGGCAAGCATCGCGTGGGTAGATTGCAAAGGTCTTCTTCCCGATTTTTTTATTGTGGTAAAAGATACATAACATAAACTTTACCATCTTAACCATTTTAAACGAACAGTTCAGTGGTAGTAAGCATATGCACCTTGTACAACCATCACCACCGACCTCCAGAATTCTCTTCATCTTGTAAAACTCCATTCCCAGTACACATAACTTCCCATCCCTCCCTCCCCTGGAAACGGCCATTCTGCTTTATGTCTCTCTGATTTTGTCTAAATACCTTACAAAAGTGGAGTCCTACAGTATTTGTCTTTTTGTGACTGTCTTATTTTACTTAGTGTAATGTCCTCAAGGCTCCCCCAAGTCTTAGCACTGTGTCAGAATGTCCTTCGGCCCTGCTAAGGATCCATGCTCTCAGTTCTCTATAAAGACCAGCAGTTTGCTATCTTAGATTTAAAGACCACCAAAAAGCTAGATCCCAGACTTCCAATGGCACCTTGTTTTGGATTTCACTCCAATGTCCAAATGAAAATTCTTGACATTTTTTTGAAATTTGTTCCATTTTTCCCCCCTGGTTTGTCACACTGAAATTTAAGAAAAATAAATATTTCTGGACAGGAAGGGTGGCTCATGCCTGTAAACCCAGCACTTTGAGAGGCCAAGGTGGGAGGATCTCTTGAGGTCAGGAGTTTGAGACCAGCCTGAGCAAGAGTGAGACGCCACTCTACAAAAAGAAAAAAAATAGAAAAATTAGCCAGGCATGGTGTCACATGCCTCTAGTCCCAGCCACTGGGGAGGCTGAGGCCGGAGGATAGCTTGAGCCCAAGAGTTTGAGGTTGCTGTGAGCTATGATGAAGCCACTGCACTCTAGCCTGGATGACAGAGCAAGACACTGTTTCAAAAAAAAAAAGAAAGAAAAACATTTCTGTTTGCTTCCCACAATAAATCTTCATGTTCCAAGAGTGAGTCACTGCATTTCTGTATGGAGCAAAGACAGCAAAAGTACAAATTTAGTCTTCCAATGAGGCATCCTGACACTGAGTTGGCAGCTGCCTTCCAGTGGGCTGTGAGGGCCGGGACTCCATCGAGGCAATGAAGCTTCATTCTTTGCTAAAAAGGGTGAGATCTGTTCTTGGTATTTGCGGAGACTGTCAGTCATGGTCCACAATGAATCACATCTCCTGTGTCCAGGCTTCTCTGCTGGGCGATGGTGGTGCCCTCTCTACTGAGATGTGGAGGGTATTTCTCCACCCATGAATCTGGGCTGGCTGTGCAATTTGCTTTTACAAACAAAAGGTGACAGAAGGGACAGAGTGCCTGCTCCAGAGCCAAGGGGCCTTGCAGCTCTCACTCTTGCCTTGATGGAACTGGGAGACCACCCAGTCTGACCTGCGTTGGATGGAGGAGCCCTGAGGTAGTGCCCCATCCCAGAGCTAGAACCTATGAGTGAGGCCGTGTGGGACTGATCCGCCCTGCTGACCCTCTGATGAACACAGCTGCAGCTATGTGGGTGAGCCCAGGAGAAACCAGTAGAGGACCCACCCATCTAACCCACAGAACCATGAAAAATAAATAATCACTGCTGCTTTAAGCCACCCATTTTTGAGGTGCTTTGTTTCATAGCAATAGAGAACTTATCCAGTATATGAAGACCTAAAATGAGTTTTTGGCTCTGAGAAAGGGGAGTACAGAAGGCCAGTCCCTGCTAGGCTTTGTGTCTGAGAGGCAGTGTACCTCTGATCCCACCATGGTGCCAGCCCCAGGAGGTGCAAGACTCAATAGATGGCCAAGACACTGCGGGGTGCCATTGTTGGATAACATTATGTTATGGTGTAAGATTAGGGACCACCCCAGCACTGCAGCCCCTAAACACACCTCACGCCTACTCATCCCCTGTTAGATGAATAAGTTAGACTCAAGCAGTTGCACTGTGGACATGCCATCTGAAATTTCACATCAGGTCACTAAACTGCAGCCCAGCAACATCCTTGGACCTAAAAGTCTGGAGCCTCCAGGAACAATGCTGAGGAGGATCCTGGAGGATCCTAGGACACCTAATGGATGGGGACTAATTTTCATCTTTCTGTTATCACCAGCCAGGGGCGGCAAGTTCCAAGGCCACCTTTGTGTGTATGCTCTGGAGCCCACTGAAGTCCTTAGGGATGGAGAACAGGTAGTCTTAGTCCATTCCTGCTGCTATAACAAAACACTTGAGACTGGGTAATTTATATAGAACAGACATTTATTTCTCCTAGTTCTGTAGGCTCAGAAGTCCAAGATCAAGAACCGGTAAGTTTGGTGTTTTGTGAGGGACAAGTTTCTGCTTCCAAAATGGTGCCTTAAACACTACATCCTCTGGAGGGGAGGACTGCTGTGTCCTCACCTGGCAGAAGGAACAGAAGGGCCTACCCAGTTCCCTACCCTTTTGTAAGTTGCTAATCCCATTCATAAGAGCTCTACCCTCATGCCTTAATCACTTCCTAAAGGCACCATCTCCTAAACTATCACAATGACGATTAAGTTTCAACATATGAATTTGGGAAGGTACACATTTCCACCATAGCATGTAATAAACACCCCTCTTAAAACACCTTAGCTTTGTTTCTATTATATATAATAATATAATAGATTGAGCAAACATTAAAAACTTCTCCACTTCATACTGATCTAATCCCCTCTGAGTGGAGCTCACTGTAACTGCCACCCTGCCTACTTAACAGCACATTTTCACTTTCCGTGGTTTAAGTTACTCACAGTCAACCTTGGTCTGAAAATATTAAATGGACAATTCCAGACATAAACAATGTATGAATTTTAAATTAAACGGCATTCTGAATAGTGTGACAAAATCTCACATCGTCTTGCTCTATCCTGCTTGGGATGTGAATCATCCCTTTGTTCAGTGTATCCATGCTATATCATCTACCCGCCCATTAGTCACTAAGTAGCTGTCTTGGTTATCAGACCAAACAAACATAGTATATATAGAGTTTGGAACTATTTGCAGTTTCAGGCATCTTCTGGGGGTCTTGACCCTATCCTTCACAAGCAAGGGGACGACAGTACTACCTGTATTATTCACTAGGGATACCATGATGATTAATTTTATGCATTGACTTAGCTACATCGTGGTACAAGTCTTTGGGCAAACACCAGTCTAGATGTTGCTATGAAGGTATTTTTTAGACATGATTAACAATTTAATCAGTAGACTCTGAGTAAAGCAGATTACTCTTCATAATGTGGGTGGGCCTCATCTAATCAGTTGAAGATTTTAAGAAAGAAAGACTGAAGTCCTCCAAGAAAGAAGGAATTCTACCTCCAGATTGCCTTTGGATTTGAACTGCAACATTGACTCTTTTCTGAGTCTTTAGCCAGCTACCCTGCTATGCAGAATTTAAACTTGCCAGTTCCCACAATCTTGTGAGCCAATTCCTTAAAATGAATATCTCTCTCTGTCTCTGTCTGTGTCTTTCTCTATCAATAGACAGACACACACCTTTTATTGGTTCTGTTTCTCTGGAGAATGCTGACTGATACAGGTGTCCTAACAAACCACCACACACTGGGTGGCTTAAACAAGAAAAATTTATTAACTCACAGTTATGGAGCCAGAAGTCCAAGATCAAGGTATTAGCAGGTTGATTCCTTCAGAGAGCTGTGAGAGAGAAGCTATTCAAGGCATCTCTCCTAGCTTCATGAAGTTTGCTGGAAGTTTTGGAATTCCTTGCTTTATAGAAGAACCACCCTAATATCTACCTTCATTTCCATATGGTGTTATGTATTTTCTTTTACTTTATTTTTTTATTTCAGAATATTATGGCGGTAGAAACGTTTGGTTACATATATTGCCTTTGCACCTCCTGAGTCACAGCTAAAAGCATGCCCATCCCCCAGACAGTGTGCACTGCCCCCATTAGGTGTAAATATACTCATCCCCTCCCCGCAACCTGCCCCACTCCAGATGAATGTTACTACCATATGTGTATATAAGTGTTGATCAATTAGTACCAATTAGTTGGTGAGTATATGTATTTTTCCATTCTTGTGATACTTCACTTAGGAGAATGAGCTCAGGCTCCATCCACGATAACACAAGAGGCGTTAGCTCACCATTGTTTTTTGTAGCTCAGTAGTACTCCATGGTATATATATATATATATATATATATATACCACATTTTATTAAACCACTCATGTATCGATGGGCACTTGGGTTGTTTCCACATCTTTGGAATTGTGAATTGTGCTGGTATAAACATTCTAGTGCAGATGTCTTTATTATAGAATGTCTTTTCTTCCTTTGGGTAGATGCCCAGTAGTGGGATTGCTGAATCAAATGGTAGTTCTACTTTTAGTTCTTTGAGGTATCTCTGTGTTACTTTCCGTAGAGATTGTACTAGTTTGGAGTCCCACCAACAGTGTATGAGTGTTCCTATCTCTCCGCATCCACACAAAAATTTGTTGTTTTGGGACTTTTTGATAAAGGCCATTGTCCCTGGAGTTAAGTGATATCTCCTTGTGGTTTTGATTTTCACTTTCCTGATGATTAGAGATGTTGAGCATTTTTCCACATGTTTGTTGGCTATTAGTCTGTCTTCTTTTGAAAAGTTTCTTTCATGTCTTTTGCCCACTTTTTAATGGGGTTGTTTGATTTTTTTCTTGGTGATTTTCCTGAGTTCTATATAGATTCTAGTTATCAGCCCTTTATTGGATATGTAGCATGTGAATGTTTTCTCCCATTCTGTAGGTTGTCTGTTTGCTCTCCTGATAGTTTCCTTGGCTGTGCAGAAGATTTTTACTTTGACTAGATCTCATTTGTTTATATTTATTGATGTTGTGATTGCTTTTGAGGTCTTCTTCATAAATTCTTTGCCTAGGCCAATGTCTATAAGAGTTTTTCCAACATTTTCTTCTACAGTTCTTGTGGTTTCATGTCTTAGGTTTAAGTCTATTCTCCATCGTGAACTGACTTTTGTGAGAGGTGAGAGGTGCAGATTCTCTTTCAGTCTTCTACATGCGGCTATCCAATTTTCCCAGCACCATTTATTGAATAAGGATCCTTTTCCCCGGTGTATGTTTTTGTCTTCTTTGTCAAAGATTAGATGGCTATATGAGGATGGTTTTATATCTGGGTTCTCAGTTCTGTTCCATTGGTCTATGTCTCTGTTCTTGTGCCAATACCATGCTGTTTTATCTACTATAGCCTTGTAGTATAGCTTGAAGTCTGGTAAATTGATTGGCTTGAGGTTGATTTTGCCATGCAGGGTCTTCTCTGGTTCCATACAAAGTGCAGAATTATTTTTTTCTAGATCTGCAAAAAATGATGTTGGTATTTTAATAGGGATTGCATTGAATCTGTAGATCACTTTGGGCAGTATAGGCATTTTAACAATGTTGATTCTGCCAATCCCTGAGCATGGTATGGTTTCCTGTCTGTTTACATCCTCTGCTATTTCCTTCCTCAGTATTTCATAGTTCTCCCTGTAGAGGTCCTTCACATCTTAGTTAAATATATTGCTAGGTATATTTTCTTTGTTGCTATTGTGAAAGATATTGAATCTTTGATTTAGTTCTCAGTTTAACTGTTGTTGGCATATAGGAATGCTACTGATTTGTGTTCATTGATTTGTAATCTGAGACTTTGCTGAATTTGTTTATCAATTTCAAGAGTCTCATGGCAGAATCTTTGGAGTTTTCTAGATACAAGACCATATTATCAGCAAAGAGCAATAGTTTGACCTTTTCTACCCCTACTTGGATACCCTCGATTTCCTTCTCTCGTCTGATTGCTGTGGCTAGAACTTCCAGCACTATGTTGAATAGAATTGGTGATAGAGGGCAACCTTTTCTGGTTCCAGTTCTAAGTGGGAATGCTTTCTATTTGTCCCCATTCAGTATGATGTTGGCTGTTGGTTTTTCATATATGGCTTCTATCATTTTGAGGTAAGTCCTGTCTGTGCCTACTTTGTTAAGTGTTCTTATAAAAGGGTGCTGAATTTTGTAGAATGCTTTTTCTGTGTCTATTGAGAAGATCATATGGTCTTTGTTTTTACTTCTATTTATGTGGCGAATTACATTTATTGATTTGCATAACTATCCCTGCATCTTTGGGTGAAGCTCACTTGGTCATGATGGATTATTTTTTTGTAAAACACCTGAATTCAGTTTGCTAGGATTTTATTGAAAATTTTTGCATCTATAGTCATAAGGGATATTGGTCTGTAGTTTCCTTTTTTGTTGAGTCCTTTCCTGATTTTGGTATCAGGGTGATGTTGGCTTCATAAAACGTATTGGGGAGGATTCCTTTCTTTTCAAAGTTGTGGAATAATTTCTGTAGGATAGGCACCAGTTCTTTGTAGGTGTGGTAAAATTTGGGTGTGAAACCATCTGGTCCAGGACTTTTTTTTTTTTAGGAAGGTTTCATATTGCTGCTTTGATTTTGATACTTTATATTGGTCTGTTCAGGAATTCTATTTCTTCCTGATTGAGCCTAGGAAGGCTGTGTGTTCCTAGGAATTTGTCCAGTTCCTACACATTTTCAAGTTTATGTGCATAGAGATTTTTATAGTATTCAGAGATGATATTTTGTATTTCTGTGGTGTCAGTTGTAGTTTCTCCTTTTTCATTCCTGATTGAGTTTATTAGAGTCCTTTCTTTTCTGCTTCTGGTTAATCTACCAAAAGGCATGTCAATTGTCAATTTTGTTTATCTTTTCAAAGAAGGAACTTTTTGTTTTATTAATCTTCCATATAGTTTTGTTATTGTTGATTTCATTTAGTTCTTCTCTAATCTTGGTTATTTCTTTTCTTCTGCTGGGTTTGGGATTGGTTTGCTCATCCTTTTCCAGTTCTTTGAAACTATTCATTAGATTGTTGATTTGTGACATTTCTGTCTTTTGGATGTAAGCATTTATGGATATAAACTTTTCTCTCAGGACTGCTTTAGCTGTGTCCCACATATTTTGATAACTTATGTCCCCTTTATCATTTAGTTCAAAGAATCTTTTGATTTCCATCTTAATTTCCTCCTTGACCCAATAATCTTTCAGCAGTAGGTTGTTTAGTTTCCATGACTTTGGATAGAGATGAGTGTTTCTGTTAGAGTTGATTTCTAATGTTATTCCACTGTGGTCTGAGAAGATGCGAGGTATAATTTTTATTTTTTTGTATTTGTTGATACATGTTCTGTGGCCAAGGATATGGTCAATCTTAGAGAATGAGCTGATGAGAACAATGTATATTCAGTGGTTTTTGGGTAAAATGTTCTGTAAATGTCTGTCATGCCCTTTTGTTCTAGAGTTCTGTTTAAGTCCATTGTTTCTTTGTTTATTTTCTGTTTGGAGGATCTGTCCTGTTCTGTCAGAAGAGTGTTGAAGTCACTGGCTATTGTGGTGCTGTCCTTGATCATTTTGTTTAGATCAAGTAGGATTTGCTTTATGAATCTGGGTACACCTGAGTTCGGTGCATAAATATTTAGAATTGTTATGTCTTCTTGTTGAATTGTTCCCTTTACCATTATATAAAGATCATCTTTGTCTTTCATTACTTTTATTGATTTGAAGACTAAGTTATCTGAAATGAGACCCGCTACACCAGCTTTCTTTCTGTTTCCATTTGCATGGAATATTGTTTTCCGTCCTCTCACCTTGAGTCTGAATGAATCCCTATGGATTAGATGTGTCTCCTGAGGGCGGCAGATACTTGGCTTGTGCATATTTATCCTTTCAGCCAGCCTATGTCTCTTCAGTGTGCAGTTCAACCCATTCTCATTTATTGAAGGAATTGATAAGTGGGGCAGATTTTTGTTCATCCTGTTGAGTTTAACTTTGTTGCTTTATTTTCTCTTTTGAGCCATTTGTGGTGCCTGGTCTTTGACATTTAGCTTTTGGATGATTTTACACTGGTGAATGTCTGTTGTTAACACTGTTCTGAGTACTTCCTGGAGGGCAGGTGTTATCTTGACAAATTCCCTCAGTGTTTGCTTGTCTGAGAAGGTTTTTATTTCTCTTTCATATATGAAACTTAGTTTTACAGGATACAAAATTCTAGGCTGGGCATTATTCTGTTTTAGAAGAGTGAAAATGGGGCCCCAGTCCCTTCTAGCCTGTAAGGTCTCAGTTGAGAAGTCTGTAGTTAGTCTGAAGGGTTTTCCTTTTTAGGTTACCTGCTGGTTTTGCCTTATGGCTCATAAAAGGGCCTCTTTCATGTTTATTTTGGACAGTCTGATGACTATGTGTTGTGATGATTTCCTCTTTGCGATGAATCTCCCAGGAGTCCTTTGAGCTTCTTGTACCTGGATATCTAGATTTCTAGCAAGGCCAGCAAAATTTTCTTCCATTATTCCCTCAAATAGATTAGCCAACCCTTGTGTATTTTCTTCTTCACCTTCAGGGTTGCCTATGATTTTTATGTAAGGTCTCTTCACATAATCCCATATTTCTTATAGGCTTTGCTCTTTTCTCTTATTTCTCTGCTCTATCTCTGTGACTGACTTGTTTAATTGAAAAGCATTGTGTTCAATCCCTGAGATTCTTTCTTCTGCTTGACCTCCCCTATTGTTGAGGTTTTCCACTGTGTTTTGTAATTCCTTGAATAAATTCTTCATTTCCAGAAGTCTTGTTTGATGTTTCTTTAATATTTCAATTTCTATAATGAATTTTTCATTTGTTTCCAGATTTTTTTTTTTTTTTTTGGTGGTTTCTTTGTGTTGGATTTCCATTTTATCTTGCATTTCATTGAGTTTTCTTACAATCCATGTTCGAAATTCTTCACCTGTTATTTCAGTGTTCTGATTTTGGTTGCTGATTTTTGGTTGCTGGAGAGCTGGTGTTCCCTTTTGGGGGTGTTCTTTCAGTTTGATTCTTCATACTTCTTCTGGAATTCTTTCACTGATTCCTTTCCGTCTGGAGCATCTGTTGATTCTTACCATTGGAATTTCTTATTTTAAGTAATGACATACCCAGTTTAGTATCTGAGCCAGTAGGTGGTGCTTGTGGGTGAGAATCGACCACACCCTGTATGATGAGTCAGTAAATGCAGTAAAAGGGCATGCAAATTGACCTCCCTGTCAGTAGGTGGCACTTGCTGGAAGAAACAAACTGCATACCAAATGTTTTTTGGGGGGTCTTGCAATAAGCTCTAATTCCTCTGGAGAAGCACTCTAATGCCCCAAGTGGTAGGTTGGGCCTGATGGGGACAAGACCATCGGGGCTTAGGGACCCCATTTCTGAAGCCATGGGAGGAGAGGAGGTGAAGGAATGCTGGCTGAGCAGGAGCCGGAGATAAGAGCAGAAGTTAACTGCCTAGTTGGGAGACATTCCAGCCATCTGGGAGTACAGCAAAGCAGACTCCCACCTTAAAGCCTGAGGAGCCTCATGCCTAAAAAGCCGCGGAGAGGCTTGACATGAAAGCTACCCATGGCTGTAAAGGAAGATTGTAAAATGTCAGCCTGGGAGAAGGGACTCAGGCTCCAGTTCTTAAAAACACCAGGTTGAGCTCCTTCCCTCCCCTTTCTCAGTAGAATGCCTCAGTTAATGGGGCGCTAACCTCCCAATAAGAAGTACTAATCTCTTTGTTCCTCAATTGAATTGGCCACAGCTGCTGAGTTCAGAGATACTATCTGTACATACCTTAAGGTGTAGTTGTGCTTAGTAACAAGCTATGTGTTCCTGCTTCTATAGATAAAAGAGTAATTAGCTAAGACATCTTGTGACTATTAGGGGAGGCTTGAAACTTCTACACATTGTAACCCATGAGCTTTTCACGTGAAATCATTGTAATCTGCAGTATGAAAAAGAGAATGAAAATGGGTGCCGGATCTCAGTCAGTGCAACCTGGCTCACTGCAATGCTGATGGTCCCCTGATCTTCCCCGGACCCTTTCGTCTTACTTTTTGTGCCCGTGTCTTTGTGTCTCCCATCTCTTGCAGCGCACACTGCCCGGGGACCCAGTTATATCAGGGGTGTCGCAAACCACCTATAGGGCCCTGGAATTTCCAGCTGTGTCCTTATTCTCCACCTCAGCAGAGGCAGGTGGGGGAGTGAGGCTGGGTGGTGCTGGGTTTGTTGAGTCTGCCCTCAAGCTCTACAAATGCTTTTAGTGGGGGTCAAAGTTCTGTTCTCTTCTTCTGGGCAAAGCTGCCAGAGAGGGGCTAAAGTGGCCCCACTCAACTAGAAAATTTTCATGTGGGTGCAGGGCTGTCTGAGACCGTCAATCAAGCAGTCTCAAGCTGTCCTCTCTCCTTTCCACCCTCCTCTATTCTGCAGTTTCTCCCAGGCCTCTGTGATGCTGGCTGGGAGGTTTCCTGCCCAGGATCCCAGCCTGAGTTGGGAGCATGGCCCTCCCATGGGAGAAGGGGTGCCCCCCCCCCAAGCACTCCATAGCTAGGGCCCACTCTGCACTCTCACCCCTGATCTGCCTCTGAGGCACCCACACCTCATGAGACTAATTCACAAATATCCTCTCTGTGCCTCCGGGCAATGAGATCAAAACCTGGTATACAGGATCTGGCCTGAAGGCCTGTCCCCTGGGTCCCAGAGATCTTTCCCTATCCATGCCAGGGGGAAGAATGCTGGTCCCACCCTCAGCCATGGGGTGCCCAAGCTGGTTCAATGTCCCCCTACCTTGGGGTTTGCCCTGCTCTGCTGGAATCATCAGGCAAGCAGCACCAGGAAGAGCTGGCAGGTAGGGAGCTCACAATCAGAGATCCCTCAGTTCACTGTAGGACCCCAAAAGGAAAGGTCTGAGCCCCATTCCCTGTGGATGCTTCCATGTGGTGGCTAAATTGTCTCTTTCTGCAGCTGCAGGTGGAAGAAGAGAAGGGGAGAATAAAGGTCTAGGCGGAGGTAGGTCTGCACACTGATCATTTCTAACCCTCTCTCCAAGAGGCAGTCCTCGCAGAATGACCAGGCTCTGGAGTCCTGCAGATCTCCTGGGACCCCCTGGACCCCTGTGGCTCCTGCAGACTGTGCCAGAGTTGGGAAATGTCTATGTGGGGATGAGCAAGACAGAACCTGAAGGTTTGTTGCCTCCCAGGAAGGACAAATGTGCCTAGTGGGTAGAGAAGCAATATGGCCCCTACCCTCTGGCTAGGTTCCTTGGGGTGGAAGGCACCCCAGGGGGAGCTGGGAGCCTGGCACCCTGTCCACAAGAAGCTCTCAGCTCACTGGCAGCAGCAGTCTCTGGGCTGGTGTTGGCAGGTCTCCCAGCAGCTCAGGAGCCCACCAACAGTCTGAGATGTAAGGGAGAGGAATTTTAATGGTTCCACCTACCCTTGTTACTGGTCTCCAAGCCTCTCGGGGTTTCATCCCCACCAATGCCTTTCTCCTTCCAGTTCTGCTCTGCAAGCTCTTCCTGTGGAGTCTCCTGTAGGTTCAGGCACCCTTCCTTCCTATCCTCATCTAATCTGAGTTTGTCTGTTTGTTTTTTTCTCTTTTATCTAAAATTTCTTCTTCTTGCAGAGATGCGCTGACTGGCGTTGTCTCTCATTTGCCATCTTGCCTCTCTCGCGATGTTATGCATTAAATATTTGTGTCCCCCCAGATTTCATATGCTGAAGCCCTAACCCTCAACGTGGTGGTATTTGGAGTTGGGGCCTTTGGGAGGTAAATAGGTTTAGATGAGGTCATGAAGGTGGGGCTCCCATGATGGAATTAGTGCCCATATATACCCATATATATACTGTTCTCTCCATGCACAGAAACCAAAGAAAGGCCATGTGAGCACACAGTGAGAAGTCCGTGGTCTCAAGCCAGGAAGTGGGCCCTCGCCAGGAACTAAATCTGTAATCTTATCGTGGACTTCTCAGCTTCCAGAACTGTGAGAAATTAAGCCACCGAGTCTACAGTATTCTGTTACAGCAGGCTGAGCTGACTGAGACGCTGGCATTCTCCTTGTGTGTGTGTGTGTGTGTGTGTGTGTGTCTGTCTCCAGATTCCTCCTTTTCATGAGGACACAGTCTTACTGGATTAAGGCCCACTCTGGGATCTTGTTTTAACTTGATTGCCTCTATGAAGATCCTGTCTCCAAACAAGGTCACATTCTGAGGTACTGGGAGTTAGGACTTCAATGCAGGAATTTTCAGGGGGCACAGTTCAGCCCAGAACACTCTGCCATCACGTATGAATTACTTCAACTTTCCTCCAACAATTTTTGAACTTTCTGTAATTTTATTCACCCTTTCTACCTATAGAGGACATTTGGAATTTGTTTGCCCAACGAACACTGCCCATCCCTAATGGTTGCTGATATCCTTTTGGAGAATTATTTCTCCCCTACTGTGTGTGAGGGTCAAATACACCGCCTGCCTCTCTCAAAGCCAAAGCAGATGCTTCTCCCCATGGCCAATGCCGGCATGGTCTGGGGCAGGGGCATGGGCACTGGGTTCATCTGACAGGCACTCTGTCTACGAGCTTCAGACACAATGGCAGAAGTAATGATTGGGGCTGATGCATTGCAGCATCCGACTGATCCTGTTCTAGAACTCGTGCAGCGATTTCGATTGCAGGCCGCATGGAACTCCACCGGTTCCAGTGATTTTCAAGTCTGGTCCTCCAGGCTCCTGTCCCCTTCCCTACACCCTTCTTCCCCGACTGCCACCACATCACAACCTCACCCACTGTCTATTATAGAGAAAAGGGGAGAGGAAAGTTATGGGAGTGTGAAGGAGATAGAAGTAATAAAAGAAAAAGAAGCAGGAACTATGGAGAAGAAAATAAGGACGGATCAGTCGAGGAAATGCAAGGAAGTGGAGAAATGTAGTGACACATGAGACAGAGTCTGAGCAAAATAAATTCAACAGCAACATCTGTGGCTGTGGTGTGACAGGAAAATAATTCTTATTTATGATCCCCTCACAAGCTCCTTTCTAAGAAGCACATGTTTGTTTTAGGAGTTCAACTGATGCATGTGAGGAGGAGAAGCAGAACAGGGGTTAAATTACTCTGCCTGGACCAGGGAGGCAGGATGACTGGGAGGCTGGAGGAAGTTCAAAGTTCTTTTTACTTAAGGAAACCTGAGTTTATTTCTGTTCTTTCCAAAACATAAGCCCTGAATAACATATAAATCAATACCATTAGTGGGGTAAATGTATATGGTAAGTTAAAGATGGCTACGAATCCTATGCTTCTCCTACACATGTGAGGTCTCTTTCCCTCCTCTGGGATCTGGGCTGGCCTGTGACTCCTTTGACCAATAGAGCATGGCCCGTGTGAAGCGAGGTGAGTTTCAGGCATGGCCTGTAACACTGGTAGCTATGAGCTTGCTCTGCTGGAGCCCTGAGTGGCCATGTAAGGAGTCTGACTTCCCTACAACAATGGTGCTGTGAGTTTTCCAAGCTACGTAGAAGACACCCTGGAGAGTAAGACACCAGGTGAAGAAAGAGAAAGGACTAGGGGCACCAAGACATGTGAGTAAAGAAGCCATCTTGGGAAATGTCTATGTGGGGATGAGCAAGACAGAACCTGAAGGTTTGTTGCCTTGGACGTAAATATGCCAGCTCCAGCCACTCTTATTGACCCTGTGTGGCTCAGAGATAAACTTCCCAAATTCCTGACCCATGAAGTCATCAGCAAAATAAAATGATTGTTTTATAATCAAATGGTTGTTTTTAGCCACTAAGTTTTTTGGTATTTAGTTACATAGCAATAGGTAACCAGAAGAAAGTAAAAGATTCTTGGGAAAAGAGGAAGATGGGATGGGATGGGGGACTGTGACACTCGGACCCAAATTTTGGCATGGGAACAGAATGACCAGTGACCTTCTATTGCAGAACTCACATCCCCAGGATAAACCCCACTTAGTCGTGATATATTATCCTTTTTATATTTGTAGGATATTTTGTAGGATTATATCTATAGGATCTAAAATATTGTTTAGAATATTTTGCATCTAGCTCATTAAGAGTATTGGTCTATAGTTTTGTTTTCTTGTAATGTCTTGGTCTTATTTTAGTATCAGGTAATGCTGGCCTCATAAATTGAGCTAAGAAATATGTCCTCTTTTTCAATTTTATGAAAGACTGTATGCAGAATTGTTATTTATTCCATAAACACTTTGTAGAATTCACCAGTCAAGATATCTGAGTGTGCTATTTTCTTTGGGAAGACATTTTTAACTACAATTGCAATTTCCTTAATAGATATAGGGTTGTTATATTTATCCATTTCTTCCAGAATGACCTTTAGTAGATTGTGTCTTTTAAGGAGTTACCTGATACGTCTAAGTTGTTGAAATTATTGGCATAAAGTTGTTCAGAATATCCCTTATTACCCTGGTAATGTTTGTATAGTCTACGTTGAAGTCATCGCTCTCATTCCTGTAATTCGTGCTCTGGCTAGAGACTCATCAGTTTTATTTGATCTTTTCAAAGATTTGGTTTTATTGATTTTCTGTTTCATTGAATTCCTCTCTGATCTTTGATGTTTTCCTCCTGCTTACTTTAATTTACTCTCTTGTTTCTAGTTTCTTATGGTCAGAGATGAGGTCATTGATTTCTGTGCTGTTAATTTCTCTTTAAATACTGTTTCAGCAGCATCCTCACAAACTTTGGCCTGTGGTGTTTTCATTTGCATTCAATTCAAGATACTTTTTAAGTTCTTTTATTTCTTTTCAATTCCTTAGATCATTTAGCAGTATGTTATTCAGTTTTCAAGTATCTTTGGGATTCTCCAGAGATCCTACTGATATCTAATTTAATTCCACTGCGGTCAGAGAACATGCTTTGTGAATCCTTTTAAATTTATCGAGGCTTGTTTTATGGTACAGGATATAGACTACCTTCATAACTCCCTTGTGTACTTGAAAAGAATGTTGCACGGAGTGTTCCATAAATA
Source organism: Propithecus coquereli (assembly GCF_000956105.1). Classification (NCBI taxonomy): domain Eukaryota; kingdom Metazoa; phylum Chordata; class Mammalia; order Primates; family Indriidae; genus Propithecus; species Propithecus coquereli. Next base: position 3,762,471 of record NW_012149986.1, on the reverse strand, counting down.
TCGAACAGATCAAATTGAATAATGGTGTTGTTCAAGTCGTCTATGTCCCTACTGATTTTCTATCCAATTCTTCTATCACTTATTGAAAGAGGGGTATTGAAATCTCTAACTATAATTATGAATTTACGTTTTTCTCCTTTCAGTTTTTGTATCATTTATTTCAGAGCTCTGTTATCAGGTGTATAAATGTTTAGAATTTAGAAATGTTAGAATTGTCATGTCCTCTTGATAAATTGACAATTTTACTATTATGAAATGGTCTTTTTCATTGGTAATATTTTTGGCTCTGAAATTTACTTTATCTGATGTTAATATAGCCATTTCAGTTTTCTCTTGACTAGTATTGGCATGGTATATCTTTATCTTTTTACTTTTTACTGATTGTGTCTTTTAATTTAAAGCGCATTTCTTGTGAGCAACATATAATTAGGTCTTGCTTTTTTATTCAACCTGTTAATCTCTGGCTTTTAATTATGGTATTTTTCCAATTAGACTTAATGTGATTATCAATTTGATTACATCTAAATCAATCATCTTGCTCTTTGCTTTCAGTTTGTCCCATCTGTTCTTTTTTTTTCTGTTTTTCTCTTTTTCTGCCTTCTTTTGCATTAATTGGATATGTTTTATGATTCCATTTTATCTGTTTCATTAGATAATGAAATGTTTTATTATTTTAGTTGTTACTTTGGGATTTATAGTATACACCTTTAACTCTTTGCAGCTTACTTTCAAATGTTATTATGCCATTTCATGTATAGAATGAGAACCTTATAAGACTATGTTCCCATTTTTCTATTCCTGGCCTTTATGCTATTATTGTCATAGATTTTTCTTCTACATATGTTATAAACCCCACAAACTATTTTCAAGTCACATGGTCTCAGAGCCCAGACTGTCTGAGCCAAAATCTATTCTATTAATGTATATGCTAAACTGCCTCAACAAAACAAACCAAGAAAACAAACAAAAATGAATAAGCAAAAACTTTGTGCTCAAATTTAAGCTTTGATGATCCTCAGCCATGAAAGGTTATGCGGTTAAACATAAGGTGGGATCCTGGCTAAAATGCAACACAGTCAGGAAATTGAACTGCATCTCATTATGAATTCTTGATGGTTTCAACAATGAGTATTCTAAAATAGTTGCTGGAATGAACTTGATAGATTTACAGAGTACTATTACTATAAACTATTTCTTCATGTGGAGTGTAAAATGCATAATGTAATATATAGCTTTGTGTTCTATTATTAATAATAATTGATTATACATATGGTCCTTACAGTATACTAGGTATCATTCTAAGTGCTGTACAAATATTAATTTATTTAATATTACCTCATTGTAAAGTAGTCTATTTACAACAGGGCAGTGAGAATTGCTATATATGGCAATTCAGGAAATGTTTCACTTAAGAGTATAACCCATTTTGAGGATGGTATGCTTCCTGTTACATTATTTTGCTATTTGGTTAGATCAGGAGTTACTAAGAAGGATTTAGTTTCCATCCCATGGGAATATTAAATTTCTTTCTCTCCTTAAAATTCTCCTTTCTCTCCTTAAAAATTCTTAAAAGGAGAGAAATTTCTTTCTCTCCTTATTATTTCAACAAGTTCTCAATCTTACTGTTTCAAATAGCCCCAGTAAATTTTAGTTGTCACTGTTCATATCATTTTTATGATATGGCATCAGACTCTCAAATAAATCCTGACAGGAGCAGGGTTGAAATTCTTGGCACAATGTATCGTTTGTATAATCTATGCCCTGTTAGAGATGTATAAGTCATACATTCTTGTGTAGTTGGATAGAGGGAGTTCCCATGTGTTCCAGCTAAGGAACTCTGAGCACATCTGTGGCATGTCAGAGCCCTGGTTCAGGAGGAAAAGACTACTTTGGGCGGTGGTCCCATGGCTGGGGGTGCAGACTCCAAAGGATGGGAGTAGCATGTCACTCCAAAAGGCCCAACAGAACAAAGGAGTGGGCCAATCCAGCTGTCTCACCAGTGAGGTTCCCAGGCTCTCTGCATTGGTCTGATGATTCACCACCTCCTACTCACCATTAGGATGAGAAAGTCACACCACGCTCCCAGACAATGTCTTATGCAAGAGAAGAGAGAGAAAAGTGAAATCTAAAAAGGGGCCATTTGGACCAGCTCATATGAAGAGTTGAATATTGAGTAAATGCTCAATAAAAATTAGTAAAATTATAGTTTTATAGATAATGATATGTGCTAAGGAGAAAACACAGCAGCAAGGGGATAGGAATGGTTCAGTTTGGGACTAGGGAGGTCAGGGGAGGCTCCCCTGAGGTGGTGACATTGAATGGATGCTGCAGAAGGTGAAGAAGCGTGCCATGTGGTCTCTTAGAGAAGAGCATTCCAGGCTGCAGCGGGCTGTGCCCAGCCTGCTGAGGAAGACAAAGGAAGCCAGTACGGAAGGAGTAAGTGGGAAAGGGACAGGGAGTGTTGTAGAAGCACAGGGTACGTGGGAGCAGAGGGTAGGTCATGTGGAGACTTGAGGCCACTGGAAGGATGTTTGCTTCCCCTGTACATGGCGACAATTGTGGAGAAAGTTAGTGAGAGAGGAGGAAAAGATGTGAGTTGGATTTTAAATGCGTCCTCCCAGCTGCCATGTTGTGACTAGAGCTGTCATAGCAAGCATAGAAGCAAAAAGAGCACGTAGGAGGCTACTGCACAACCTCATCTGAGAAGTGATGGAGGCTTGGACCATGGTCAGGATCATAGAAATTTGTTGGTACATGGATGTTCTGAAGGTAAAGACAACACGTTTGCTGGTGGATTTGATGTGCCATGTGAGAGAAAGAGAAGAGTCAGGGTGACTTCAAACTCTCTGGCCTGAGTTATATTTACCGTGATGGAAAAGATTTCAGGAAGAGCATGTTAGGGAAAAGGATTAGCAGGTATTTTTTGGACATTACAAAATTTGATATGCCCCTCAAAATTCAAGTGGAAATACTGAGTATGTCATTGGACATATGACATTAGAATTCAGGGCAGGGATCCAGACTGGAGATACCCATTTGGGAGTGTCAGACTGCATACCACCACCACAGGAAGAAGACGTCCCAGCAGTTACAAGTCGTGTTGGTGAGAGGATACAGAAAAGGAAATGGAAAAGGCGGCCATTATGGTCAGAAGGAAACTAAGGGAGTGAGATGTTCAGAAGGCCAAACAAAGGGGGGTTTCAAGGTGAGGGCCAAATGCTACTAACAAGTCAAATAAGATGAGGACTTAAAATTAATCCTTGGATTTAGAAACATGAAGGTCATTGAAGACCTTATCAGGAGCAGCTTGTGTGGAGAGATGGAGGTGAAATCCTGGTACAAGTGGTTCAAGGTCAGTGGAAATGCTGGAATAAGGATGGCTGAAGAAGTTCTGCTCCAGAAAAGCAATGAGAAAACTGACGAAGTTGTCAGAATCAACTTTCTAGGAACTCTGGAAATTAACCAAAGGTTTGTAGCAACCCAGGGAGCATTTATGCAAAAAAACAGACCAAAAAAAAAGCAGCTGAGTCTCAGAACAGTGAGCTTTGTGGTGCTTTAAGGTGCCCTGTTCCCATTTCCATCTCTCCAGCTTCACAGATGCGAGATAACCAGCAGGCTGGCAGCCACCAGAAAGGGCAGGATGGAGGTGGCATTTCTGCAAAGCCTCCTTCCAAGAGAACTGCAATTATTTGGCTTGTCTGGTGATTTCCTGCAAGATTCCACTTGACAAGTCTTTGACCTGATTCAGAGCTTGTGTAGTGAGAAAAGCCTTTTCTCAGAGGGAAATATTTAGAGGCAATTATTTAACTTGACAGCTACATGGTTGGGAAAAACAATAGGCTAACAAGAAAGCTTAAAAGGAAAAGCTGGAAAATGTCCATAGGGGCTTGGAAAAGCTCTGCCCTATTCCAGAGAATCTGGAAGGCCATGCTGGGTGCATCTCAGGAAAGACCTGAGGAAACCCTAAGCTCTCACCTCTGATTGACCTTGAGGCTCTGTGTTAGCAGCAAATGAAGACAAAGGCAACATTGCCAACTCCCTGGCTCATTGCGGAAGGCATGCCCCCCGGCATGCATGCAGAGCCCCTTGATTAAGATTGGGAGACTGATTGGTTCCAGGTATTCAAGGGAATTTCTGTTCAATCACTAGCTGGCCACTAACCTAATCAAGCAAAGACTACAGTGGCTACACACGACAAGAATACTGTCTTAGTCCATTTGGGCTGCAGTAATTGAATACCATAGACTGGTGGCTTACAGACAACAGAAATGTATTTTGCATGGGTCTGGAGGCTGGAAAGTCCCAACTCATGGTACTGGCAGATCCAGTGTCTGGTGAGGGCTGCTTCCTGGCTCATTGACGGCTGTCTTCTTGCTGTGTCCTCACGTGCCAGAAGGGCAGAGGGAGCTCTCTGTGGCCTCTTTTATAAGGGCACTGACCTCATTCATGAAGGCTCTGACCTCATGACCTAATCACCTCCAAAGGCCTCACCTACTAATACCATCACATTAAGTTTCAACATGTGAACTTGTGGGGGACATAAACATTCAGTCTGGAGCAAATACAGACAGAAGTAGTGCATACAAGGTTTAAATCACACAACCACTAAAACAAGCAGCACCAAGGATGTGCCCTGGAAAAGGGAGAAAATTCTGATTTCTAGAATTGCCATATTATGTTATTTAAATGTCCAGTTTTAACAAACAGTTAGGGAGCATTGAAAAAAACAAGAAAATATGACCCATACATGGGGGTAAAAAGCAATCAATAGAAAATGAGGATGCCCAGACATTACACCTACTAGACCAAAGACTTTAAATCAGCTGTTTTCAATATGTCCAAAGAACAAAGGAAACCATGTCTAAAGACATAAAGGAAAGTATGAGAACAATGTCTTACTGAATAGAGAATACCAATAAATACATATAACTTATAAAAAAGAAAATAGGTTCAAAAGAGTACATGAAGAGATAAATTGGAACAGAAAGGGCAACTCTTTCATTGTTTGCTCTAAAATTGAGCATAAAAATGGGGCAGTAGCTGACATGAGGTGTGGGGTCAAAGAGGACTTTTTTAACAAGAAAGAAATAACACATTTGACTGATGATCAGATTAATTGAAAAATTGAAAATTGAAGTTGCAGGAGACAGCAAGGGGACAATTGTGTCAATGATCTTGAGTGGGTGAGAGCACTGAGCTTCAGTGACTTCTGCCTTGATTAGGTGCAAGGACAGCACACTCAACAGGAGGGAAACAACCTCACTGGGAGAGTGCTGGACACATACTTTTCTCAATGAAGTAAGAGGCAGGTTGCAGCTAAGAGTAGGGGGGCAGGATCCATGTAGGGGGCTTGTGGACAAGGGGTGGAGAGCAAATCAACAGGGGAAAACTGTGGGGTTTCTGGCTAGTACTATGGGCCCAGTTTGTTACTTAAAATGAGACCAGTCAGCAAGGTTGGGAGATTTCCAGCCTGTTGTGGCATATGTACATGTACGGAGAGAAGGCTAACAATGGATTTAACCAGGATTCCTTCCCTTGCAGCCATTCAAGAAGTGGCTGTTCTTCCTCTCAAACCCTGCCACCCCTCCCTGGGCCTAGAGGTGTCTGTCCTCTTTCCTTTTCATTGCTGCTTCCAGATCTTTCCCTATCCAAAAACTCCAGCCTTGAGTCTCAAGCCATAATTCTCTTCTATCTGCTATCCCTCCTTGCTACAGTCACTTCTTAACTTCCAGATGCCCTCCTCCTCACCTAATCCTTGAAGATTTTAACTCCTGGCTTACTGTCACTTGCTCCTGTCTTAATTCTTGATTTTTTTTTTTTTTTTTTAAGAAACAGGGTCTTGCTCTGTTCTGTTGCCCAGGCTGGAGAGCAATGGCACAATATCAGCTCACTGTAGCCTCCAACTCCTGGGCTCAAGTGACCCTCCTGCCTCAGACTTCCCAGTAGCTGGGACTACAGGGACATGCCACCATGCCTGGCTAATTTCTAAAAATTTTTTGTAGAGACAGAGTATCGCTATGTTGCCCAGGCTGGTTTCAAACTCCCGGGCTCACGCAATCCTCCCATCTTGTTCTCCCAAAGTGCTGGGAATTCTTGATAATTTTAATAAATTTGTATAAAAAAATTGAAATACCCTTGCCTTTAATTTCTTTGACCTCTTCTTTTCCAATTATCTTGTCCTCCACCCAACTTGAGTGTCTCCTTTCCATGGGATACCTTATACCTTGTGAATATCAACCCTTTTCCAATCTCCGTTTCAGTCCACACTCTATCCACAATTTGATGTCTCTCCAGTCCACTCCCTCCAACAATCCATCAATTCTTCCATCTTGCCAATATGCATAAGCCATTGATCCTACCCAATATCACTCCATGCCCTCACTTTCCTCCTTACCCAGCTTGGATGCCATGTTTCATCATTATCATCACTCTCTTGTCTCTTTATCCCTTGTGTCCTAGCCAGGAAAAATGCCTGCTTGGAAGCCAAAGCAGTGGCTCTTTCTAGGACATGGGGAGCATACAACTTCTGGATGGTGCATGGACCCAGCATATCTCTTCTACTGGCCTGGGATTGTGGCCTGGAGTGAGCCACCCATTCTTGGCCCTGGAAGAAAACAGACCCATCTATTTACTCTAGAAACACTGCTTCTCCACTGTGTGCAGAGTGAGAGTCAGAATTCCTGCTACCTCTGTGTCTTAGAATCTCAAGATGAAGCACTAATATAAAACTTGAAGGGGCTGATGTACCACAGAGGGCCCTGGGTAAGGCAGCCTCAAACCCACCCATAGGGTGTAAGCAGGGAAAAGCCACGGGAGGAGAACGTACAACCTCACAGAATAGAAATACGATACTAGAATATTCCGCACATGAAAGGCAGTATACAGGCATAACAAATGAGAACATTGGTACTTGCACATAGAGCAATGTGAGAAAGATATGAAATCAGTATATCTGAAATGTTTAAATGTGTAGAGAAAGAAATAGTTCATAAAACAAAACATGACTGTAAAACAAAAATAGGCAGATATAAAAAGATGAAATCTTAGAAATAATAAATGAGGTCATAAAAAAACTTATTTTAGACATTTAATCATAAGGTTGTCAGGGTTGAAAAGATAATTAGGGACTTTGCAGGTAGACTGTAGGAAATCCCTGAAAACCCAGAACAGAGAGGCGAGACCGAGACAGTATGAAAGGTAATATACGAGATGTGGATGTTGCACACGCACAAAGGTGTTTCCAGGAACATTTCAGGAATAGAGAGAGTTGTGAGAGGCAATGGTGATGGCTAAGAAGTGTCCAGAAATTAAGATAGGAGTCTTAGACTGAAAAGGCCTACCAAGCCTGAGGAGAATAAATAAAAATAAATTTATATTAGGAAATATTATAGCAAAACTGTAAAATCTCAAGGGTGAAGAGAAAATTCTAAAATCCCCCAGAGAGAAATGACAAGTTACCTACGAAAGAATGGCCATCAGATTTACGCCAATTTCTCATCAGCAAAAATGCCAGTGAACAATGGAATCACATATTCATAGTGATTAGAGCATGTGATTATGAACCTCAAATTCCATGTCTAATGAGACCATCATGTAAATAAGGAGAAAAGGAAGATATGTTTGCTGCTAGATTGTTAGATCCTCACAAAAAGGCCTACCAAGGTTATACTTTAGTAGGAAGCAAAGAAATGAGAGTCAAGAGCGCTGTGAAGCCAAGAAAGTAAGCAAACATGCCTGTAAATCTTAATAATTCCTTACCAAGTAATTGATTTTTAACAAACCAGTTAAAGAAATGGGCAAAGGACTTGAATAGACCCTTCACCAAAGAGCATACGAGGTTGGCGCATAAACACATGCAAAGATGTTCAACATTATTAGATGTTAGAGAAATCCAAAGTAGAACCACAATGAGATGCCACCACACACTTATTTGAATGGCTAAAATAAAAAATACTAACATACCAAGTGCTGATGAGAACACAGAGCAACTGGATCTCTCCTGCATTGCTGGCAGAAACGCAGAATGGTACAGCCACTCAGGAAAACAGTTTGGCTATTTCTTACAAAATTATACATAAACTTATCATATGGCTCAGCAATCCCAGTGCCAGGTATTTACCCACAGAAATCGAAGGCTTATGTTCCTAAACAAATCTGTACACAAGTACTCATAGCAACTCCATTCCTAATCTTCAAACATGGGAAACAACCCAAACATCTTTCAACTGGTTAATGAATAAACAGACTGGTACATCCGTAGAGTGGAATGCTGTTCAGTGATAAAAAAAAAAAAAAAAAAAGACACTGTTAATATGGTTACAAATGGGATGGATCTCAAAGGCATCATGCTGAGTGAAAGAAGCCATTTCTTCACTCGGAAATGTATGATTCCATTTATCATGGAAGTTGCTATGACATTTTCAGCAAGGCACACTATGTAGGTGGAGGATCAGTGCTTGCCAGGGATTGAAGGTAGGAGGGTGTCTGACCACGAAGGGCAGCACAGGGAGTTTCCAAGGTGATGGGACTGTTCTGAATCCTGATTGGAATGATGATTGCAAGAATCTACGCATGTGTTAGAATCCATAGAAATGTACTTCAAAATAATAAAAGTCTATCTTACTGTATGATAATTTAAAAATAAAATTCAAAAACATCTTATGTACTTATTATCAAACTAATAACTAAAAAGACAAAATATTTATTTCCCAAAAGCTAGAAATAAAATACCAGAAAATGCCATACAGGATGGAGTAGCTCAGAGGAGAGTCAAAATATAGTGAATTTCTAGTCTTAATCAGAAGAAAAGACTACTTGGTAACCTCAGGCTTAAATTTAAGTATGTATATTTTTTAAGGATAGCCAATAAAAAATATAAATATGATGGATAATTTTCAAACAAGTGAAGACAGTAAAAAATATTTTTAACTCAACAAGGAATAAAAAGGAGGAAAATAGAACTAAAGAACATAATACAGAACATAATAAATTGGATGCTTAAAATAAGTTGTTAAAAATAATTTCAGGTATATAAAAATACCTAATAACAGATCAATTTTAGCTACAAAGAGGTGGAGACAGTTGGATTGGATGTTAAAAATATGACAATATGGTGCATGACAGACACACATTAAATATGGGGGGACACCAAAGGGACACTTAAAGCAAAACAGAAAAGTTGAAAATAAATGGACAAGGCAAATATTATACTATAAAACAAAGATGGAATAGTAATTTTTATAGAATATAATTTAAGGTATAGAGCATAAAAATGGACAGTTGGCCTGTTTTATACAGTATCAACTAGGATTTCATGTGGCTGTAACAAAACCCAACAATGATGATTTCAACAAAAATAATTTATTTTAATAATACCAGTAGTCCATTGCCAGGTAGGTCACGCTGCCAGAAACCTCCCCGCCACCTTCTTTCTCTGTGTTCTGTCATCCTCATGGCTTCCTTGTGGTCCTAAAACGACTGCTTTGTGTCTAGCTTTGCTCCAGCACATCAGACAGGAAGAAGAGTAAGGAAATGCCATGATATACATGTGGCCACTCCTATATACAAGGGAAATGAGGAATTATAAATTTTTACCTGAGTACATTTCTAATCCAACCAAAATTGGGGTTTTTTTGCTAAGAAATAAGAGGAGATTATGTGAGGTAAGTTACCATCATCAGTGTTTATCACACATAGTGCCAAACCAACTGTAGTCTAACTAGATAAAAATATCATAAACTTGTATGTACCTAACAACATCACTGAGAAATGCAAAAAGCAAAACCTGACATGATTATAGGGACAAATTTACAAAATCACTATTACAGTGGGAATTTTTAAACAATCTTTTTTTAGACACTGATAAATCAAGTGGGCAAAAAATAAGTCGAAACAAAGAAGATCTGAATCAGTGCTCCTCAAAGTTTGGTCTTTGTGCAAGTGTGCTGCAAGATTAGGAGCCCGTGCTGGAATTGCAGTCAACTGTGCCACTAAGCCCACTGTTCAGTTCAGCTAGTAGATTTTTACAGCAAGCTTTCTTGATGAAGAAAGCTGTGCATTGATTTACATTCTAGCACAAGCTTCATGTCTTATCACAGACCTGATAAAGTGTTTGCAGACCACCTACTTTGAGTAACATTGATTTAAATATCTTCAACCTAACAACAGATTAGGATTTTTTCCTAAGAGTTATTATATGTCAAGTACTCAACTAATCCTGACGAAAACACAAGGCATGTGAATAGAAGAGTCACATTTGAACCTAGGTAAATTTTGAGGATTTTGCTGTTAAGCGCTCCAATAGCACAGTCCGTCAGCTCCGTTGTGGGTAACCTACATTACAGCACCTGTCTTAGCCTCCAGACAAGCAGCACAGTGTGACACACTGTCTTCTGCCAGTGTGTGTGCGAATCTGAGCTTGTGCAATTTACAGTTCTCATCCCATGGAAAATGGTTAATTTTTTTATAAACTTGAATCTCACATTTCAATTTTATCTCATATTAGTTTAATCAGATAAAGCAAAGCCAATTTATGAGGTTTATTTTCAGAAATTCCTGGCCCTAGAGTGGAGGAACAAAGATTTTCTTATCTTGTGCTTGAGGGGGACCCGGCGAAGGTTTGGGTGAGGTCTCAGCCTGTGTTGTTCTTCTGTGGCGGATACTGAAGAATTCAGGGAAGACGGGACGTTAACATTCCACATGACATACCTGTGCGCAATTTTGTGCTTTTTGCTTTTTGTGAATTGAAAGTAGACATAAATATAAGGAAAATAAGGAAAAAACTTGGAATAATGGATTTTACTTGCCCTTGACCTTTACCCCAATCTCATTTCCTATTCCCCATAGACAGACGTGGTTAGCAGCTTACATTGTATCTTTAAAGTCTTTATTCTATGCAATTATATTATACAAGTTGAGCATGGGATTAGTAGTTTTTTTTTTATTATTTTGCAAAATATCTTATCATAGTTTCATTGCTCTGTAACTCACTTTTTTTTTTTTTACTTTACTTAACAATATGTCTTGGAAGTCTATCTGTGTCAGTATATATGGATCTATCTCATCCTTTTACACTGCGTTACATCTGTTTGTATCATAGCATATATACATATAAAAATATGTGTATATATCAATACATATATACATATAAACAGTTCATCCAGACATGGCCCTATTGATAGATTTTCTTTTTTTGAGACAGGATCTTGCTCTGTCACTCTGTCATCATAGCTCACTGCAACCTCAAACTCCTGGGCTCAAGCTACCCTCCTGCCTCAGCCTCCTGAGTAGCTGGGACTATAGGCGTGCATCACCACACATGGCTAATTTTTCTATTTTTTGTAGAGATGGGGTCTCACTTTTGCTCTGTCTGGTCTGGAACTCCTGGCCTCAAGCAATCCTCCCTCCTCAGCCTTCCAAATTTCTGTGATTACAGGCATGAGCTGCTGCCCCCAGCCACCAATTGATAGATATTTAGGTGACTTGTAATTTTTTGTTACGAAAAACAATACTATATGCAGTAGCTAGTGTCCAAAGACGGCCCCCAGTAAAGTACACCTCCAGGTTTTCAAGTCCTATGTAGTTCTCTTCCACACGGAATCTGGGCTGATGCTGTGACTCACTTTAACCAATGAAATGCAGGTGAATTTGGGGTTGTAACAGTTCCAGGCCTAAGCCTAAAAAATACTGGCAGCTTTCACTTTTGTGGTCTTGGGACCCAGCACCGTGTAAGAAGTTCAATAGCCTTCTGAAGAAAGAAGCCACATTCAGAGGCCTTAGAGAAGGAGATGTCTCAGACTTCCTCTGGAGACAAAGACCGCATGGAGGAGCACCAAGGTGCCAGATATGTGAGTGAAGAAGCCACCTGGCTGTTTTAATCCAGTTGAGTACCGTAATTTAGTAGAAGAGCCACCCAGCTGCGCGCTCGGTCAATCCACAGAATCTTGAGGGATAGTCATGAATTGTTTCAAGCTAACAAGGGTTTGGGTTTACTGTGTGGCATTAGATAAGTGAAATCTTGCCATAAACATCCACACTACTTCCTTCCTTATCCTCTGGATATACAGAGAGCTAAATGGCTAGATCATGGTGCAGGCACATCAAGTCTTAATAAAGCCTGTGAGTTAAACTCCAGAATGGCTGCGTATCACTTTATATCCCCACCCACAATGATCAGGAGTACTAATTTCCCTTAAAATGCCTGCCAGTTCAAAAATGGGATTTCTAGCCTGGTGTGGTGGCGCATGCCTGTAGTCCTAGCTACTTGGGAGACTGAGGCAGGAGAATTGCTTGAGCCAAGGAGTTGGAAACCAACTCGGGTAACAACAAGACCCCAACTCAGAAAAGAAAAAGAGTTTCTTTTTTTGTTGTTGTTTTTAATTTTTTTGAGACTCCTCCATTTAAGAGGTGAAGCCTCATTTTCCTCCTCTGGAGTGTTGGCTGGATTTAGTGATTTGCTTCTCTTTTTTTTTTTTAACATGAAGGGGGGAAGTGAAGAGGGGGTTAAGTTTATTTTATTTTATTTTTTGAGACAGAGTCTCACTCTGTCGCCCTGGGTAGAGTGTAGTGGCATCATCATGGCTCACAGCAACCTCAAACTCCTGGGCTCAAGTGATCCTCTTGCCTCAGCCTCCCAAGTAGCTGGGGCTACAGGGGTGCACCACCACATCCAGCTAATTTTTCTATTTTTGTGTGGAGATGGGGTCTCACTGTGGCTCAGGCTGGTCTTGAACTCTTGAGCTCAAGTGATCCTTCCACCTTGGCCTCTCAGAGTGCTAAGATTACAGGTGTGAGCCACTGTGCCCAGCCAAACAAGGAGTTTCATTTCATTTTGCTTTTCCCCGATTCCTAGTCAAATTAAGTATTTGTTGTTCATATATTTACTGGCCATTTGTGTTGACTTTCCTGTTAACTGTCTGTTGGAGATGAGACAAACAGGCTTGTCCTCTGAGTTTCCCCTGTGCTTCTTTTCCAATTTCCCTCCTGGGGCTGCTCAGTGTTTCAGCCTTCCAGTGGATTGCAGCTGCTACCATCATCGCTATGCAACTCCCTGCAACTACCTGCCCTGGCAAGGCCATTCCCATGTCCACGACAACGCTATTGTCACAGACTCAGGTGGACATCATCTACACCCTGCCAAAGTCCCAATAAAAACAGACGGAAGCTGCGTGCAGCCTGACCACACTTCTTCATGGGGTTATGAGAGAGGCAACATCATGTAATCGCCCTGCCAAGGACCTTCTGTTCTGTGATGGGAATTATAACCCTAAGTCTCTGTCTCACCATAACACCCCATCATCTGACATTTGAGGACTCCCTAAGTCCCAAAGAGAATCTTCACCTCTTATTCACATCAAAGTATTAGGATGGCCTCATTTGAATATCTGTAAGACTCAAGAAACCTTACAAGAGGTGTCACAGAGCCGGCACGTACACCAATCACATCTTGTGCCAGCACACCCAAGTGTGCTAAATATGAAGACTCCCACTCCCTCTGAAGGGCTACCTGTTCTTGCTCCACTCGCCTAAAGTTTGAAGATCCAATTTTTTTATGAATGCTCTGGGTCTCATTCCGATGAATGTTCTCAGAGTGGATTCTGTTTAGGTACGGCCTTTGCCACTCCAGAGGGTGAGAGCACCCGTCTCTACCAGGCGATAAGTGGACCATTACTGGCATGTTCCTGGAGATGAGGGGACCTCGACCTTCTTTCCTAGTGTGTGTGTGTGTGTGTGTGTGTGTGTGTGTGTGTGTGTGTGTGTAGTCTGGTTGAGATAATTTTATGTTAGACAATTTTTTATGTTTAATAATTTTATAAAAGTAGTAGTTTGAAAGGGCTACTTTTGGTCTGTGTCCATCCATTACTTTGTATTAGTTTCCTGGGGCTGCATAATAAAGTACCACAGAACTGCATGGCTGATACAGCAGAAATCTATTGTCTCACAGTTCTGGAGGCCAGAAGTCTGCAATGAAGGTGTTGGCAAGGTCCTGTTTCCTCTGAAGGCACTAGGGAAGGACCTGTTCCAGGCCTCTCCTCCAGCTTCTGGTGGTTCCTTGGCTTATGGCAGCACAACTCCGAATTCCACACGGTGCTCTCCCTATCGGTGCTTTCTCCGTCTCTATGTCTGTCTCACCCTCCAAATCTCCTCATTTTAGAAAGAAACCAGTCAAATTAGATTAGGGCTCACTCTAGTGACCTTGTCCTAACTTGACTGCATCTGCAAAACTATTGCAAAAAAGGTCACATTCACAGGTATTGGGGTTAGGACTTAACATCTTTTGGGGAAACACAATTCAACCCATAAAACACATTAAAACCAGTGGAGTGGATGTAAGACAACTCACTGTAGGTTGCAGGCTTCCAGTAGCTTTCGCTAGTGGAGCCATAATTTTCTATATATTTCAGAGATTGTGTTATTAAGAGAGCAGCTGAATGTCTAAGCATTGTCCAATAAAACTGGTGACTGTTAATCCATAGTGAATAGAGATTTAACATGTGCTTTTGAGACTGAAAAATAAACTATTTTAAAGGGGAATTTTAGAAGATATTTTTGGCATGAAATCTTGTTGACCTAAAGTTTTAGTGACATTAATATTTTAATCCAACAATCCTATGGTAGTAACCATGGTGATATAAATACATCTTGGTTTTATTTTTTTTTTTTCTTTTTATTTTTAACTACCATGTTAGGAAAAACCTTCTGGCCACCTGTGTGGTATGATGGGAAATATGTAACTGGTCTTTGTGCCCACTTGGCACAGAGCCGTAAAACTCGTGGAAGTTCCTGAGTCATAGGGTGTTTGATAACGAGCCCTTTTAGACCAAACCTGAGTTTATGTTCATAAGATGGCTAGTGGCTGAAGGCATCTAGATGGCTTCAGGTTAGGGTCTGGTCCCCAGGAAGACCAACCTTGACTACAGGATTGGAACTTTCATCCCCACTCCCTGACCTCTGTAGAGGGAAGAGGAGATGGAAATTGAGTTCAATCACCAGTTGCCGATGATTTAATCATCTGTGCCTATATGATGAAACCTTCATAAAACCCCTAAACTATGGGGTTTGAAGGGCTTCCAAACTGGTGAACTCATCGAGGTGCGGGGAGGGTGGCATGGGGAGAGGGCATGGAAGCTCCATGCCTCTTAACTCCAGATCTTGCCCCATGCATCTCTCCTATTTGGCTGTTCCCGAGTTGTATCCTTTATGATAAACTGGTAATCGTAAGTAAGATGTGCTCCTGCGCTCTGCTAATTGTTCTAGCAAATGATTGAACTGAGGCAAAGGTTGTGGGAACCCCAGAATTTGTAGAAAGTCAGAGATGCAGGTAACCTGGGAATGAAATCCTTGCAATGGCATTCAAAGTGGGGGCAATCTTATGGGACTGAGCCCTGAAACCTGTTGAGTCTGCTCCTCACCCTGGGTAGTTAGTGGGAGAATAAAATTAAATCGTGGGACACCCAGCCGGTTTTCGGAGAATCGGAGAATTGGTGTTGGCAAAGACATCACACATTTGGTGTCAGGGAAGGAAAAAAAACCTCTCAACATAATTAAGGAGATTAAGACTAGAGCTTCAACTAGCAGTGGGCTTCCCCTAGATATCAGCTGCCGGGTCGGGTCACCTTCCTACCAAATGACTGAAGAACTACAAAGAGAAGTACAATTTCCCACCAGCCTCCTTTGCTGCCACCATTTCCTGACAAAAAAATTGGGAATTTGAAGTAAAGTTTCCTTATTATAATGGCTACTGCACCCAAGCTTTGTGAGCTTCTAAAGTTTGTAGCTATTGGTGAAAACTGGAATCCTTGCTTTATTATTCCTGAATCTGAACTTTTGGAGGCAAGAAAGCCTAGGTAGCTGACGTGGCTGTATGTAGGAATAAATGGCTTAAGAGAAAATACGCTTTACAAAAACCCCGGTTCTGGATGCATGTGTAATTTCATGATGAACCTACAAAAAGGTTATTCAGTCAAGTGGGAAACGGCCTGCATTATTTGACAAAGATCTGCTGTGATTAGAGATAGGCAGCAGACTAGGAAACGAAAGAATTTCTTTTAAATCAGAATTCAGCACATCAGCTTTTTCGGCCTTCCACCCTCCCTCCCTTCGTCTTAGCCACAAATCCGCTGCCGGCACGGCTCAGGCCTTGCAGGGGCTGCACCAGCCTCTTCCTCACGGAACTTCAGGTCAGCAGGGAGCACAGATCCTGTCAAGGGAGCTAGCAGAGTACAGCTACGCGTGCGACTGTGACGGAACCAGGGCTGCGGCGGGGGGAGCGCGGCAGGGAAGACACCCAGGGAAAGCAACATCGAAAGGGATGAGTCAAAGCGACTGGGGAGAAGGGCGCGAGGGAAAGGATGCTGCAAGCACAAAAGCCATTTCAAAAAGGCCGGTGGTGGAAGGAAGCTCAGTGCCTTTTGTGCTTTTGGGGAAATGAAAGCAGAGGGCAAGAAGAACACAGTCCCGGAGCGCGGCTGGACGGGAAGGCGGGCGTCCGATCCTCAGGTGAGCGTTGCAGACGGCGGGCTTTCATCCAGGGACGGCCGCGAGCCGGGCCGTAGGCAGAGGCATCAGACCCAGAGCGCCGGGTTTGGAAGGATCTTCCGGCGTCCTTGTGGAGGGAAGACTGGAGCTGGTGCAAGTGCCGGTGGGGGAAGTAGTCGGGGGCTCTTCTCCAGGCAGAGCTGAAAGTCCCTTGGGCTGGGGCAGCAGGCGGTGGAACCCGCAGGCCTCCGGGCCGCGCCGGACTCGGGAGAGGGAGGGGCGCAGGGGCGGGTGTCTGTCCTGCGGGACCAGGCGACGAGCGCGCCGCGGAACGCGCGAGGGAACGCGGGAAAAAGACGAGGTCTGAGGCAGGATTCGGGGTGGGCGGTGCAGATGTTGAGCTCGTGATTTGGATAACTCGAGGCTGAGGTGCCAGCGGGTCAGCCCCGTGGAAACGCCAAGCAGACAGTTGAAAACACAGGTCTGGCGCGCGGGGGGCCGCCGGCTGAGGCACACACCGGGGGCCGGGCCGCCAAAGCAGTGAGCTTGGAGGAGATTTCCCGCTGCGAGAGCGTGGGGTGAGAGGAGGCGATGGCTGAGGACCAAACCCAGCGTCATTGCCAAGCGGAAGAGGCTGGGTTGAGAGGAGCAACAAGGAGGAACATAAAGAAATGGAAGTAAAACCAGGAGCGCTTGATGTCATAGATGCCGAGGGAAAATGTGTTTGAGGTATAGGATGAAGTGCTGCAGAAGCTAAGTGAGAGAACAACACCCCTTGCGTCCCGTAATCTGGGGCCCTCACTGATCACACCTAGTGTTTACGTGGATGCAGCAGGGCCACACCTGCAAGAAGTGTGGAGTGACGAAATGGAGCCATCTCGCTTGACAAGCTTGGCTATTTACCCTGTTTGCACTTGGATTTTTGCAGAGCTTGCTGCCAGTAGGGCAGAAGGGTACGATTCAGCTTGGGATTTTCCTAACTGAAAAGGTAAAGAACAAGTAAATCCCACTGCAGGGTCTGCGTGAATTCCCTACAGGACACATGGGCAAAAAGGCACTGAACTGCACTTGTCTGTTTTCCCCACTAATGCCATACAGTTTGGTAGGCATCAAACACTCTATACTCTTGCGGAACTTTTAAAACTCAAAAACAAGAAGACATCCAAACCAATGAAAAAAAAATTAGTAAAAATTTGAATAGATATTTCACAAAATAAGGTATACAAATGGCCAAAACCATGAGAGAAGATATACAACATGATTATTCATCAGGAAAATGCCAATTAAACCACACACCACTGTAACTACCCAGATCTCAGGGCTATTTCTCAGATATCCTGGGACCCCTCTGGCCTTGAAGCGTTCACACTGGCTCTTCACTCCACCTAGAACGTTCTTCCCCAGATATCTGCATGGCTTCCCTCTTACAGCATGTAAGGGGTGCCTGGCTTCTTCCTGTGGCTCTTGCTAGTACAAACCATGCTCATTTTCTCTCTCTCTTGCTTGTGCCAATCCTAAGGATCAGCATGGCTGTCTCCCAGGTAGGTGGTCAGGTAGTCAGCCTCCAGTGATTCCTATCTCCTGGTATACACACCTCCTGGTATACAGCACCAACAGGATCCTGCAGGAATGATGGTGCGTGACTTCCAAGGCTAGGTTATAAAAGACATTGTGGTTTCTACCTGCCTTTCTTTTGGGGGAAGCTAGCAGCCATATTGTGAGGATGCTCAAGCCGACCACGTGGCTAGAAACTGCGGCTTCCTGCCCACACCCAGCACATGATCAAGCACGTGACTAATCTGCTTTGTGAGAATCCTCCAGTTCCTGTCAAGCCTGCAGGTGATGGAAGCCCTTGCTGACATTTGACTGCAACCTCCTGGGAGACCCTGAGCCAATACCATCTAGCTAAGCCTCTCCTGCATTCTTGGCCCACAGAAATAGTAACTGTTTACTGTTTTTAGCTGTTAAATTTGAGGGTGCTCTGTTATGCAGCAATCGATAACTAACACAGGTGGGAAGGAGTATGTAGCTCCAATTTGGCCTTGGATCTAAGCCATATTCTGCTAACCACTGAGAAAGTTTTAGTTTGACCCCTCCAATTTAACTTACTGTGTTTATCCTTCAGTTTTGTACTTGCAGGAAGCGGAGGAAGGGGGAGTGAGAGAGAGGTAGGGGCATGCAGGAATTATTGACAGGGAAATTTTGGAGAAAAAGAAATACCAAAAAGATAAGTTTTAAAAGGGTTTAAGGAATCACCTGTGCTATAACTCACATTTCTGACCCCACCCAAGAAACTGTCAGCAAAAATATACATTGCTGTTTAAACCTTGAGTCAGGTTTATGGGCCCCAGTTGTGTGAAAATAGCATACAGATGAGGGACTGAAGCACGATTACATCATTTTTATGAAAGTCACACAAGAATCAATGGCAAAGCTGCTGATGAAATGGTTCTGGAACTACATACAACCTCAAGCCGTGTGAAGTGAAAAGCAAATGTGCTGGGACCACTTTCTCTGAGACACACAGCACCAGGGACACGACAAGGCCTTGCCGAGTGACCAATTTTCAAGGGTAGGGCTCATAGGACCCTTCTCTGCAGCCCCTGTCTGGTTTTCCCTAGATCCAGAAAGGAGCAGTGTGGAACTAAGTGCTTCAAGACTAACTCTTACAACCTTACTTATTCTAAAGGCACATTTAAGGGCCCCCAAGGGAAGGTAAAAGGAGGAAAAACCTAAAGATAAACACCTGGCAGTCCTCAAAAAAACCTTGGGGAGAGCAGCCCCCAGTTCAGATGAGCAACCAGCTGGGCAGAAGGATGGCCCGAGCCTGGGGCTTGGGGTCCTGGAAGTTTGATGATGATGTTATCATCCAGTCCAGGAGGGGCTGGGATCTTCTCCCATGTTTCCAGCAGCTCCAGGCCAGCCATAGTCACAGTCCTTCCAGCATGTGTTAGGAAGAACTGTGTGAGATGCTCCCCAAACTGGACAGAGCTGGCAGCAGACCTAAATAATTTTAACAGGGGTAATGGGCCAGGGCTGGCTCAAGCATTTGTCTGTAGACTATCCAGGAGAACTTTTATTTCCTGCCTGAGGTGGGTGGAGGCAATTGTAGGGCACAGGCTCAGAGGCCTCCAGGTCTGGCACCCAAGGCCAGGGCTCTCCCTAATTCACTCCAATTAACAGAGAACGGTGCTCCAGCAAAAACACCAAACAAGGTGCTTGATAATCAGTTGAAAGATAAACCTCACAAAGCAAATGACCTAGATGCTGCAGAATCCAAATCCTTTCTCTGAGGGAGAAAAAACAAAGAAAATTCCTCAGTTACAAACAAGAGGGTGGGGCCTTCCAGATCTAGACCTTTGCATGTGCTAAGCAAAACCAAGAATAAGCAAAGAAAATATGCTATTCGAGTTGTGTTCAAAATGTCTTTTACAAGTGAAGCAAATTACTTCTGCATGTTCTGGGACTCTGCAGAGAACAAATAGTGTTCTGCCTTTAATGGGTAAAATTACACAATTTGCTTTTAACAGGAAACCAAAACAGCGGTGACTTCAGATAGCATCGCGCTCCTGAGGGCTCCCTCCACACAGCTTCACTCCTAGCAGCTTCTGAGCGTTTTGGAGGGACGCGGTTGTCCCCACCGGCCTGGGAGGGCCCTGGCCCTTCATGAAGAGACCTGTTTCTTTCTTGAACATTTCCTTTGCTGAGCCATCGCTTCTTCTCTTCCTCCCTCGCCGCTGGTTTCTAGGACTAGGTGGCTCTCTGACTTGCTCGGTGGAGGTCGCCGGGAGTTACTGATTTGTGACCCAGGCCCCCGGGTGTCCCGCCCCCCCAAAGGTGAGGGGCAACTGCTGCGTGGGCAGCCCCAGTGAGACCAGGCTGGACGCCCCCAAGGCACCAACTTTGTGTTCCTCAGTTCCCAGGCGCAGGCCTGAGGACCGGCGCGGGAGGACAGTCGGGGACCCAACCCAGCCGTTGCCCCGGCTCCCCGCTTCCCGCGCGTCCCCCCAGTAGGGGGCGCTGGCCTCGCTCTGCTCATCGGGGCGGGCGAGCTGGGGACCCTGCCTCCCGCACGCCCGCCCGTCCGCGGTCCGCCCCCAGCGCTCGTCCCGGCGGCCGGCGGGACGCCAGCGCCCGCGCCGCAGCCGGAGCCGGGCGGCGCATCCAGGCCGGAGAGGAGGACGGCGAGATCCTGGAAGGGGACCAACTTGCGACGCGCCGTGGAGAAAGAGGAGCTGCCGCACGGCAGAAAGGGGTGGTGGCGCCCGGCTCCGCGCCGCAGCCCAAAACTCGAAGGCCGAGCGCGGCGGGCGGAGGGTGGCGGCCCTCCGGCCCCCACGGCCCCCGGCATGGCCCAGGGCTCGACGCTATCGCGGCGGGCACCACTGTGCTCCCCGGCCGTCTGGGTGGCCGCCACGCTCCTGCTCTCAGTGCCCCGGACCTCAGGTAGGACCCGATTTGCCGCTCCGTGCGCGGGCGATGGGTTCGCGGCTCGCGCGGCCGGCCCTTCTCC
The DNA here is from genome assembly GCF_000956105.1 of Propithecus coquereli. Classification (NCBI taxonomy): domain Eukaryota; kingdom Metazoa; phylum Chordata; class Mammalia; order Primates; family Indriidae; genus Propithecus; species Propithecus coquereli. The sequence continues at coordinate 3,741,482 of NW_012149986.1, read as the reverse complement.
GCCGCTTGGCTCCCGGCCGCCGCGCTGGCGCCCGTGCTTCCGAGCGAGGGGCGTCCGCAGGGCCGTCCGCACCGCCCCGGCGCCAGCCTCGGCCCGGCGCCCCGGCCGGTTCCCATGAGCCGCGGTCTGTGGACGCCGAAGTGTTTCCAGAGGCCGGGGGCGGCGGGGAGCCTGTTGCCGGGGCTTTCCGAGGGTCCTGAGGGAGCGAGTTGAGTGAGTGCGCGCCGGGGCCCCGGAACTGCGTCGGCAGACGCGCCCCGTGCGTCTCAGCGCCGGGATTCGGTCTTGCTCCCCGAGGCTACCCTCGTAGGGCACACGGCTCCCGTACCCCGGTCTGTCCCGGAGGCCCCACACGCCAGGGCGGGTTGATGCCCGCGGGAGCCGCCCTCGCGCTCGCCCACAGCCCCCGGTCCTGACTACCCTGCACGCCGCAGGGCCTGTTGATTGAGACGGGCTCTCTGGCGACCCTTTTGTTAGCGCCGTCAGTTCCCTGTCTCATTTGCCCCTAAGCCTCCCCCAGCCCCCACCGCCCTGGGGTCGCGTACGCGGTCTTTCCCGAGCCTGGGATCGGGGTCCCTGGGCGGCAGGGGCCCGTCCGCTTTCCGGCCACGCGCCGGGAGTGTGCGGCGGGAGGGGCGGGGCCTGGCTCTCGCGGGGGGCTTTTCCTCAAGGGGCACCCACTGCCCCGGGGGACCGTGCGCGGGCTCGGCCGCCGAGACCCGGAGTGCAGAGGAACTGCCGGGAGGTGCAGAGAGAACGCTGGGGGGACGTGCCACGGTGCCTGGAGGAGGCGGCGCGCCTGCGGCTGGATGGGGGACGGCGGCCGGGGCCTCCAGGCCCTGGGGCGTTCCAGACCGAGGAGGTTCGCCTCAAGTCCCAGAAAAGTGTGTGAGACGCTCCTACAAGTAAATGGGCTTCAGTATCCCCTCCCCTGCATTCCTGCAGGCAGGTGAGACTCGGGACAGACTCAGGCGGGAGGAACGCTCAGCGCTTCCCGCGTCCTGCGCGCTCCGGGCATCCGGGCCTGCAGCCCTACCGGCCTGGTAGGCGCGAGTCAGAAATGCTGAGCGGCCTTTCCGGGGGTACGTTTTGGTTTTAGCAGATGCTGATTACGTCAGAGAGTTCTTATTACATGATTTGGGAAGAAAGTTTGCATTTATGTCGCTGTTCGTTAAAGCATAAACTGCGCAAAGTGCACGATGAACTAAGTAAACTACATTCTAAGTGCCCATCACTAACGACTTCTCTGTCTCCTTCGGCACTTCCAATCACGCCCCAAGAATCTCCCTCCGCCTTAAGAGAGTCTGGAGGTCCCTTTGCCTGGGGCGGGGGATGGGGGTGGGGGTGTGAGGGAGGTTCTGCACGTTGCCTCGAGGTGCGGTTGCTCCGCCTTTGCTGGTGGCCACCCTGCGGGTAGTTGCCCTGCAAAAACTCGGCGCTGCAAGCCGCGTGGCTTCAGGGCGACCTTACAGGCATGTGAGGAGGCGCCGCGGGGAGGGGTTTGAGATGGTTGATGAGAAAGAATGGTAGCCCAATGCTTACGTGAAGGTTGTAACAAGAACAGGAAGTTGCTTGCGTTTTGGGTGGAGTGTTTAAATATTGCCATCTTTTCCAATGTAAGAAAGGTGTGATGAACAAAGCAATGCAATCAGGGGGTCATTTTCTTCAATTTTTGAATAATAATACTCTCATAGGGGAGGGAGTGGAATAGAATTCTCTTCCTTCTGGACTGCTAACTGAAAATCAAAGAATACGATAACGTATTCAAAATATGAATAAAATTGTATGATTACAGGAGAGTTGGGTGTTGGGAATATTTTCTACTGTGAAGAGGAGTTCCTGTAATTTGAGTATGTTTTATATGCGGAATAGTTTACTATGTAAAAACATCAAAAGGTTATTCTAAAAGGATTTGCTCTACTCTTTTATAGAAAGACTGTTCCCTGTAAGGACAAATACCCGATTTGGGACTGTGTACCCCTCCAGGCAGGGTTGGCTGGGAGGGGAGGGAGGTGAGGGTCCTCCCTCCCCCATTGTGACAGTGTAGTATTTACTTCTGGGCCAGATCCCTGGAGTAATGGTCATAATAAATAATGATAGTGATATAGAAGAAAATAAATGAAAACATCTTGACTAAGAAGACTGGAAAAAGAAAAGTTTGTATGTATGTAGTAAGGCAACATATTTTTCTTATTATGGCTGTGTACCAAGCAAAGAACTACACATTTGAAACTTTCCAGTATTTAATTATGAGATCAAGCTTAACCCTCACGTCCACTCGATAAAGAATGTCACCCAGAAAATCTGAACATCGTGGACCCTACGTGACACTCTGGGGCTCTGGTAGGTGAGGCTGAACTTTTAATTAGTAAAGCAAATCATAGTTAGAAAACTGACAAGAATTCTGCTTAATATTTGTGTGCAAAAAGCAACATGGGTTTAAAATATGCATTTTCCAGGGCTAGTTTTTGGTGACAGTGGTCTGCAGATTTATTACGTGATGTGAAATGACATTTCTATTTTTATTATGGGTTTAAAATATGCATTTTCCAGGGCTAGTTTTTGGTGACAGTGGTCTGCAGATTTATTACGTGATGTGAAATGACATTTCTATTTTTATCATGAAATAATTTTTCTATTGTTGATCCGAAGTGCAGCTGTAATTTGTGTTTGTAGATGTCTCGTGTGGTTTGCGGAATCACTTTTTGCCCCTTAAACGTTTAGCCTGGATATAACCTCAGAGACTTTTTAAGTCTGGCAGAGTCTGAATTTTACACCATTCTTTTCTTTAGAAGCTCTTTTTCTGAAGTCAGTGGAATAGAAATGCAGGAGTAAGAACAGCTCATCTGACAGGTAGAGAAGATTAATCCTCTTTAGAAAGGTTTCAGCTGGAAAACTGGCTCTCCTTTAAAATGCATTGCAGGGGAGGCTAGGATGGGAAAAGTTATCATTGTCATTGCAATGGGAACTGGGTGTGAAGGGCTTGGGCTCCCAAATCTACAGGACCTGGCTAATCTGAGGAAGTGCTAGAAATTTGAGTGCCTTTGTAAGTCTTTTCCCTTGGAGAGTTCTAATTATGTAATTCCAAGTTGTATTGAGGGAAAAGAAAGAGTACTACTAAGTGTTATCCCCACCCGAGGGTTGTAACTGTCTTCAAAAATGTTTGTTGACTACAGAGGCCTTTTGGTGTTTATCTGGTCCATTTCCTGGGACATGCCCCCCACCCCTATCAGCATCTAGTGTTTTCCACGTGGCAAAGGGCTGCGCTTGCTCAGCTTTGGGTTTTCATTGCTGTGCCCCACTCCTCAGGGCTGGCTCTTCCTTGCACCCGCACTGGCTGTGACTCTGTTCTTTGTAAAGAACACTGTCTTGAGAATATTTCCTTCTCTGGAAACCCTGCAGTGACCGCCAAGTGGATCCCATGAATACCAAGCATGAATGGTTTTAAAGCAAAGAAAGTAGGGTGCTTTGCTTTGTAGAGGAAGCATTGCCAGTTAGGTCTGGATTTTTACTGGTTGTTCCCCAGCTGCAAGGCAATAGCAGTGTCATGAGAAGACTTGGGCTCCAAGGACTGGTGTTGAAAACATTGCTTCTGGGTGCCCCTCTGGGCTCTCTTGGTTTGCATTGTTCCTTGGTACCACTGCATCACTGTTAGGAGTTCAGTGCGTAGTGTGGGCTTCTTGAGTTTTGAAGTAAAAATCTAAGCAACAAGAGAAGCTCTGGCCCATTAATTATGGCTGCAGCTGGCTGGGGTTTTGTACCAGCCGCCTTTTTCTAACATGTATTTATTTGGTTTTGTAGAGGAGCTTGCCAGATTGGAAATGAGGGTGGGACAGCTCTGCTTGCATGTGCAGTTGTCATAAAATATGTCTGGGGTGTAATCTGTTCAAAATCATATTAACAGAGAGGCCAAGGAATTGTTGAACAATGTTGGGAATTTTCATAAAGCTTTTCAGAAATAGGAAATTGTGTCGATGTGATTTGCACCATTTTGGGGATTTCTGAGAGTGTTTTCTTTTGAGTTCTATCTCTGAAAGAACCAAAAAAACAAAAGCCGAATGGAAGGAAATAATTACAGAAAAATTTAGCCTAATTTGACTTAGTAGCTTGTCCTCTAGAAAGTCTTAAGTTCCATTGGGAAGTGGTGTCTGTGTCTTTAATTGTTTCTGGAATGAGCTTCATTGAGCACTCTGTCACTTTGGAGATGTTATCAGGGGAGAATGTGGCTGCTGCTTTAAGTCTTCTGCTGAGTGGGGGAGGGTTTCCCCCAAGTCCCAAATGCTCACAGCCTAATGGTTTCCACACCCTCCTGGAGGGGTGGTTAACACAATGTGCAGTTAAATAGCAGAAACGTTTTGGCCTGAACTCCTCATCGTAGGCTTGTGCCATGGAATATAGCAGCCACTAGGTACAGGCAGCTGTTTAAGTTAAAATTAATTAAAATGAGAAGAAATTAAAAATTCAATTCCTCCACCTCACTGGCCTCATTTCAGGTATAAGTAGCCAGTTATGGCTCTGCAAAAAAAAAAAAATACGTCTTTGAGATTTTGGTAGGGGTTGCATTGAATTCACAGATTGCTTTAAGTGGTATTAACATCTCAGTGGTATTAAGTCTTCCAGCCCGTAAATATGGGATGTCTTTCCATTTATTTAGATCTTCTTTAATTTCTTTCAGTGATATTTTATAGTTTTCAGTGTACAAGTCTTTTACCTCCTTAATTAAATCTATTCCTGAGTATTTTCTTTTTTTCCATACTATTATAATTGGAATTGTTTTCTTAATTTCCTTTTTGGATTGCTTATTTTTAGTGCATAGAAATACAACTGATTTTTGTGTGTTGATTTTCTATCCTGCAGGTTTGTGGAATTTGTCTGTTAGTTCAAATAGCATTCTTGTGGATCTTACTCTCTACATAAGGTCATGTCATCTGCAAACAGATAATTTTACTTCTTTGTTTCCTATTTTGATGTCTTTATTATTTTTTTTCCCTTGCCTCGTTGCTCAGTCTAGAACTTCCAATACAGTCATGGGCCACATAATGACATTTCGAATGACGAACCGCATGTATGATGGTGGTCCCATAAAATTGTATTTTTACTGTGCCTTTTCTGTGTTTAGATGTGATAGATACACAGATCTTTCCCACTATGTTACAACTGCCTACAGTATTCAGCACAGTAACATGCCGTACAGGTTTGTAGCCTAGAAGCAATAGGCTATCCTATATAGCCCTAGGTATGCAGTAGGCTATACCATCTAGGTTTGTGTATGAGCACTCTGTGATGTTTGCAGGACAAAATCGCTTAACAATGAATTGTGCATTTCTCAGAATGTATTTCTGTTAAGTGATGTGTGATTGTACTGTGTTGAGTAGAAGTGATAAAAGTGGGCCACTTGTTTCTGATCTTAGAGGAAAAGCTTTCAGTCTTTCCTCATTAAGTATGATTTTCCCTGTGGCCTTGTCATAGTGGCTTTTATTATGTTGTGGTAGTTTCTTTTCTATTCTTTTTCTAATTTTTTGGTATGTTTTGACTTTTGGAACATGTTAATTTTCTACATGTTCAGAAAATAAAATTAAATCACTAAAGATGGTGGGAAACTAAGCTAGGCACAATGGCTCATGCCTGTAATCCCAGCACTCTGAGAGGCCAAGGTGGCAGGATCGCTTGAGGTCAGGAGTTTGAGACCAGCCTGAGCAAGAGCGAGGCCCTATCTCTTTAAAAAATGGAAAAATTAGCTAGGTGTGGTGGCGTGTCCCTGTAATCTCAACTACTCGTGTGTCTGAGGCAGCAGAATGGCTTGAGCCCAGGAGTTTGAGGTTGCAGTGAGCTATGATGATGCCGCTGCACTCTAGCCCCGGCAACATAGTAAGACTGTCTCAAAAAAAATAATAAATAAAAGAACAGGGGAAACTAGAATTGAATGCAGGCAAGTAAATAAATACAACTGTATTGTAAATGAATAACATGACCACGTGGCAGGGGAGAGAAGCCCAGTTCAAGTAATTGTTGGACACAGTGTGTTGACTGTGTATCCTCAGTCTACAGGGATAAAAAAAAACAACAACAGGAAAGAAAGTCTTGCACTCTTCTTAGTAGGTTTGATTTTCATATAGTGGTGTGAGTGTATCAATTCTGAATCTATTTTGTGCGAATTGTGAGATGGGGTGAATGAGAAGTATATTGCTGACAGTGTTGGAGCCAGGTTCTCACTGTGGAAGAAAGGAGATACAAATATGGAATGAGGGAAGGTGTGCAAGACTCTGGATGGGCTGGGTTGGAATTGGAGGTATTAGTATAACTCATGATTTCATTTATATACCTATGGTACATAGCATGGTCAAATGACAAAACCAGAATTTGTAAAATATTTCATTCTGTACACAACAGTTATTTCCTAGCACCTCATTAGGAGTGAACACTCTTAGTGCTCAGATCTTGGTTTCTGAATAGTGTTATGTATTAAAGGAGCTAGAGAGCTTTGGAGAAATGACTGATTATGGTATTGGGACAGGGAAAAATATAAGATGAGCCTGGAACAGGTTCTTTTAGTAGAAAGCAAGGGAGCACTGAGAAGTGGTGGGAGCATGTCAAACATACTCAGGAGCCAACTTGAAGGAGCTCCAGTGGCCAAATCTGGGACTGTTTAAGCATCAACATAGGTAAGGACAAGCATGTAGCATGCATGGAACAACATAGGAATCCACGATTCACTGTTGATGATAAGTACATAACTAAGCAAATACATGTATGAATTTCCTAGGGCTGTCATAACAAAATGCCACAAACTGGATGACTTAACAAAAATTTATTCTCCTGCAGTTCTGGAAGATGGAAGTCTAAAATCAAGGTGTCAGCAGGGCCACACACTCCCTCCCAAGGCTCTGGGGGAGGATCCTTTTTTGCTTCTTCCAGTCCCTGGTGGCTCTTGGTGTACTTGGCTTGTGGCCGCATCACCCTGATCACCACCTCCCTCTTCACATGACCTTCTTCCCTGTGACCACGTGTGTCTTCTCCTCTTCTTGTAAGGACACCAGCCAGTGGATTTAGGGCACTTTAAATCCAGGATGATTTCATCCCAAGTCCTTAACTCATTACTGCTGCAAAGACTATTTCCAAGTAAGGTCACATTCTGATGTTCTGGGTGGACATGAATTTTGGGGGGACACTGTTTAACTCACTATAATACATAAATAAACAGGAAGGATGGGGAAGAGAGAACACATTCATAAAGCAAGAATCATCAGTGAGTGCCGGATCTAATTAAAAGGGAGCATGTTTGATGAGAGCAGGAAATGCTCCTGGTCTCGAAGGTTTTTCCCACAGATTCCTTACTTTCAAGGGGACAATTACTAACTATAGACTGGGGAGACAAGATATCACCTTAGCTAGGTGATCCAGGTTAACAGCACAGCTTCAGGCAGGTGGCCGCTGTCCCTAGAGAAGCACACATCACTTAGGTTGCGTTCCAGCAGGGGATGAGAATCTGATTGTGAGCAAAAACCAGCAACCCAAATGGAGGGTCATTTTATGAAACAATTTGGTCTGTAGTACAAGTTGCCAGTGACGTGAAAGAAAACAGGCCAGGCTGCGTCCAGCTTAAAGGACAGGGACGAAGGCCGCCCAATGCAGATTCTGGACCCAGGCCTGTGCTGGGGGCAAAAACATGCTGTCATGGCTATTACTGGAACCGTTTATGAAATTGGAAGGTGGATATAAATTATTTAAAAGTGTTGTCAAAGTTGGCTTTCCTCCTGCATTTGTTAGCATTGTGAGAGACTGTCCTTGCTCTCAGGACATACGCACAAGTGTTGGGGAATAAGGTCGACATCCGCAGCCTCCTCCCGGAGAGCTCAGGACACAAGCCTGCTCATGGTATGGAGAGGAGAATGAAGCACTGGGGCGACAGTGACACATCAGTGAGTCTTGGCACAGAGCAGAGGGGAATCCATGCATGATTCTTGCAGCTTCTCTGTAAATTTGAAATTGTTTCAAAATAAAGAATTAAAAATGTTAAATGGTACCAATGTGTGGCTGAAGCCAGTGGAATGCACAGTAGAGTTTAGCATGTGCTCGTAGAAGAAAGACTCAGAACAGATATGATTTCGTCGGAAATGGTGTCACAGGATGGGGGCGGGGGGGGGGGGGGTCCTGGGATCCAGGTGCCCTCGAGGCCAGACACAGTTTCATTAAAGGGACTGAAAATCCCAAAGGCTTAGTCTAGTTTCTGGATTGCCAGAAATTTTCTGAATTTTTTCCTTAATATTTTTATTACAGAAAACTTCCAACATACGTGAAATTAGACTAGTACAGCAAACCCCTACATATTTTTCACCCAGCTTCAAGTTACCACACTGTTCTTTTGCTTCATTTCCCTTGGCCTAGTTAGCGGGTCCCAGACAGCCTTAGTTTGTTACCTGTAGGAACTCTTTTCACCTAACCTCCATACTGTTATCACCAGGAGCCCTGGGGATAACCGACACCCAGGCAGGCTCCCATTTTCCCAGCCACCTGGAAATAGCCATTCACCCTTGATTTGCTCACAGTGAATCCACCCCTTTGCTACGCTTAGATTTTCTGCATCTTTGCTCCCTCAGTCCCTGCCTCGCCCTTGAGCCACATGGGGAATTCATTCCTGTGGGCTTGGCGGCTCAGAATTCTGGAAGGTGCTGCAAGGTGCGGGGCCAGGAGTCCTGTCCTGGAGGGCTGTTTCAGAGCGGCTCTGACTCCCTGGAGATCTCTGTGCAAGAGTGTGGGGAGGGCCCCAGAAGTTAAGCTCAGTCCAGCCCTTCCCAGCCCCCTGGCCTTCCCAAACCCGCTTTTGGCGGGTGCTCCTGTTACTACTTCCCGGGGCACACCTTGCAGACAGGGTCATTGTCTGCTGTTCCCAGAGCCCCGGGTTTATTAAAAAACTTGTATTAAGGTGTAGAAAAGGAGGAGGCACTTCAGCTTCCAGGTGTTTACTACTCCTCCCTCCTGTTTTTCAGCAACAACAGCAGCAGCAGACCCAGCTTTCTGCTTCTCAGTGTGAAGGCTTTGACACCGTGTTTGAGAATTCTGACTGTAGGAGGGTGAGGTGGTATTTACCATGTGTAGAACAGATGAAGGGATTAACATCCAGAATACATAAAGAATGCATAAGATGAATGAGAAAAAGATAAATACCCCAAGTAAAAGAGGGTCAGAAGGTACAGTCAGGCGGTTTTCAGAACAAAAACAAAAGGCCACAAACCTTATGAAAAAGATTTGGCCTAATTACGATTTAAACAAAATGCAAATTATGAAACAATTATCTCCAGCTCTGAAGTCAGACGTGGGAAATAAGGCAGTGTGGGAGCATGCCATCATCACGCTGCTGGCGCTGCCGCTTTGGGGGCAGTTTGGCATTGTTTGTTAACATTTAAAATGCACATATTCCGTGGCCTACTCTAAAAAAAACACCCATGCTCTTCATTGCGGCACCATTTGTAATTGTGGACGTTGGAAACATCTGCATGTCTTGTTATGGGAGCCAAATAAATGGTGATATTTCTTTCCTGTGGGCTATTAGGCAAATGAGCATGAGCATGGAGCCCTGTGGTGCCGACAGAGGATTTCAGGGAGGATTTCGGGTGGGGAGAAGATCAAGTCACAGAAGGACAGGTGTGTTGCTGCACGGGATGTATCTGAAGTCTCCCACCTCCCTCTGCCCATTTCTTTAGGGGTATCTCTAGATCTAGAGTAAGGTCTCGAAATAGACCCGCACCCCACTGGCACACTGGTCACCCTGGGAAGGTGAGGCAGTTGGCCAAAGGCATCGCCCTGTCTTGGCTATAGTTTTTTATTCACTTATTTATTCTAACAAGGAGGCTGCTTTCCTGTGTCATTAAAGAGGTTCAGGGTCTTTCGTGCCATTGCACCTCCTGTGCTCCTGATGCTTTATCAAATCCTTTCTAGAAGCTTCTGGGGAAGATGATTATCTCTACAAATTGGGATAAATGTGTTAGGGCTGCTTCGTAGGAAGTCCTCTGGCTCTGACCAGGGGAGGAGGTGAGGAAAAAGGGGGGAAGTCGGCATACCGAGTAGGACATGGCAGTTCGTAAGTAAGTTCACCAGGCGTGCGTCTGGGTCTTGGGGCGTCCTGTGAGATGGTACAGGATGGGCGGTTGGAGTTGCAAGAAACTCAGCTGACCTATTCCTTTGGGTTTGCAGGCTCCCCTGGTGGGCTTTACAAATATTTGATCCACATTCCATTTGGAATATATTTTAACATTTTTAAAGGTACCGTGAAAACCTCCATGCTAGTTTGCTTCCTGCCAGACCAGTAGTGTGTTCATGGGTGTGCGTCCCTGGTTAGCTTGTTTTGGTACAGACTGGAGCAGCCATCTCTGTTGAATTCTAGAATCCTGAGTTTACACCGTGAGCTGTTCAAAAATACCTTGTGTAAATGGCCACAAGAATCAGAATTTTCTTGATATTCTGAAACTGCAGCCAAATACAGGAGATGTAAAAGGATGTTGAGGTGGAAATAGGATTAGAGCTGTCTTTCTAAACTTTCAGGTTCAAGTTTCTATGGCTATTTAAAATGGAGGCCCACCGTTCTTACTGACTTTTTAACAGAAATTATTATACTGTTACAGGTTGAATTGAGTCTACCCCGAAAAAGATATGTTGAAGTCCTAACTCCCAGTACCTCAGAATGTGACCTAATTTGGAGAAAGAGTCTTTTCAGAGGTGATAATTTAAAATGAGGTCGTTAGGATGGGCCTGAATCCAACATGACTGGTGCCCCGAAGGGGAAGTTTGGCCACAGGCAGACTCACGTAGAGGGAGGTGATTTGCAAGGTGGCTGACGAGACACAGGGAGAAGCAGCCTTGAGCAGGTCTTCCCTCATGGCCCTCGGAAGGAACAACCCTGCTGACCCCTTGATCTCTGGACCCTGCTTCCAGAACTGTGAGACGACAGATTCCTGTTGTTTAAGCCAGCCAGCCTGTGTGCTTTGTTAGGGCAGTCCCAGGAAAATGACAAGTGCACATCTACACTAAAGTGCCTGCTAATAGAGTACTGCCTGCTGTTGATTTGCTTTTTGGGTTTCTGCATAAGAATTCACCTGATGACAAGGATCTATTGCTAACCCACACTGCTTCTGTGGCTGAGCCCTTGGGTAGTGAGCCGACTGGCCCTGGCCCTAGCACTGGTCAGGGCCGTGGCAGGAGTCGGAGGAACAGACTCAGGAGGCCCAGCCTGGCTGGTGGTGCCATGTGCCTTGGGAGCAGCAAGGGGCCGTGGTCAGTGTGCCCACTGCCTGACTTGGCCAGTCACTTGGCCTAGGAGAGCAACTCTATCCTCCTGGAGAGCCTGATATCCCTGTACCTGGCCAGCCCAGTGGGCATGAAGGTGCCTCCATGCAGCCCTCTCCTGCATCTGAGGCCTGCTCTCTGGGGTCATTGGTTGGCTGCCCATCTGTGCATCACCTCCCTCCAGCTGTTTGCCTGGAGGGAAGGCCCTTGAGCTGTGTGCTTCCTGGGCTTTGATGGGGGTGCATGATCTTTGCAGTGAGGTGTCCCAGATGTCGGAGCAGATGAGGTGGCTCTCAGGGGTGGGTGCTGGGAGGAAGACAGCTGCACAGACCCTCGGACACTGCCCCCACTCCCCAGCCCCCATGCTAGGCAGGCAGTGCTACCCATCCTTGGCCCTTTGTTTCCCTTTGGGGGGGGGGCTGGACAAAAACAAAAACAAAAGCTAACAAAAGCAAACATCCTCTCTGGGGCTGGGATTGTGGGGCCGTCAGCAAGTGTGATTTATGTGGGACCTGAAAGCCCTTTGAAGTGGGAGGCAGATTGGAAGGCCCCGGACTCCTGGGGAGGCCCTGGCAGCACCAAATGGGGGAAGCAGTTGCTGCGTCTGCCAGGAGCAGGTTTGTCAGGGAAGGCATTCTTGGAAGCACATTCCTTTGTCCTTTGGCTTCAGGAGTGCCTTCAGTCACTTTTGTCCTGTCTTCCAGAGCAAAGGCCAGGCTTCAGAAACAGTGGGCAGAGAAGGAGGTGGACTCAGGCTGTACCTGAGTTTGCTCTTCCAGCTTTTGTGGAACCCCAGGGCAGGAGCTGCGGGGGGCCTTGGCTGGCTACTCCTCCAAGGGCACCTGGGTGGGACAGTGCGCCGGCCTTTGGGTGCTGAAAGTGGGGTCCCATGAGGCTGTGTGAGGAGGAGGAGCATTAGCAATGAGCATGTTTGGGGGTGTCTGCATGGAATTCTGTCTTTCTGATTGTATTAATAGTTTCGTCAAGAACATAATTGTTTAAGATTCAGCTAGCTTTTTTGACATATACCAGTTTTCCTTCATTATTTGCAAAATTGAGTGTGTCATCATTTTAGTTTGGAAATTTTATTTTGGAAATAAAATGTCATCATTTTCTTTTGGAAGAAGGAAAATCCATTGTTTTCCAAGGCAGAACACAGACACAGTTATCTCTAATTAGTGAATTATATGTTTTTGGAGTTCAAATCAGGTTCACTTACTTTTTTGTCTCTTTAATATTATACTAAATTTTGGCCCATTTATTTTCTTTCTTTTTAAGAAAATAGTAATAATTTTAGAAAGAACCAAGATTGTCAAGTTTCTTCTAGTTGACTAGCCACGCATTTCTGTGGGTCCTAAAAGCTAGGCTGATTAAAAATAAAACAAAAAAGAACAAAAGCCAAAGGTGGGTATAAGTTGACCTGCCCAGGATTAAGTTTTAAAAAATGCTCTTCATAATTGCTTTTTTCCCCAGCCAGAGAATGAGGCCTGCTGTGAGCTTTGGGTGTGTGGGTGGGGGGCAGTGGCGGAGGGGCCCTGGTGATGTTGGGGGAGCTTTGGCTTGGGCCAATTATTTATTTATAAATATTTAGTTTAAAAAAACACAGTGTGAAAACCCTCACAATATTATACTCCATGTTTTCTGCCTTGTATGGAGGCAGACACTTCTAAGAGGCCCCTTCTGGCACTGAAGTGTGACTTCAGTTGGTTTTCTCTGGACTGTTTTAATTTTATATCAGGATAATGCATTTTAGTGCTTGATTAAGTAAAAATGAAGAAAAGCAAAATAAGATCTAATAATACATGCTGATGGTTTAAAAAAGAGACCCACACTAAGAAGGGTGTAAAATGAAAAACACCTTTCCGGTCTCACCTCCTTCACCCCCCACCTCCTCCACCGCACCCCCATAACCGGGACCAACAGTCTTGTGCTTCATTCCAGACATTTTCTGGGCATATGTGCTCCTTTGTGCATCTCCTTTATTTATTTTTAGAAATTGTGGTAAAATTCACATAACATAAAATTAACTGTGTTAAAGTGAGCCATTCAATGGCATTTAGTACATTCTCAGTGTTATGCAACCATCTTTTCCAGAAAAAGGAAACCCCCTACCCATTAGCAGTAACTTCCCAACCTCCCTGCCTCTATTTCTCCAGCCTCTGGCAACCACTAATCTACCTTCTATCTCTGTGGATTTGCCTATTCTGGAAATTTCATGTAAATGGAATCCTGCAATATGGGCCTTTTGTGTCTGGCCTCTCTCACTGAGTGTGATGTTCTCAAGGTCAGTCCGTGTTGTAGCATCCTTTATTTGGTTTTATACATGGTGAGATCATACCATAATACTGAACTGGAGTTTGCTGTTTCACATAGCAGTAGTTCTTAGAAATCTTTCCATATTAGTATTGCCAGGCGACCTCATTTTTTAAAGGCATTGTTAATATCTGTCAGTTATATTTCTTAATTTATTTCACTGGTCTCCTGTGGATGGTTACTTCTGATTTTTAGCCATTACCCTAAACAAGTCTGCAGTGAACCTCTCTAGGCTCCTTTTTAAAATTTTTTTTTGCATTATATGAATATCTGTAGAGCTAATTACCAGAAGGGAAATGTCTTTGTCCAAGGTATTATATTCAAATTTTTGATAGAGTCTAAAAAATTGCTCTCCCGGAAGGTGGCAGCAATTTATGCTCCCAGCAACAGTGTCTGTGAATTTTGGGGTTTTTCTAGACACTGACCAACATTGGAAATTATCAGGCATTTTAATCATAGGAAGTATGAAAAATAGAAATGGTATTTTCATTATGTGTGTTGACATTTAAAAAATTGTCTATGAGTCTTACTGTCTTTATATGTAATCTGTGTTTCCTTTTTTCTGGGAAATAAGTGTTCACTTTCTCTACTAATTTTCTATTAGGTATTCTCAATTGTCTCACTGATTTCTAAGAATAGTTCTGAGAATATTTAGCTGTATTCCAGATCATATGAAAATTTTTTTTTCTCGGGTTGTCCTGTGACTTTGCTTACGATATTTGTTCCCGTACAGACGTTTTAATTTTTGTGAAGTCAAACTAAACCAACTGTTATTTTATGTATTTTGAGTTTTGAGTCATACATTGGAATCCCTTTGCCATTCTAATCTTATTTTCTAAAATTATCCTTTCTTGGGGGGGGTTCTTTTTTCTTTGAGACAGAGTCTCACTCTGTTGCCAGGGCTAGAGTGCTGTGGCATCAGCCTAGCTCACAGCAGCCTCAAACTCCTGGGCTCAAGCAATCCTTCTGCCTTAGCCTCCTATGCCCGGCTAATTTTTTCTATATATTTTTAGTTGTCCGATTAATTTCCTTCTATTTTCAGTAGAGACAGGGTCTCACTCTTGCTGAGGCTGGTCTCGAACTCCTGAGCTCAAACGATCCACCCGCCTTGGCCTCCTAGAGAGCTAGAATTACAGTGTGCCCAGCCCGGAGTTTCTTATGATTTTATTTTTTCGAGGTTAAATAAATCTTCAGTTCACATAAAATTTACATCCAACTTTATTTATTCTCCTCAGAAAAATGAGTTGTCTTTGAAATCCTTTATTGTATAATCTATTCTTTATCAATGATTTGAAAAGCAGCCTTTTTTTGTATTAAAATCCCAAGTTAGATTGGTGTTATTTCTGGAATATTCAGTTTTTATCTCACTTTTAATTATCATGGATTTATGATTTTATATTTGATAACATTAACTCTTTACCTATTTTCTCCAAAATTTTACTGGCTAGTCTCACTTATTTTTCTGCATGAACCTTAGAAGAAAACTAGTATAAGTAAGGCAAGTTCTGAACAATTTAAATTTTCTTATGAATGTAGCTTTAGTTACAGCTTTTGGATTCTGTTACATAGTATTTTTAATATTCTTTTCCAAATAGTTTGTAATCAATTTTTATTTCTTTGTGATTCAAGAGTTATTTAAGAAGAAAAATTAATACTTACAGGCAGTTATTTTGTAGTTTTATTGCATTTTGTGTAGGGAATGTGATTTGCTATATTCTGATTTTGGGGAATTTGATTTTTTTTAATGGCTTAAACTATGGTTACTTGTTATGTTCAGTGGGAATTTAGATATAATCTCAGTTTAGAGCAACCTCATTGGTTATATAATTTAGTTTTTCTGTGTCTTTACTTACACTTTGTCTCCTTTATCTGCCCCAGGTAGAGAGGTGAGTTAAAGGTGTCTTAAGCCATTGTTTCTGTTTCTCTGATCTCGATTCAGGTTTTATGCTGTGTTTTTAGATACTGTGATGATTATTACATGTATTCATGACGCATCCTTAGTGAGAATTCTTCTCTTGATCATTTTCAAGTACCCCTTTTACTTTGTGCTTCTCATTAAATCATGTTTGACGTTAATATTATGACTCTTTCTTATTTGTGACTTTTGCCTGGTCAGTCATTCTCTTTTAAAAATTTTCTGTCTTCTGGTTGTTTGGATTCACACAGATTTTAAATACAACAAACAGCTTTATTTGGGTTTTGATCTCATTGTTTTTTTTCTTCCAGATCTTAGTTTTTCCTCAGTTATATTTATTGAGATAACATATTTGGCCTTAATTCTGTCACATTTAAGGGGCTATATTTTCTATTTTTAGTGCTTCTTTTTCTCTCCCATTGTTTGTTTTCTTTGACTTTTGTGTAAAATATCTGACTAGTAGGTAAAAAAATAAAAAAGAAGTGCAGAGATGTACCAGGAAAACATTATGAATTCATGAAATTTGGAACTTTTGCCAGTTTATGCCCTGAAAATGACTAATCCTAATCCATTTTTCAGGAGAATTGAGTCTTCAGCCTGCAAATTAACTCTTGCTTTATCTTAGTTTCATTTTCATCTGTTAAACCTTTGGACTGTGTTTCTGCTTGCTGCATTCTCTCCCTCAGGAGCACGGGGTGCGGCTGCCCTGCATCTCAGCTGTCTCAGCCGCAGCTGTGCCCTTTCTCCTGGGCTTCCTCTGACTGGTTTTGGGCCTCGCCTGCATGACAGACTCACTCGTGCAGCATTACGTTGGTCTGGTGTGGACCCCAGGTTATGTATGAAAGCTTCCCGGCGACTCTAATGTATAGGTAAACTTGAGAATCTCTGATTTTCTGGGGCGCTTTTAAAAAGGTGGTATCTGGGTCTGCCTCCTCCCTGCTTGCCATCTGGTTAAATTGGCTGGGTGTGGTTCGGGCACCCAGATTTCTTTTAAAGCTCCCAGTTAAGACTAGTGTGCTGTGGAGGCTGAGCAACCACTGCTGCAGGGCACAGATCTGGGGATTTAAACAAAGGCAGGACGTTTTCTTGGCTTTTCCTCCATCTTTGCTCCCTGGTGTTCCGTGCCGTGGGAGTCAGGTCCCTGGGAAGCTCCATGGTGCTCAGGACCTGGCACATCCCTGGCCACGGCACCCGGGAGGCCCCTGCAGGTAGTGGAGCAGACCGCCGTCTCCCTGAGATTTGTGGACGTGAGTTGTGGCTTTCGGTGCCCACCTTTGATTTGTTTCACACATCTCAGTGGTTTAGAGTTGAGGCTTTCTTAGATTTTCCTGAAAACGGAGTGCTTCCGTGAGGGGCAGAGGGAAGCATCTTTGCTCTGCTATCGTCGATAGGAAGACACCCGGATGGGTGTCGGAACGTCCTTGGATCACAAGTTGAGTTGAAAAGAATTTCTGGGGGGACTAGAAGCAAATTCTGATGCAAATTCTTTTGTGTCTGTAAACATCCCTCATTCTGTAGGTGTGGCTTCTGTATCGAAAAGCCATCAGCATGTCTATTATCGTATTTATTCTGCTATAGGTTTTGAATAGAAAGATGTGTAACGTGGGTTCTGCGGGATGGCATCCCCTTTCTCCCCTGGTCACACCACGATGCGGTTGTCTTACCCTTTGGTAACTACAAGGTATTTGTAGGCTGGGGACCCATGCTGACCGCCTGGCTGGCCTCGGAGCTGCTGGGCCTGGTGTGGTACTTTAAAATTTCCTTCCATGACTGTAGTGGTGTTTCCCCAAAGTGGGTTTCCCTGCTCATCCCTCCCTTGAGTTCCTTCCTAGAAGAAAGGCTCCAGGGCGGCATATTCGGAAACTAGTGCATGCAGTTTTACAAAAACCTGTTTTGATTTTCTGACACAGTGTTTCCTAAACACATTTGATCATGGAGTTCTTTCATTTTTGAGACTGTGTTAGGGGAAACATGGGTGTGGAGGCTTACTGGTTTTCAATCTGTAGAGCCACAAACAGCATAACTGCTCTCCCGTGCGGGGATTCAGAGCCACAGTGCACAGGCTTGCTTGCACGACATCATGGACTTATTAGCCATCTGCAGAAAAGAGCAGTGATACGACGAGTGACTGGTTTTCTTGGCAGTCTTTCTATTCAGAATCTATAACAGAACAGGCCGGGTGCGGTGGCTCACGCCTGTAATCCTAGCACCCTGGGAGGCCAAGGTGGGCGGATTGTTTGAGCTCCGGAGTTCGAAACCAGCCTGAGCAAGAGCGAGACCTCGTCTCTACTAAAAATAGAAAGAAATTCATCGGACAACTAAAAATATATAGAAAAAATTAGCCTGGCATGGTGGCGCATGCCTGTAGTCCCAGCTACTCGAGAGGCCGAGGCAGGAGGATGGCTTGAGCCCAGGAGTTTGAGGTTGCTGTGGGCTAGGCTGACGCCACAGCACTCACTCTAGCCAGGGCAACAGAGTGAGACTCTGTCTCAAAAAAAAAAAAAAAAAATCAAAATCAGAATCTATAGCAGAATAAATAGGATAATCAACATGCTGATGGCTTTTTGATATTCAGTCTTCAATATTTACTAAACTAGTGATGAAGACTAGCAAAGTCCCTCCCACTGAGGAGCCTGTGGGATTGAGGCCTCCGCTGAACAGGGGGGCGTCCACTTACCACTGCAGGCTGGCTGTCCAGTTGCCTCTGGGAGTCAGAGTCATTCCTCAGCACTTGATTCGTGGCAGGGTCTAAATTACCATTTAATCTTTGGGACAGTCTGTGAGGGGAGGTGCTGTTATGAGGAAACTGAGTCAGAGAGGGGCATTAACAGCCTTGTTCAGAAGGCAGAGCAGGAGTGAGGGAAAGCCGGCGCCTTTGTGGGGTTTTTGCAGGAAAGACAGGCGGGGAGGGGAAGCAGTCAGGATGGGCTGGGTTGACTCATTCTGCCAGGCCCTGGGCCCTGAGGGCTATCCCTAGGTGCCTGGTCTGGGTGCCTGGCCCTGGGGTGGTGGAGGGCAGGGGCATATTGGCCCCGTGCTGGAGAGAGTGATGCTGAGGTGGCTGGAAGGGGTTGGCTGGTTTGCATAAGAAAGGCGAGCTCGCTGATGCCCTTTGCTGTGTCTCTAAGATTTGCTAGGCCTGGGAGGGGCAGTGTCTCCCTAGTTAGTGGGGCAGGAAATGCTGAAGCACCGAGAACACAGAAAATTCAGAAAATGCAGTTAATATAATTGGCACTGTCATGAATGGGTGCCGAATAGACAATTACAGAATCTGAGAAATCACGGAGGTGGCTCTTCACCTTGGCCCTCCCTCCGAGGTCCCCTCTGCTGCGCTGGGGTTGTGTGGGGGGACAGTGCTCCGTGCAGCTGGGTGGGTGGGTGAGGATTTTTCGGTGGGCAGGCTGCCAAGTCGCACTTAAGTGCATGGTGGTTTTGAGATTTGGATGAGTGTTCAGAAGCCATTGAGGGCAGTGACCACCAAGTGACTTTAAGATCCGGTTTCCGGGGAAGTCGTGAGTGTCTGGCCCAGAGAGTGTGGCCTCTGACTGAGCTATGTCCAGGCCACAGTTTGCTTCTTAACGAAAGATTTATGGTCCAAAAAAGATCCCTTTGCTCTGTTGGGCTGAATTTGGCCTGTGAATCGGAGCAGGAGAGCACCATTTCGCCAGATTCAATGATACAACATTTTTACAAAAAATGTGTTATTTTTTACTTTTCAAAATTTCGATGAAATGCACATAACAAATGTATCGTCTTAAGTATTTTTCAGTGTACAGTTCACTGGTATTAAGAGCACTCACGTTGTTGTGCGGAGATCACTGCCCTCCATCTCCAGATGCTTTTCATCTTGCAAAACCGAAACTCTGTCCCCATTAAACAACAATTTCCCATTCTCCTCCCCCAGCCCCTGGCAGTGCCCCTTCTACTTTCTGTCTCTGTGGATGTGACTACTCTAGTGACCTCATAGGAGTGGAATCATACAGGATTTGTCCATTTGTGAGTGGCCTGCTTCACTGAGCATAATGTCCTCAGGGTTCATCCCGATGTAATACTCTTGGTCTTGTACAAAAGGTAGATGGATTTCTATATCTGGCAACAGTGACTGAAGTTTGAAAATTCATCCCATATTTATCTGGTGTGAATCCTGTCGGAAGATATAGGATGTCCTCTTAAGTGTGTGTATGCAAGTCCCATGCAGGAGAAATCAGGCACCGTGCATGGAGGCCAAGTTACTCCTTCCTCACCAAGAGAAAAACCCTGTCTCTGAGGCCCTGTCGGCAGCTTCTCTGCCTAGGCCTTTGATGAATCCAGAGTGGTGCTGCACCTCGCAATCAGCCCCCCAAGTTCTGTCTAGTGAATGGTACGAGTGAGCTTTCATCTCTCTGACAAACACTCCTACCATAGGATTTCGGTTACTCTGTATCTGAGTTCCTGTGGATTACCTGTCTGTAAGTTTTCTGCCGTCCAAGAAACTTGGGTGTTTGAGTACATTTTGGGTCGCCAAATAATTCTGGAGAGGAAATTGGGAATTGGGGCTTATACAGAGACGAGTCGTAAGTTTAGGCACCAAAAGCAGAATGCATGCTCACATGCATGCAGACATGTGCACGCACGTGCGTGCACAGACTGGTGGCCCAGAGCATTGTTGGGGGCGTGGACCCTTGAGTTCACCTGGACCGGGTGAGGTCGGAGCTCATGGGTAAGGGGCTGTGTTCTCATGGGCTTGGCTAGAGTTAGTGGGATGGGCTGAAGGCTGTGCGTTGGGGAGGAGCATTCTGGAGATCTGTGTAAGTTAATGTTTGTGAGGTGAACAGATGCTAGGTGTTTCCGGAAAAGCAGAGCCCTACACAATGATTCCCTCGGGGTGGTCCCTGGACCTTGGCATCAGCATCGCCTGGGAGCTTGTCAGAAAGGCATGCTTGGGCCTGCCCCTGAACCTGTGGAAACAGGAATTCTGAGGTGGGACTCAACAGTACGTGCTTCTCTGATGAGTGTAAAAGTTCGCGGTCCACTGGTTTTCGTTCTTGTAGAGGGGCCGGGGCAGGAGGAGGCTGTCTGTCCCTCAGCAACAAGGGGTTAAGCCTGGGCGCCTTCCACCAGCTCTCCCCTCCCTCTGCCTCTCTGCTGCAGGGACTGGCGAGATGGCGAGGCGGTCCCCAGCCTGACTGCTAGATGCCTGATGTTGGGGTGGGGACAAAGAAGGAAAGAAGGGCTGGGCAGCAGGAGGGACCACCCACCACGGGGCACCAAAGACCCTGGTCCCAAATGCCCCTGCAATTCCCTAATAACTAATGGTGTTGAGCATCTCTTCAGGTGTTTTTTAGCTATTTGTATATCTTTTTTTGCAGAAATGTCTATTCAAATCCTTTGCCCAGCTTTAGTTGGGTTGTTCGTCTTTTTATTATTGTTGTTAGAGTTTCATTTACTTTTATTGTTTTATTTATTTATTTTTTTTGAGACAGAGTCTCACTGTGTTGCCCGGGCTAGAGCGCCGTGGCATCAGCCTAGCTCACAGCAACCTCAAACTTCTGGACTCAAGCGATCCTCCTGCCTCAGCCTCCCGAGTAGCTGGGACTACAGGCATGCGCCACCATGCCCGGCTAATTTTTTCTATATATTTTTAGTTGTCCAATTAATTTCTTTCTATTTTTAGTAGAGACGGGGTCTAGCTCTTGCTCAGGCTGGTTTCGAACTCCTGAGTTCAAACAATCTGCCCGCCTCGGCCTCCCAGAGAGCTAGGATTACGGGCGTGAGCCACCGCGCCCGGCCTCATTTACTTTTAAAAGGCCAAATATCACTTTTGACTTGAGGTTGGCAGGGGAACAACTTGGCGACACAAAGAGGCTTGGAGCTTGGCCTGCGATTATGCACAGAGTCTCGAAAAGTGTCCTCTTTTGCCCAGTGTGTGCTTGGGATTGCCCCAGCCTCTGCAAGCCATTCCCATCCCAATTCTGCTTTATTTTTGCCATATGTGTGTGTATGTTTGTGTTTGTGTGTGCATGTGTGTATGAAGACAGGGAGCAAGTGTAATTACTTTTTATTTGAAAGCCAATTTTAATTTCTCCTTGTATTAAAGAAAGACCTTTTCCCATCTCTTTAGGCCAAAGCATCCTTTTCTGTTGATGTGAGGCTGGATTCTTGATTCACTCTGTCCTGCAGACCAGGGAGTGCACTAGCTGACACCCCAAGTCAGCCTTGGAAGCCCGTGTGGGGAGTGGCAGTGCCTCTCCTGTCCCCACTTCTGGGGCTGACCACACGGCATTTGGCACTTGGCTAAGGATGGGAGATGAGCATCCACTCCATGATGCCGTGTGCCCACCTGCCTGAGATGGAAGTCCAGTTTGTTTGGCAGAGCTACTGCATTACAAGTATCTGAGGCTTGGCTAACATGAGTGTTATGTGGCCGATTTCAATATTAGCTGGTTCCATATTTTAGTATATAAAACTTCAAACTCTCATTTTGATGCAAATCAATGCGACACACCCCTTGACCCATGCCTCAGTGTCTGGGGCCGCGTTGATTGAATTATGCTCACTTAAAGTCTCTCTTGGTGCCCCTTAGTGGGTTCTCCTCCTCTGTTGTCTGTCACCTTTAAACATACCGCCTACTTGACCTGTTTGTTATGTGTATTTGTGTTTGCTTCCCACCCCAGAGCAAATGTCTTCATTTCCTTTGTCAACATGTTCCCCAAGTACCTGGAAGTACCTGAAAAGTGGCAAGTGTTCAGGAAGTAAGTACCTGTGAAAGGAATGAAGTGCCAGCCCCCCCCCCCCCGCCCCGCTCTGTCTCTTGCCTCTTTCTGAAAGTCCTCAGCGGGCAGGCTGACACACAGTGTTTATTCTTAAGTACAAACAAGAGCCTAAAATGAAAGAAACAAATAATGTTTTTTCTTTAATGAATATGTAATTCACTGAGGGTTTGGTTCTTTTCTAACTTTTTATATTATTCAAAAGGAAAGGAAAAATACCTTCCAAAACAAATAATTTTGTTTCATACAATGTCCTCTTAATATTGGGAGTTGAACTGGATGTATGTGTTGGCTTCTGGGGGATCAGGGGACCTGGTCCCCAGATGCAGAACTAGGGCCAGGCTGCTCGGAGTAGTCCGGTCCACACTGCTCAAAATGTTTCTGAAAACGTGGGCTCAGTAAATGTTGGTGCTGGCTGTTGGTTCTTCTTTCTCATCCTCGAATCTGCCATGGTGGTGCATGGTCAACACCTCCAAGGTGGGCACAGACACCTTCCTAGCGAGGTCATAGGAAGGAGAAGCTGCAATGATCAGCTAGCCTGGATGAAACCCTCCTCCCCCACCCTCCACCTGGCAGGACAAAGGGCCAGAGTGGGCTGCAGTTAGACTTTATATTGCCGACTGACAGGAAGAGCAAGTTCCTCAGGAGACTTACTGCAAAATAGGAATTGTGGGGACCCAGGTACATGTTTGATAAGAAGAAAAAAAAACTAAACAAGGCTGTTAAACACATGAGTGATCCTCTGAGATTTTTGAATAAGTGAATCCTGAAAGTGAGGCGGATGTGCAGGACCGGTGGTTGGCAGGCTATAGACCTGGTGCTTCCTTGTCCATTCAGATGGTCCGGTGCTCAGAGACAGCCAGGAGTTTGTGGGTCCTGTTGAACCGTTATTTTTATATGAGCTGGCCTTTGCTTTGATATAAATTCATACTGAAGAATTTCGTATTTAAAGAACAGCCAAAGAAATTAGAGTCTTGTATGAACCCAAGGCATGCCATGAGAGCTGAGGAATTCTGGTTGCCTGCGACTCAGCAGTGTGAAAGTAAGGGGACATGTATGACGAGCCCAGTCACTGTCGGTGGCAGCAAACATTTATTGAGTGCCCATTTCAGAGCCATATATTAATGTCTTGGCCATATGGAAAAGTACTTTCCATGACATAGTATTTGTCCTTAAAGGTTTCTGATGTCCCTGGTAAGCTGGACTCCACACCTTAGAGCCCGCTGTGAGTAACGTCCTGGCAGCCTGGCTGTGCTGAGGGAGAGGTCAGCAGGGTGCCGGCTGAGAGCGATCACCCGGGTGGGTGCTGGGGGTCCCTGGCACGGAGAACCTCAGTCTGTGGGCCTGATGGGGCCAGAGGAGGGTTACTGCTGAATTTTGCCTTGTTTCATTTTTTCCAAATTCAGTTATCCGTGATGAAAGGAGTTTTTGCCACATATAAACCAGCCTTTTAGATCTGACCACCAGTTGCATGGACAGGACGTTTGTAGGCTCTTCATGTCCCTTTTATTTTAACAACAGAATTACTGAGATAGAATTCATAAGCCCTACAATTCACCCCTTCAGAATGTACATGTACAATTTACCGGTTTTTAGGATATTCACAGAATTGTACAATCATCATTACTTTAGAATTGCAGAGCATTTTCCTCACTTGTGTCTATTTTGACAAGATAATAGGTTGTACCACATGCGTTTGCCACTCTTTGGCCATCTTCAACCTACAAAAATGGTAATTTCATATGTTTGAACCTAATTTTCCTACTGTCAAAACATTTGTCTTAAAAACCCTTCTCCTGAAAGCTAGCATAAGATTTTCCTCTACCTTATTTTAAACCATCCAAAAGTGTTTGGGGTCAGGGAACCACATGTGCTAAGAACAGTTAAAGGGGCTTTATGAGGAGCCTGGAGTTGGGGACCCTCAGATCTTTGCGTGTTCGTCGAGTGGGAGAACCTGACCCCTGGCTCTGCACTCTTCGGCTTGGCTTCTAAGCGGAGCAGTTAAGATCATTGAGTGTAGGTTACTGGGACACAGATTTCAGTTTGATACAGGAATGAACTTTCTAGTTACAAAGCTGCCTCACCAGCCAGCTTTATGCTGTGTCTGGCTGTTTTTGGGTGAGCTCAGGTGGAGGTAGAGGTGCCTCTGCTGGCCTTCTGCCTTCTTGTCATCTGTCCCCTGCTCTCCTGAGCACCCCAGCCCCGGTGTGCACCCATGCACCTCATTCCCCTAGCAGTTCTGCGCCAGCCCCGCTCGCTGGCTTTGGCTGATGAACCTCACTGTCCTCAGCCTGCAGAAGACCCCCCACATTTGCTGGCCCACTCCACTCATCTGTGTCTTTGTTCCCAAGCCCCTTGTCAGGGCTGTTTTTCCTCTGGGGTCCCCCAGGGCTGAGGATGGCAGGACCCCTCTCAGGGCCTATGTCCCCTGCACTCATGCACTCCTGCCTTCCCAAGGCTCTGTTGCCCTCCTGGTCCTGAAGCTTCCTGCAAACAGGACTGTGGTCACCCTTCTTGGTGCATATCCCAACCAAACTGCTCCGTGTTCTCGCCACATAAGCAGTTTGTGTGTGTGTGCGTGTATGTGTGTGTGTGTGTGTATACACATACAAGTATACATATGTTTTATTTTGTATATACCTGAAGGAAAATAATTCTATTAAATAGAATGAACAGTATGAAATTGCTGCTTTTGTAGGTCAAAGATGGTTGAATGTTAAGAGAAGGAAGGCAGTCTGCAAAGTCTACACTGTATGATTCCAACCATATGACATCCTGAAAAAAGTAAAACTCTAGAGGCAATAAAAAGATCAGTGGTTCTCAGGGGTCCTGGGGGAGGGAGGGGTGAATAGGCAGAGCACAGGGGATTTTTAGGGCAGGGGAACCACAGATCTCTGACTTAGGATGGTTAGGCTTTACTGTGGGTTTATCAGGACACATCAGGAAATGCCCCCATGGTAAGTGCAGGAGCACCTGTACTTTGCACGACACTACAGTTATGCGCCGCTTAATGACAGGGATGTGTTCTGAGAAATGTGTCATTAGGTGATTTCATCTTTACGCAAACACCACAGAGTGTGCTTGCACAAACCTGGATGGTACGGCCTACTCCACACCCAGGCTCTGTGGGATGCCTGTGCTCCCAGGCTGCACACCTATGCAGCATGTGACCGCACTGCATCCTGCAGGCAGTTGTGACACGATGGGAAGTGTTTGTGTGCTTAAAAATAGAAAAGGCACAGTAAAAATGCAGTATTATAATCCTATAGGACCACCACTTTCTGGTCTGTCCTTGACCAGAAAGTCGTTGTGTGGAGCATGACTGTGTAACGGTGTAAGCGTATGTCATCATACGCTTGTCAGAATCCAAAGAAAGAGTCAACCCTAATGTAAACTATGGACTTAACAGTAATAAATCGACATTGGCTCATCAAAGTAACAAATGTACCACACATATGCAGGAAGTCCACAGGGGAAACTGGGGCTGGACCAGGTAGAGAGAGGGGAATGCTGTACTTTCTGATCAGTTTTTCTGTAAAACTAAAACTGCTCTGAAAAATAAAGTCTATTAATTAAAAAATATTTGAATAAAAGCAATTTTGTATGATTCAGCTTTCCCTTTGTTAGATTCTTTTTTTAAGTAACTGCTTTATATAGTTTACATACCATAGGAGTCACCACTTCAAAGTGTACAATTCAGTGATTTTTAGTATATTCATAGAGTTTGCAGCCATCACAATAATCAGTTTTATCTTCATCACCCCCAGAAGAAACTTTGTGTCCAGTGAACAGTCACCCCCTTTCCCTGGACCCTGGCAGCCTCCAGTCTGCTTTCGATCTCTGTGGATTTCCCTCTTGTGGGTGTTCCACGTAAATAGAATCGTACAGTGTGCAGCCTTTGATGACTGGCTTCTTTCATTCAGCATAAGGTTTTCAAGGTTCCTCCATGTTGCATCAATATCAATACTTTATTACTTTTTAAATTAAAATAAGTTCTTTATTTTGTAACAGTTTCAGATTGACAGAAACGATGCAAAGATGGCATGGAGGGCTCTCACACCCCAACTGTGTTCCCCTCATTAGCGGCATCTTGCGTCAGTGTGGTACATTTCTCAAAATGAGTGAGCCGGTGTGGACACGTTACTTTAACTGAAGTCCACCCTTTGTTCACATTTCCTTAGTTTTCACCGACTGTCCTTTTTCTGTCCAGGATCCCACTCGGGCTCCACATTGCACTTAGTTCTCCTGTCTCCTTACGCTCCTCCCGGCCACGACAGCGTTACTTGTTTTGGTGACCAAGACAGTTTTGAGGAGTGCTGGTCGGGTGTGTCATCGAGTGTCCTTCAGCGAGGGGTTGCTGCATGTTTCTCTCGTTAGCCTGGGGGTGGGGGTGTTCAGGAGGAAGATCGCAAGGTGACGTGTCCTTCTCATCGTGTCATGTCAAGGACGCACGCTCTCAACATGGCCTATCACTGTGATGTGGACTTTGGTCACTTTTCTTACTGTTGAAAAATATTCCATTGTACGGATAGACCACATTTGATTTATCGATTCATCAGTTGATAGGCACTTGGTTTATCTCCACCGTTGTGCATAGTGCTGCTATGAACATTTGTGTGCACGTTTTTTGTGTGGACATGTGCCTTCAGTTCCTTTGGGCATATGTGTAGGAGTGGACTTGCAGAGGCACATGGTAACTTCATGTTTAACATTTTGGGGTCCACTAAACATTTTCCAGAGGGGCCGCATCATTACCTTCCCACCAACAAGTGTGAGGGTGCCAATTTCTCCATCCCTCCCCAACATTTGTTATTGTCTGCCTCTTTGATAGATTCTTTTGTTTTTAAAGAGACCCAAGTCTGACTCTTTGAAATTACCCCTGGCCCTTTCTGAGTGTCACAGGAGTCCTGGGGTTGCTTCTGCCATGCTGCAGAGGTTTTGCTGGGCCACGTCTGTCTCTTCATCCAGCAGCAGCAGGAGCAGGGTCTGTGCCCACCGTCGGGAGGGAACAGGAAGGGTTGGCTGATGAGAGGGATGTTGGTTGCCCTGGTCCTCCTGGGAAGCCTTCCTGGTGTTTCTAGTCTATCTTCTCTGTTTCAGCACAGAGGACACTTTGAAAGGCATGGGGTGTGGCCCGCCAGTGCCTCTCCCTGCCCTCTGCACAATGCGTCAGTGTCCCCGTCTCTATCCTCCATTCTTTTTGCTGTGACGTTAATTATACTTCCCCACGAGCTCTGGCCTCTTTCTTGCCGTTGTCTCTCTGCACATTTCTTCTTCCTCACATATCTGGGTTTGGGATGATTTTTCCTAAACTGATTTTTAGATGATATTGGCCAAGGAGTTTAGAACTAAGAAACGAACGGGCCCAGTGGAAGGGGAGAAATGACAGCATGAGAGAGAGTACAGAGATTCCATTTGAAGAGGGAATTTGAAATCCATGCCAGACCAAAAATGGCTGGGCTGTGGCACTGCTTTTAAATTGTTTAAGGGAATGGGAAGAATGTAGTGTGGGCAAGAGGAAATTAATGACCTGGGACCAACTGTTGGTGATGGAAAACAGATAAGCAACACGTGAATAAACATGGGGAATTAACTCTGGAGCCGCTGGGAAGGAGTAAGACTAAAGACTTACCAAGAAGCAGCACAGTGTCTCCTGGTTTCATTTGTTGCCATAGACATGGAGGCAGGGAACATCTCCTCCTGAATCTGAGAAAGCCTTGAGCATTTAGGAAGCCTGTTCTTTTTTAAGGATCTTGAGAGGAGCTTTCTACCATGTTGGTGGCCAACTTCAGTTTTCTTCCTTTGCCTGTTTCTTGGGAGAAAGCAGTGGTTTAGTATACAAGAAGACTTGACATTCTAAAAGAGTGTATTGCCAAGTTTCTTTTCTTAATTACAAAAAAATGTTCATACATAAAATCCCAGTGTCAGGACCCCATGGAAAAGGGTCCCAAACATAGTCATTGTCATCTGTTTGGAAGCTTTGCTCGAAATCTGAATTACCATAAGGAAAAAAATAACCACCGTAATGGAAACAGATGGAATTGGCTGGCTAGTGTTTAGAATTCCTTCCACTTGAGAATTTTCTAATTTTGAGGAGGATCTTTGAATTTGAAGCATGGTGGATGTTGCCAGTTGGGGTAGAGGCAGAGAAACAAGGACAAAGGGGAGGGAGGGAGGGGGAGCCTAGGGCTTCCCTCAGGGCCACGTGGAGGTCTCAGGGTAGGTGGGGGAGGGTGAGGCAGGCCAGGCTGCAGCTGAGGCCTCACAGGCAGGGAATTGCATACACAAAATGCTTGGTGGGATTAAAGAATGAACCAACATAAAAGTCACGGAAGTCTCACCTGAACAAAATAAGCTAACAGGATATGAAATCCACATATGATTATTCATGACTTTGAATTTCTAATTCCATTCCAGCGTTTTGGACTTCTAGCAAAAACATGGAAGGTACCAAAAAGATTAGTGGCAGAGAAAAAAAATTTCCATGACTAGATCAAGACGGCACTGGCTCCTGGGCACAGAATCACTCCTCCCTCCCTCCCTCCTTGTGGCTCTCCTGGGTGGAATCACTTGCAGCCAAGATGTGACTTCACATACATCCCAGAAGCTGCTGGGCTCCCTGAAACTCTTTTGTAGACTTTGGGTTCTCAGGGCCTCTGCTAACAGATGCTGTAATACAGTGAAGAAGGAGTGTTGAGAATTGCCCATGGCTCAAGTCTAGACCCTGCCAGAACTAAGCTAGCAGCCAGCTCTTTGCATCCCCCCTTCCCCCAAGGGAAAATGGAAATGCCCTGAACTCCTCCCCAGGGGTGCCAGAGAAGGAGATTACAGCTACAAGGGGCCCTTTCCTGGGCGGCCACGTGTGCAGGTCTCTATTGGGGGCCGTGAGAGTAGTCGTAGTCCTCAGTTCCCTTCGCCATCCTGTGTGGAATGGAGGCTGCTGTACCTGGGGTTCGTCCTCCTCTGTTACGTGGGGGACGACACCCTGTTCAGCTGCTGAGCTCGTGTTGAGACTTCAGCACCCAGGAATGCCAGGTGGCAGGGTGAGGCGCAAAGCCTGGTGCCTTGGTCCTATGAGCACCCCCTGGTGTTCTTAGGCTGATGGTCCCTTTGTTTGAATGGCCAGGTCCTGACCCCAGCAGCAGTCGTGATGGCAGATGCTACATTGGGGGAATGGAAGTGTTCAGGCACGGATGATGGAGCTACCTGTGGATATAAAAGGTGACCAGTGTATTCTTCAGTGGTGATGCTGAGTAGACTTGTGATATTTTAAGCCAGAATCTAACAAAGGAACAGAAGGGTTAAGCCTTGTGTGTGTTTCCCCTGCCTTCCCTGAGGCCTGCGCTGTCTGCCTTCTTTGTGCTTGTGTTCAGGTGCTCAGCAGCAGAGAGGGTCCAGGTAGACTGTGGTGGACCTGCACCCGCCATGGCAATCACACGTCCTTTGCTAGTGACTGATCAAGCATGAGTACATGTCTTAGTTCCTGGCGATGAGATGTAAGGCAAGGAGGGGCTTCCCTTCCAGGAAAAAGAAGAGAAAGCCTTTGGCACTGACCTGCCTTTGCTGCTTGGGCAGGGTAGCTGGTGTGAGCCCTGGAGTTGCTGTATGGGACCAAGAGGTGACCAGCAAGAGGGAGAAAAGCTCATTGCTAATCGCGATGGGATGGGAAGATAGAGCCCGTGGCCTTGGAGACATCGTGACCACCTCTCTGCAAACCTCTTGTTAAGTGAAGGACCCTTATGGTTGGGAGTTTTCTGTCACACCTACAGCCCCAAACATCCTAACTGCTGGAAATGGATGACATCGTATTTTAGTGTATCTCTTGGGAATTTAGTCTGATTCTAGTTCTTGATTTCCTGAACAAAAATCGAAGTTTCTTGGAGGCTTAAACTCTCTGCAAATACACTTGAGATATTGTCATGTTATGCTTGGCTGGGAAAATAATATTTACCAAGTTATAAGTCAACCCTATGAGCTGAAATGAGGCTGGTTTGTAAGTGAGTTCTTAGCCTGTAAACTGAAGTTGGCATAATTCTGCGGAGCTCTGTGGCTGTATGGTCCCTTCTCCCATGGGCCTGGCTGTGACTGAGGTGTGTGCAGACACGCAGCATGGCCCAACAGGCAGACAGGTGGCCAGCACCTGGGCCATGGTGGTCACACTGCAAGCTAACTTTGGGAAGCAACAGCCTGCGTTTTTCAATTTGTTAAGAAGAGTTTCTGGCTGTAAACCTCCAACTTTCCAGAGAGACTTTGCACTTTTATTCTGCAAAACTTCCTTTTTTTTTTTTAAACATTTAAAAAAGTTGTGGTTAAATATACATAGAATTGACCATCTGAACCATTTTTGAGCATACAGTTCAGTGGCATTAGGCACATTCACATTCGTAGGCAGCCAGCACCACTAATTCATCTCTAGAACTTTTTCATCTCACAAAACTGAAACTCTGTTCTTATTACACAACAATGCCCCATTCCTTCCTTCCCCCAGACCCTGGGACACCACCATTCTACTCTCTGCCTCAATCACTTTGACTGTTGTAAGCACCTCATATGTGAAAACTTTGAAAATTAGATTTTTTACCTGTCAAGACTGGTGAAGGCATAGAGTGGCTGGAATGGAGGAGGATTTGGGGATAGTTTAGAGAAGAAATCCACTGGAAGTTTGAAATAGTCCCTGGCAAACAGAGCTCGTGCCCTTGGGGGGAATTTTCTATAGGGCAAGGAAGTGGCGGGTACTGCATTTGCCTCCTAAAAGTCCTTGTGAGTTGAATCCCTGGTCCTCACAGTATCCACACTTCCCTGGGCCGTTTTAATCCTTGCCTTCCCGTGCCAACTAGGGAAGTGCCTTTCCCTCAGTTGGTCAAATCTTTAACACCAGTGGACCCAGGGGCAGCTCTTGGGAATTCTGTCTTCTCCTCGGGCAGCTTTAGCCACTGAGTTTCCAGAAGGTGATGGAGACGTCCTTACCTCCGCTGGTGCAACACAGAATTCTGTGCTGTTTTCATTGATTAGCAAAGCTGGAACCATTTTGTTTCTTCTTTGGACCAAAGAGAAAAAAGAGACTGAGTTTTAAAACAGCCAAAAATGCAGTGCATTCCAAACTATAAAAAATGCTCAGCTTCTATCAACTGTGAATCCTTGTTACTCGCGCATTTGAAGGCTTTGTATCAGATATTGCTGTACGGTAGATTTTGTAGTCATTTTGAATTTTAATACATATTGCTGATTTTTTTTTTAAAGAGTGTACTATTTTATACTTTTTGCTGGCCTGTTCCATATTTATTCCTGTCAATTTTTATGATCTCAGTATTGGCTAAAGATCAAATTATTCTATTAACCTCTAATACAACATGAGAAATAGAATATTAAAGAACTATTACATTTAAAAATTACTGAAAGAATAGTTATAACTGATAAACCAGAAATATCCTAAATATTCACCTAGTACATGTTTGTTAGATTTAATAATTTTTTTTTTCCAGAAAAACTTAACCTTCACATTCTCTCAAATACAAAGATTTTTGCTTTGATTTCAGAAGAAAGTACAGTTTGGCAGAAGAATACACACACACAAACATTCTTTTTATTTTTAAATAATTTTATTTTTAATTTATTTGTTGTATGTCATTTATTGATATATAGTAGTTGTACATATTTTTGGGGTACATGTGATGTTTTGATACATGTATATGCAACATGGAATAATCAAATCAGGGTAATTACGATATCCATCACCTCAGACATTTATCTTTTCTTTGTGTTGGAAACGTTACAATTCTCTCTTCTAGCTATCTTGAAGTATACAATAAATTATAATTTCCCTACTGTTCTATCAAATATGAAATAATTCTAGGTGTACAGAAAGGTTGCAAAAATAATACCGTTCCATAATGCTTTATTCAGCTTCCCTAATGTTAATATCTTAAATCAGGTGATACATTTATCAAAACTAGAAAGTTAACATTGGTGTGATACTATTATGTTAGTAAACCACAGACCTTGTTTGAATCTTACCAGTTTTCTCACCGATGTCTGTTTTTAGGGTGTGGGATCCAATCTGGGATCCCAGGTTGCATTTAGTTCACACGTTGCCTATTCATTCCCTTCTGTGACAGTTCCTCAGTATTGCCTTGTTTTTCTTGACCATGACACTTTTGAAGAGTACTGCCGTTAGATTTTGTAGACTGTGCCTGAAGTGGGGTTTGTCTGTTTTCCTTTGCGTAAACGTTGGGCAGGAAGACACAGAGGTAGTGCTATGTTGCGGCAGGAGGCACATGATGTCCCTGTCCCTTTACTGAGCGTGTTCACTTTCATCTCTGGGTTAAGGTGGTGTCTGCCAGCTCTCCCCACTGTAAAGCTGCTGGTTTTCCTGTCTTAATTAGTATGTATCTTTTGGAAAGACACTTTGAGACTATGTGAGTTTCTCATCATGCTTCTATCCCCTAACTTTAGCATCCTTCTGTGGTTCTTGCTTGCAACAATGACTGTGGCTTTTGTCTAAGGTGGCTTGTGTTCCACCATCCCTTCTACATTTAGTAATTGAATCCTTCTGTCCCTTCTCCCTTATTTATTTATTGAATTATTTATTGAAGCTTATTTTTAAGCTTATTTTACAGTCACGTGCCGCAGAGTGACGTTTTGGTCAACATCAGACAGCATGGATGACAGTGGTCCTGTAAGATTATAATGGAGCTGAAAAATTCCTGTCACCCAGTGTTTTAATGTTGTAGTGCAATTATTATTATTATTATTATTTTTTTTTTTTGAGA
Source organism: Propithecus coquereli (assembly GCF_000956105.1). Classification (NCBI taxonomy): domain Eukaryota; kingdom Metazoa; phylum Chordata; class Mammalia; order Primates; family Indriidae; genus Propithecus; species Propithecus coquereli. Next base: position 3,708,456 of record NW_012149986.1, on the reverse strand, counting down.
CAGAGTCTCGCTCTGTTGCCTTGGCTAGAGTGCCGTGGCGTCAGCCTAGCTCACAGCAACCTCAAACTCCTGGGCTCAAGCGATCCTCCTGCCTCAGCCTCCTGAGTAGCTGGGACTACAGGCATGCGCCACCATGCCCGGCTAATCTTTTAATTTTTCTATTTTTAGTTGTTTGGCTAATTTCTTTCAATTTATAGTAGAGATGGGGTCTCACTCTTGCTCAGGCTGGTGTTGAACTCCTGACCTCAAGCGATCCTCCTGCCTCGGCCTCCCAGAGTGTTAGGATTACAGGCGTGAGCCACCGCGCCGGCCTATTTTTTAATATAAATTTAGTGTAGCCTAAGTGTATAATGTTGTTAAAAGTCTACGGCAGTGCACAGTAATGTCCTAGTGGAGAGAGCTGGCAGACACCACCTGAACCCAGAGCCAAAAGTGAGCACCCTCAGTAAAGGGACAGTGACATCATGTGCCTCCTGCCGGAACGCGACGTTCACATTCACTCACCACTCACCGAGTCACCCGGAGCAACTTCCAGTCCTGCAACTCCATCCATGCTAAATGTCCTATACAAATGTGCCATTTTTAATCTTTTATACTGTGTCTTTACCTTTTTTATGTTTAGATATATTTAGGTGCACAGATATCTGTCATTGTGTTACAGCTGCCTGCAGTATTCATACAGTAGCATGCTGTACAGATTTGTGGCGTAGGAGCAATGGTGTAGCCTAGGTGTGCGGTGGCCTGTGCCATCTAGGTTGGTGTGAGTTGACTCCATGACGTTCGCACGATAACAAAATGGCCTAGCAATGCATTTCTCAGAATGTGTCCCCATTGTTAATTGACACACGACTATACTTTGTTCTGGCGTCTTGTGTTTCCAAAAAGAGCCTTTATGTAGAACACTGTGTTTTGTACCTTTTTAAAAGCAGCAGGTGGTAGGATAGCGTGCAGACAGACATGGGCCTAGCAAGGGCCTGTCACTTCCTTTGTCCCGGGTGTTTGTTTTGGAAGTCTAGTGAAGGAAAAATAGTGTTCTTAAGCATTTTTGTATTGTTCCATTTTACATTGTTTCCATTGTTCCATATTATTAAAAGTATTGCATATTTTATGTGTTTAATAAAAACCCAGTGTTCTTTGAATATAATGTCTCTCTGTATTCAAAATTATTTCTTAAAAAAGTGTTGATTAAAAAAGTCTATTTGTGATAAAATACACATAACATAAAATATACTGTCGTAACCATTTTAAGTATATCATTCAGTTAAATACATTCACATTGCTGTGCAAACAATCTATAGAACTTGCTCATCTTGCAAAACTTAAACTCTGTCCCCATTATATGACGATTCCCTATTTCCCCTCCACTTGCTGCCCCGGCAGCCGCCACTCTGCCTTCTGTCTCTGAATGTGATGGCTCGGGTTGCTGCTGTGTGGTCAGTGGAACCACACAGTATTTGTCTGTTTGGAACTGACTTGTTTCACTTAGCGTAACGTCTTCAAGGTTCATTCATGTTGTGGCATATGATGGGATCTCCTTCCTTTTTAAGGCTGAATAATATTCCATTATATGTATATAGCACATACCACCTCTTACTTATCCACTCATGTGCCGATGGACACTTGGATTGCTACCACCTTTTGGCTGTTGTGAATAATGGTCAGTGAACGTGGGTGTGCAGTATCTCTTTAAGATCCTGCTTTCGATTTTTTGGGATATGTACCCAGAAGTAGGATTGCTGGATCATATGATAGTTCTACTTGAGGAACTTCCATACTGTTTCCAATAGCAGCTGCACCATTTTACATCCCGCCAGTAGTAGGAATGTGGTTCCAATTTCTCTGCATCTTTGACAAAACTTGTTATTTTTTTCTGTTTTTGTTTTGTTTTGTTTTGTTTTGTTTTAGTAGTGGCTATCCTAATTGGTGTGAGGTGGTATCTTATTGTAGTTTTGATTGACATTTCTCTAATGATTAGTGATGTTGAGCATCATTTCATGTGCTTATTGACAGGTGTATAAATAGCAGATGCTTTGAAGAAAAAGCACAGTACTCCTTTTCTTTTGAAAAACACTGAGTTTCCCAAGGTGTTAAAATCCACAGATGGAACGGGAGGGAAGCCTGATCTTTGCTCCAGTAACATGGGAGCCTGAGGGGAGGGAGGCATGGTCTTCTTTCTTGACTTCCCAATCAGTGGGGACAGATATTTTTTCCAGTAAGAGGAGATTTTTGCTTTTTAAGATGGAAACCAGCTGATTTACAGTCGCGTGCGTGTGTGTGTGTGTGTGTGTGTGTGTGTGTGTGTGCGCGTGCGTGATGTTTGTTATAACTTACTTATTTGCAGCATTGGGTTTTACATTTGCTGCACCCCCAACCCCAGGAGCTCACTAAGGATGTCCCGTGCAGAGGCCAGGGCACCGTGCACCCAGCCCTGGCCATGCCCTGATTTGACTCTTCTTACGCGGCCAGCGAAGTATGCCCAGGCTACGAGATTCCAAGACGGATCACTGGAGGAGGAAAAATAATTAGCAAGCAATTTAAATTCTCTCATCAGGAAAAAATTCTATAGGTTGTTTTTGGCAAAGCAACCTGTTGCGTTAGGCCCAGTGGACTCTGGTGCTCTGTAAATTAAAGAGGTTTGGGGTCATTGTGGTTTCTTCTTAAGTCCCTCTGTTGGCTCAATGCTACAACAGCCTGATCTTTCAGGATGCACTAATCTGGGGTGAGAGGAGGGCAGTCCTGATCAACACACTTTTTAACTATCCAAGGTGTCAGGTTTATGGGTTTTCATAGTGAAAATATAAGGTGTTTACATTTCAAGGAATTTGAGTCACTTTTTTAATTGGCACCTTCCACTTGAAATCTCAGTGCTGTTTCTCTTGGCTCTATTGAATGTTTAAAACCTCAGTGGAGCTCATTTTGGGTAATCTTTTAAGTATGATATTAATTTTTATCTATCATTAATATCAATTTTGAAGCAACAGTGGAGGGACACTGAATTTATTTTAAACATCTTTCTTTGGGACTAATATTGTTTATTTCCCCATGATAATGGTGTGCTCCTTGAATCATGGGTAAATATCTATTTACCTCCTGGGGTCATTGTTTTGGGGATTAAATGAGTTAATACTTATAAAGTCCTTAGAACCAGTGCTTGGCTTGCAGAAAGTGCTAGATTGGTGTTTGAGATAATTTCTGTTAAGCCTATTTGTGCTCCTTATTAAAAAGTCATTAAAAAGTTCTGTTTTTCCTATTATATTTTAAAAGGCTGCCTGTGTTTGCATAGTCAGGAAATGTTTGATGGATGTTTTCTGTATATCTGTTGCTACTAAACATCTCACACTGGATATGCTGGGGGTGTCTTGGGGGCTGCACCTCCAGAAGCAAACTCCCCTTCTCTCCCTCCTGCAGGATGGAAACCAGGGAGCTGCTTTCAACTCCTCCCTCCGCCATTGGTAACACAGCTTGGTCACCTGTACCTCCAGACTCATTTTGGATTCCACTTGTCATCTTATCCAGCTTTTTGTTGTGGGGTTTTTGTCTTGTGGCATTTGTAGTCTCCAAGAAAGTTATTTCCCATGACAACTTAGTTCCATCACAAACATCTGAGTGTTTCCTTTAAGACCAGACATTCTCTATCTTTCCTCTGACTCTGCCCCGCCCCCAGGTGGAGGCGGGTGGGTCCGGTGTGTGGCCAGGGCCAGGGCCAACTGTTCACACCCTGAGTTGGGGGCGGGGCGGCACCCGATCCACACTAAGACCCTGTGAGTTTTCCACTCAGTTTTGGGGTCCGTTCAGAAGAGAAGTACTTCTCTGAAGTATCAAGTATCTGGAGAAGATGGCTTCTGTTTAAGGAATGGATTATGAGGACAGATTTCAGGAATTCAGGAAGGGCCCCCTTTGTAGACGTTGCGCTGAGTGGGAAACGCCTGGCTTCCTGGCAGAGGAGGCCCTTTGCTTGGCTGCCTGGAATGTGGCTTGCTCAGAAAGGTGACTTAATTGACTCAATTTTGATCCCTTCTGTTTTCACATCACCTTTCTAGCTGTTTATTTTCTGGTTTTTCACTGTGCAGAATCCCACTTCACTGGTGACAGATGAAACTTAGGGGTTCACATGGTGATGTCTTAAAAGAAATTGAGTGGGGCAGCCACCCTGATCCTCCTGCCCAGGGAACCAGGGGGGGCAGTGCTTCACTTCCTTCGCCTTATGGACTTTGGACACATCCTCCGTGTCCACTTGTCTTTGGGAAGGACATTTCCACATGTGTTGGCTCCCAAACCACCAGCACTGTCCTACCCTGTGGCTGCGAGGGGGGACCTGGGGCTGTGTGCTGCTCCACCTGGAGAAAATATGTGTGCTGGCCCCTGAGAATGTGAAGGGGAAGGGGCGTTTGACTCAGAATAAAGGGCTTCCTGTTTCACATTTAAAGAAAATTCTGCAGGTTTCATAGGGCACTGTGACTCAGCCCCCTGCCACTTTATCTCCCTCCACTAAAAAATAAACAAGCAGATGAAATCCACTGGGCAGTTAGTGCTTAGCAGGGACAGAGTGTCAGCTTGGCAAGATAAAAAGAGCTCTGGGCATGGATGGTGTTGATGACTACGCAACAGTGTGAGCTTGAACTGTCGCTTAAACACGGTGAAGATGGCAAAGTTTATGGTAGGTGCTTACCACAATTAGAAAAATAGAAAAGCTTGAAAACCGAAATCCGCTGGGTTAGAAGTGCGCTAAAGCCATTGGGCAGTCCTTGGTGCTTCTCAGACTTCAGCGGTGGAGAACTGTGTAGTGGGCTTCCCTCCCAATTAGCGCAATCCAAAACTTTGCTAAAATATAGTAAAAAGAATTACTAGAAAAATAAAGACAAAAGAGACATATGAAATCCACTTAATGCAAAGACCATTGACTATGGCTTAAGGCAAAAACAACAACAAAGTGAACAAAGCCGAAGGGATTTTCTGAAACTCCGTGAATGGCGGAGAGGACAGGTTGTGGTGGAAGAGACGGCTCACGGGGAGTCCGAGACCTGAGGGTGTCCTCTGGCCACAGCTGGTGATCCTTTGGCAAGAGCTGAGACTGCCCAAGCCTGATCCAGTCTTGGCGGTTCCGGTGGCAGCCCTGCGACCACGTGCCCATGAGAAGGCTGCTCTGGGTTTGCCAGGTGCTCGGACTGCAGAGCCACCCTTTCGGGTTTCTTTTCCTCCAAAGGCACAGACTTCCCCACAGGTTGCTACGCAAAGACCTTGCTCTGTGGGTCAGGGTAGAATTTTCCTCACAAACGGGCACTTTGTTGTCGCAGACGTCCCACCCGGCAGCAGGGAAGAGCTACGGAATTGTCGGCTTGGGGGGACACACAGGCTTCCTCGGCAGAGCTGCCCTCCAGGCCTCAGCAGTGCTGCTGCCTCCGGCGGGCCAGGCTGCTCTGAGGCACCCCTTCCCAGCCCCCCACACCCCCTGCGGGCAGAGCCCAGGGCACTGCTGCTGCCGCAGGAGCTTCAGGGAGGATGCTTCTCAGGGTTTTGGTGTGGTTTAAAAACCCTCCCTCTGAGTTTTACTTTATTATGCCTGCTCAGCGATTATTACTGTGTTTTTTTCCCCCAAAGTATTCTCTTTCAATAAAAAGTGGTGTTTTTGCCTCTTCATTACTAATAGTTTCCTAAAACCAGCAATTCAGGGCTGCACATAATTCTAGCCTGTGATTTTCTGCATTTTCTTTAATATGTAGTCTTCTACTGGAATCAAGAATTTCCTAGGAAAGGCTCTGCTTTTAGTTCTTAAAAAATAAAAAAGAACATGCTAATTGGCTCCCTTTCTTAATTCTTGGACTCTCTCCCCAATTTCTTCAGATTCGCTTTAATTTCTGTTTTCTATAAAGTGTGACCTTTCGCATCACCCCCCTGCCTTTATCCACCATGTGGTATAAGGGTTTGTGGTCTTTTAAAAAGGAAAAGAGATTTTGGAGTGTGTGTACTGTCCTGTGTATGGTGTGTTTGTGTGTTTTTGGTGTGCGTGGTGTTTGTGTTGTATATATGTATTTGTGTATATATATATATATATTTGTATATGTATGGTGTGTGTTATGTGTGTATGATGTATGTGTCGTGTCTGTTGTGTATATGTGGTGTGTGTTGTGTATGTTTGTACATGTAGTATGTGTGTTTGTGTGGTGTGTGTTTATATGTGGCATGTGTTGTATATGTGTGTTGTGTGTTTATGTGTGGCGTGTTGTGTGTTTTTGTGTGGTATGTTTGTTGTGTATGTGTTTCTGTATGTGGTGTATGTGTATGTGTGATGTGTATGTGTTGTGTGTGCTGTATTAGTGTGTTGTTTGTGTATGTGTGATGTGTATGTGGTGTGTATGTTGGTGTATGTGTGGTGTGTGTTGCGCATGTTTGTATATGTGTGTTGTGTGTGTGTGCGTGCATGTGTGTTCTGCAGCTGTGAGCTTCAGAGCTATCCCAGGCAGCAAGCTGTCTTGAAGCAAGGAGTGTTGAGCAGTTTGTTTTTTCCCCTTTTGGAGGCTTTGCCTCGTTAACTTGGAACCAGAGGTTGCTAAAGCCACAGGTGGCATCAGAAATGAGCAGCCTCCGAGGCCCCACGGGGAGTGTGAGGAGCCAGGGGTCTCTGATTGTGAGACTGGCTCTTGTCAGCCTGGAGGAGGTGTCGGAGTGGCTGCCCTCCACCCTGGCACTTTCTGTGCAGTTGTGGTGTCTCTGCTGAGTGCTGAGAGCTGCATGGGCACCAGGGCATGTGGACTCTTAACTCTGCTTCCTTGCTCTACGTGGTTGGGTCACCCTCTGCCTCACTTTCCTCAGTGGGAAATAGAAGGGTTTGTGACTGGGTGGCTCTTCTCTAAGGCGATGGCATGTTTGGCTTGGTCGAAGGCCCAGCACTCACTTTGGACACCCCCTGCCCCCACCAGGCCTTCGCTTCCTTTATGGACTGAGCCCGCCTGACCAGCCCATTCTTGGGCTCTTGGCGCCAGGAGGGATGTGGTCCCCTTGTGGTGGACCTCACGGACACCCCTGGGTGAAGTGAAGGGCAGATTTAAATGAGTAGAGGCCTGAGGTTCTGATTGGAGGAATCTCTGTACCCCAATATCCCTTTATTATCCCTGGCACCAAATCTGGCTCAAGGTTTAGAAAAGGATGCGATGAGGACATGTCAGGGCAGCAATTCCTAACCCTTGTGGAGTGGTTCACTTTTGTTATTTTTGTTCCTTTGAATATCTAAAACCACTCTTCTTTAAAAATGTTTCAATCCTCCACTGATTGTATTTTGGGAAATCAAGTGGATTTTGTTTTAAGAATGCAACAATATCCCTTTAAATACATAAAATAAGTATGGGAATTTTATTGCCATATACTCCTAGACGACCTCGGCCTGAGGTATTTTTATGAGCTGCTAGTAAACCTGTTCTAGAAGCCTTATTATTGCATTTGTTTTTAGGCCTCTTTGTCAGCAGAGTAGCTGAGTGCGCACTGAAAGGAGTGGGCAGGCCCTTCCTTCTGGGCCACGGAGAGTGCGGGAGACGAACTGGTGGGGAATGAGCTGATTCGCTGGCTTCAGGGATTGGGCTAGGAGAAAACCTTTGTGGTAATCTTTACAGAAAATACTAGGTTGGAGTTGTTTGTTGTACAAGTGTCTGCCTTTAAAATACTCAGTGGAAGAATTTGGAGATGTAAGAACTGGGCTTCATTTCAGACTTGAGAAAAAAACTGAGTTGGCCCCTCGGGGATACAAGTCGTCCTAGCAGTCTGATTCCCATTTGTGTGGGGCTCGTGCTGTGGACGTGCGTGCGTGCGTGCGTGCTGATGGCGAGAGCTGCGGCAGACCACCCTCCTGGGCTAGCCGGGGCAGGGCAACCAGGTGCAGCCAGGGCCCGCGCACACTCCTTCCAGGCAGGGGTGCACAAAATCCCTATTGCTCTCTTGAAATGGCAGTTTTAACTTTCCATGCATTCATAGTTTAGGGAAGAATGTGGTTTTTTTTTCTTTTTGCTATTTTTAAGCATATGAATTTTTCTTTATTGTGGTAAAATATGCATATCATGAAATTTACCATCTTAACCATTTTCCAGTGTTCGGTTTAGTGGCATTAAGCACACTCACGTTGTTTTGCACCGTCACCACCATCCATCCACAGAAGTCCTTTCGTCATCCCAGACCGACACTCGGCACTCAGCACCCTGAAACAGTAACTTCCTGCTGCCTCCTCCCCCAGCCTCTCCAGCCGACATTCCACCTTCTGTTTCTGTGAACTCGACCACTCTCGAGACCTCATGCAGTGGAACATGCAGTCTTTGTCCTTTTGTGACTGGTCTGTTTCATTTAGCATACCATGTTGTAGCATTTGTCAGAATTCCTTTCCTGAGTATATGGTTTTTAAACGGTCATTGGTTTTGCCAGTGCAAATAAAATGTTCATTCATTGCCTCCACGCTGGTGAACCAGTTTCCTGTCACAGTGAGCTCAGCAGTGGTCTTTTATTGTCACCTCAGTTGAGACTTAAGGAAAATCAGTGGCTGTCCAAATGGTGGTTGATGCTTAGCCAGGGCCCCGTGGGGTGTGATGGGGGTGGGGTCGCCCAAGGAGGGCCTGGTGTTCCAGGCCAGCCCCAAGCAGTTCGGGAGCCCCAGTGATAAGCAGCAGCAGTGACCCGTGTCCCCATCAGGAGCTGCCTTTTGAGGTCTGTGTGCAGTAGGGGCTGCGGCATGGGACGGCCTTGGCAGTGACTGGGACGAGTAGGGCGGGCTCCGTGGAGAGTGGATTGAGCACCTGGGACGTGGGTTTCCCAGAGGAAAGAGGAAAGGCCCTGAGAGGGAGAGGGAAGCCGGCTTCATTTTGTGGTGCACAGGATGCAAAATGGAGCATTCTGCTTCGGCTTAGCAGTGAGATGTTTCTGCTGTATAGGAAAGAATTAGATAAAGAAAATGCAAGGAAAACTTTTAAAATAATTGTTGTTCCCTCCTTCCTCTTCTGTGTTACAGGAGTCTGAATCTCCTACTTGTTTGCAGAACACTAGCTCTGTCAGGCCTCTGTGTTATCATCTGTGAAGAGCAGCGGGACTTTGTGACTTATTTCATCTTCCTGAGCCTCAGTTTCTACATCTGAAAAATGGAAATGTTACTCACTGTGTGGATTAAAAGTTGGGACTTGTTGAATGAATTAAGGGAGGTATTCTGTACGAATGGTCCCTTTTCAAGTGTCTTTAGCTCTCTTGGCCTGATGATGTAGAATTTGGAGACCAGGCTCCTGGCCTATACCTGGCATAGGTACAAATGACCTTACAGGCATGGAAACTGTGGAAAAATAAACAAAGCGCCTCCTGAGCCTCAGCTTTAGAAGGGTTTAACCCCTTATATGCAGTGTGTGGATAATGTACTGAGCCAGCATTTGAAATGACAAGGAGCTTTTTCTCTTTCTGGGAAACAGAGTTTATTTCTGAATTGAGGTGGGGGAGAAGCCATTTCAGGGCATTGTAGGCTTGGTGACAGTTGTGACTATTAAAAACTGTCACTACCTTAGAGTTGTCAGTGTTTCATCACTTCCCACAGGCATCCAAAACACATTCACAAACTCCTGAATGCAGATTGCATTTCTGATGGCTGTAGTTGAATATGGTATAATTTATGCTGGATATACTGTATATTTGTATGTTATATGCCATATAATTTCCACTACACCTATTTGTAGTATAGTTTGCATTAGTTGGGCTGTCAAATAAAGCAGTTTTACAAGGCAGCTCTTTCTTAAAGCTGCATGGTGGGACCTTCCTCCCTTGGACGCAGTCTGGTCTGTGGGCAGGGGGCTCCTTGTGCAGCTTACTGGCTGTACATATTAAAAATTTCAACTTCTTTTTTAGTCTGCCCAGAAAAGGGATTTACAACCTAGTACCTGATTAAACAGTGTAATTTCCAGAGCTTTGCTTCCTAGTCGCTCTTTAATTAATAACGCATTCCCTTCTTAAAAACAGATGTGTATTCTCGGCTTGATATTTCCCCCTCCTAGTGGGGACATATGCCTCTGTTTTCACAGAATCTAGGTGCAAAGCTAGTCAAATGCTCCTTACAATTTGGGAGATGTGTAACAAGGTGCTTTTTCTTTCTTTCTTTCTTATGAAATGAGGGTGTAGAGCGGTGTCTTGCTGTGTTGCCCAGGCTGGAGTGCAGTGGTGTGATCATTGCTCACCGCAGCCTCGAACTCCTGCCTCGGCCTCTCAAGTAGCTGGGACAACAGGTGTGTACCATCATGCCTGGCTAATTTTTTTTTTTTTTTTTTGAGACAGAGTCTCACTGTATTGCCCGAGCTAGAGTGCCGTGGCGTCAGCCTAGCTCACAGCAACCTCAAACTCCTGGGCTCAAGCGATCCTCCTGCCTCAGCCTCCCGAGTAGCTGGGACTACAGGCATGTGCCACCATGCCCGGCTAATTTTTTTCTATATATTTTTAGTTGTCCAATTAATTTCTTTCTATTTTTAGTAGAGACGGGGGTCTCGCTCTTGCTCAGGCTGGTTTCAAACTTCTGAGCTCAAACAATCCGCCTGCCTCGGCCTCCCAGAGAGCTAGGATTACAGGCGTGAGCCACTGCGCCCGGCCCTGGCTAATTTTTTAAAAAACATTTTTGTAGAGATGGAATCTCACTGTGTTGCCCTTGCTGATCTGAACTCCAGGTTCAAACCATCCTCTGGCCTCCCCCTCCCAAAGTGCAGGATGAGAGGCCTGAGCCAATGTGCCTGGCTCAGATGGGACTTTGGTGACAAGTGCTGACTCTGGGTGAGGGGCCTTCATGGTTTCTTCGGAGCCCAAGACCCTGTCCTGCCACGGTCCTCTGGATCCCCCACTGCAGGACACGGCCTTCAGCTGCCTTCCCTGTTCTGGGCGCTTGTCCTCATCAGTGCCCCGTTGTTAAAGCAGCGCCAGTGTCCTGCGGGAGAGCCACAGGCAGGGCCCCTTGGGGAGAGTCCGAGCCTGTCTGCAGTCGCTGCAGCCCTGCGCCAGGGCGGTTCAGGGTCAGGCGCTCCGCCGGGAAGGCGGTGGCTGTCCTTCTGTGGCTTCCCTGGAACCCGGGCAGATGGCGTGTGCGGGGTCCCCTGTCCCATGCCCTCTGACTTGCAGTCTGTCGCTTAGCAGCTTTAAAACTAATCTCTGTGGTGAGCGGGTCCAGTTGGTTTGAGGCTGGGATTCTTTTGGTCCCTAGGTCCCTAAAGATTAATGTTTTACTAAATTACCGAGGTTGCAGTCACAGGTCAGTATAGATTTTATGATTTTATAAGCTTGCTTCACATACTCCTGGTTTCCTGGTGTGTTTGTATATGCATGTGTACTGCGTGTATATAGTACATATACATGTGCACACACGTGTTTGTGTAGTTTCCTGGTGTGTGTGTGCATGCATGTGGTGTGTGGGGGGCATGTAGTGTGTGTATGTGTGTGTGCATGCACGCATTTGTGTGTATGAGTGCGTATGCAAACATGTTTTGGGGTAGTTTGCTGGTGTATGTGTTTGTGTTTTGGGATCAAGGTGTTAGGTGGGTAGAGACAGAGTTTGGGGAACACCGAGGAACTTGGTCTCAGGTGGATGCCTTGGCCACCCCTTTCTCGTCCGCTCTCTCCACCAGAACGGAGGAGGGTCTGCCTGCACTCCCCTATCCTAGTCCCGGGTCCCCACTCTCCCTGCTGCTCAGCTTGCAAGCACATCTCTTTCCCCAGGTGTATCTGACACACGCATTTACACCATGTGTTCACCTGACTGACCCACAGGGACAGGTAGGCAGCATTTGCATGCAGGATGGAGGTCACAGGTTTCCTTGGCCCCCTTTGACTGAGGAGGAGGGAGGCCCAGAAGAGGAGATTCATCTGGGTCCCTCATGTGGTAAGTACCAGGGCCTGCTCTTCCTGCCGCTCCCCAGATATTTGCAAAAGCATCCAGCCTCACCTCCCTCTGCCGACCCCGGGTCTGCAGTCCCTCTTTGCAGAGGCTTTCAGCACATGGGGCCACTTATTTGCCACATTAAATTCTGTGCATTTTCTCCAAGATGCGCTCCTCCGCCACCATCACCCTCACCCGCAGGGGCTCTTTCCCTATGTTGCATGTGTTCTTGGAGGGCAGAGGTCAAGCCTGAGTCAGCAGTACGGGAAGAGGCTGCCTGGTGGGCTGCTTGGCCTAAGGCACAAGCCGAAGCTAGCTGCGGTTCTACTGCCCTCTGTTGAGAAGGCTGCCTCTGCTGTGGCTTGATGAGCAGAACAGAGTGACAGAGTCAAGACCAGGAAGGTGATGCTAGGGCCATGTGGCTTCTCCCAGCTACCTGGAGTGACTATGGACTCACTGGGTTGGATGCCAAGTGCCAAGGGCACGTGGACATGCACCACCCACCACCAGGTACAGTTTGGTGAGGCTTTTCCTTCTGCACCACAGCTCAGCTCTACTGCATGCCTCTGCTAGCCAGGAGAAGGGGGATATGTATTCAGCTTTGTAAACAGGGTTGTCCTTTAAAGTCCTGTGAGAATTGATGATTTATGTACATCCTGGGCAAATGTCCTCATTGCCAGCAGTTCCCTGGCCGGCTCCTGGTGGAAGTGGGGTTCTGCCATGTGCTGGCTACCTGGCTGTTTATTTGTTATGTCCTCAAATTGGATATTTCTTGCCAACTTTAAGTTATGCCTCTATAAAGTGGATGTGAACGAAAGTGTAGGGCTCTGCAGGACCTCTTGGAGTGGGAATCTGGCTTTCCTGTATGTTTTTGGGAAGGTTATTTAGCATCCTGGGTCTCCAGCTTCTGTCTGTTAAACGCAGACATCGCTTCTCCCCCAAGAGGGTTTTGTAAGGTTTAGGGCATGGTACGTGCATCTAGCATCAAGCACAGTGCTGGCCATGTGGTGTTGCCCAGATGATAGCTGTCATCACTTTATGCTCTGAGTTGGTCATAGGTCACCTTTCCTTCAAAGGAAGCCTGTAATAGAAGCAGGACTCTAGACACCATTTATGGAGAAGGAACTGGGTGACCATGGGTGGGGTTTGGTGGTTGTGGACAGGTCTGTGGGAGTCAGAGAGGCCCAGTGATGTGACCTGAGGGGCTCAAGGGGTATGTGGACCCAGCTGTGACGAGGTCAGGCCTGAACCTGGCTGTGGCTAGTTTGGTGCCCCTTCCTTCCCTCTTCATACATCTTCAGTCTGGCCCTTTGTGGCTCCAGGAGTGGGGTTGCTCCCTCTGTCTGCCTTCCTTTACCAGGAATCCTCAGGTGGACACAGTGACACAACCTGGGGACTCCCTCTGATGCAGAACTAGCCTAAGGGAGGGAAGTCTGGCCAGATCTGCCCTTGGGGCCTTGGTGTGGACATCCGAGGGCTTTCAGTGTTTTTGTTTAGAATGAATGGTGAGCCTCTGAGTGAGCCAGCCTCCCTGGACCTCCGCCTGGGTACGCTCCCTGATGGCACAGCTGTACTTCTGCCTCCGGGCCCTGGGCCTATCATCTGCCTGTCCTGGGCTCCTCAAGGTCACACCACATCCAGCCTCTACACCTTTGGCTGAGCCACTCCCTCTGCCTGGAATGCCCTGCTCGTTGGTCAGAGCACCACTTGGTATGACTCTGTTTTAATCTGATGAAATTTTCCTAAAGCTATGGAAGTTTGTACTAACTATTAAAATTATCACCACCCCCATGGGATTATTTATACCATTTATTAGCCACATAACTTTTGGCAATGCCTTGGAGGAGAACATGCCAGAAGACCTCGTTCACCTTCCTCTGTACAAGTGGGATAGGAATGTCTGCCCTGCTTCCCCCAAGAGATTATTTTGACCTCCAACAAGAGACTGTATTTGAATGCAGTTTGAAAATTCAGCTACGTGGTTTTAATTGCTAATATTAATAAATAGCTTGACTGTCAAGTTTAATGGGACTTGAAAACTCCTGACCTGTCGCTTGTTCTGACCACAGTGCCGTGTTGGGATGGACGGGGGCACACCTCCAGTGCACTTAAGGATGTCTGAGTGTGCATCTAGCTGCCAGTGCTGCATTGGACCTGACTTGGAGGGGGCTTTCATGAGGCGCAAAGGGCTTCCTCTTCCTCTTCTTTTTTCCCCACTCGCTCTTTAAATGAGCTGTGTTATCCAGAGGAAGGACTTTAGTAGAGCAGCTGAGGGCAGTGGAGCCCAGCGGTGTTTGCTGGGGCCCAGCCAAGTGGAAAGCAGAGGCCTGTCAGGAGTGATTAAAGAGCCCAGTGTTGGAAAAGAACAGGTCTTTATGCTGGTGGTAAAATGATTAGAAAAGTAATAAGAAAAATGCAGTTTTGGACAGAACATTGTTTTGTTTAACCACTTCTAAGCCCAAAAGAAAAAAGTGCCCTTAGAAGTAATTTAAAAAGGGATTACAACATACATGTGAACATTTCTCCCATCCAGTTTGTAGGTTTAAACTTTAAGGGGAGGGGAGCAGATAAGTCTCTATTCCTGGTGTCCAGTGAGGCAGTTTCTCTAATGGGAACCAGAAGCAGAGAAAGCAAGAAACATGGTGATGTGAACTGGCACCTGTGAGGTATAAGAAAATGTCAGATGTTGATTTGCACTTTTGTTGGCTGCACAAAATCCAGATAGGGTTAGATCTTTCCAGAAGCTAAAGGAGAAACCTGGAATTTGATCACCTTGCAAGGAGAATGGATTTGAGGAGAACGAATTCTGTTATTTTTAAAGTGGTGTTTCTGAATTCTGAAGGTAAACTGGATGGAGACAATAAAGTGGGAAGGCTGGGGGATCCAGGGTTGCATCTAGAATATTCAGCCAGAGACAGAGTCAGGGCTACGAATATGCCCAGTGGAGCAGCACTGGCAAGGCCTGACATGTAGTCTAATGAGAGGTGGTCTGAGGAGGATGCTGCTTTTTCATCTACACACCATACAAACTGCTTGAGTTTCTCTCTACAGGAAGGAAGGCAGATTGTGGAAAACTTTTCCAGTAATGGGTTATGTGGATTTTATCCTTTCTTGCAACATTAAACCTTGGTATTTGTCAAAGATGGCGGCTGCTCGAGTATTCTTAAGTGATTGTGACATGGCTAATGTTTTCCTGACGTGCAAACAGTTCTAGTTTCCATAGATGTCTGGTGGGAAGTACTGGCGCAGGGGTGACGTGAAGGGACATGGGCTTCTATGCATCACCCCAGCCCTAAATCATCAACTAAGGGAAGAGTTGTTTTTTAATAGACTTTTAGTTTTTAGAGCACTTTTAGTTCTGTAACAAAATTAAGAGGAAGGGACAGAGATATTCCATATACTCCTACACCCTCCCGCCTCAGGCTTCCCCATTATCCACATCCCCTGCCAGAGTGGTGCATTTGTTACACTACACATATCATCTAAAATTCCTGTTTACATTGGGGTTCACTTTTGGTGTTTTACCTTCTGTGGGTTTGGACAAATGTAAAATGACATGTTTTCATTATTATAGTATCATACAGATATTTTCACTGCCCTAAAAATGCCCTGTGTTCCACTTGTCCATCCTTCCCTCCCCTAACCCCTGGCAACCACTGATCCTTTTACTGTCTCCATAGTTTTGCCTTTTCTAGAATGACTTAGAGCTGGAATCTTATAGTGTGTAGCCTTTTCCAATTGGATTCTTTCATTTAATAATATGTATTTAAGTGTCCTCCATCTCTTTTCATGGTTTGATATCTTATCTCTCTTTAGTACTGAATAATATTTCATTGACTGGATATACCACAGTTGTGTATCCATTCACCTATTGAAAGAGGTGCTGACTGTTTTCAAATTTTGGCAATTACGAGTAAAGCTTTTATAAACATCTGTGTGTAGGGTTTTGTGTGGCTGTAAGTGTTCAGCTCCTTTGGGTATATAGCAGGGAGTGTGATTGCTGGATCGTGTGGTAAGAGTGTGTTCAGTTTTGTAAGAAACCACCAAGTTGTCTTCCTAAGTGGCCATACCATTTTGCATTCCCACCAGCAGTGAATGAGAGTTCCTTTTGTTCCATGTCCTCTGGGCATTTCATGTTGTCAGTGTTTTGGATAGGAAGAAATTTAGTGTAGAAATAATTAAGTATCCTGAAAGGACCAGAAAGGACAGAATTTGCCTTCTTTCTCAAGAATAGCAGTGGAAATGTCCAGGGATATCCAGCGTTTAAAACTGGAGTCCTCAACATGTTTTGGGCATCCACATGTTCTCTGTTAGAGTGTTTAAGTTTTGTGTTTTTTGCTCGATGGTAATATAATCTAAAATCAGTGTTAGTCAGCAAATGCACGTGTTGTGTTGTCAGGGGAGATCAGATGAGGCTGAGGCTCATGCAAATGAAGGTGGGAAATGAGGGACCAAAACACAGGAATGTCTGTGAACCTTCCTGGGAGAGGGGACAGCCAGCGCAACAGCCCTGGGCTGGAACAAGCTTGTGTGTTGGAGGAGCAACAGGGACCAGTGCGGCTGGAGGCAGGTGTTGGGAAGGGGATGGGGCTGGAGTTGGGGAGCAGGGGCGGGTCACGGAGGGCCTTGCAGGCTGAGCAGGGACTTGGATTTTTTTTCTGTGTACATTGGGAGGCTTTGAACAGGGGGATGTTATGATCTGGTTTTATGATAAAAAACACCCTCTGATGGGTATAGAGTTTCAGTTTTGCAAGATGAAAAGAGTTCTGGAGCTGGATGGTGAGGGTGGGTGCCCTAAGAGTGTGAATATACTTAAAGCCCCAGAACTGTGCACTTAGAAATGGTTAAGATGGTAAATTTTATGTTATGTATATCTTACCACAATTTGGGGAGAAAAAAGGCCCTCTGAAAAATTGAATATGGTAGGGGAAAGGGTGGTGGCTTGGACTCGAGGGGCTGGTGGTGTGTCGGTCCGGGGCAGGAATGCTTTTTGAAGCCGAGGGAGCAGCACTGGCCGCGGAAGGAGTGGCGTCGAGGACGTGAATTCCTCTCTGTTACACATGTGGTGTGTTAGTCTGGGTCCTCCGAGGAGCAGACTCCAAAAGGGGATTAGACGTTCAAGACATTTATTAGGGAAATGACTGAGCAGTACAGTGGGGAGAGCAGGCAGGGCATGCTGGGGGAGCTGCCAGCTGTGATGAGTCCTGAGTCCCTGTGCAGGGCGGGAGGGACAGAGCGTTGGTGCAAGGATCTGTCAGGCAGCCTGAGCCTCGGCAGGGATGTCAGTGTGTGCCTAAGCCAAAGCCAGTGGTCAGAGGAGTCCTATGTCTCTGAGGACCAGGCGTGCTGTCGTGCCCCTGCCTGCGGAAAGTATGTGGTCTGCAGCAACCTGGAGATGGAGTCCAAGGGGCAGTCTTGGGGCCCTGACCCAGTACCTCTCCTGCAGCGAGAGATCTGACAGGTAGAATTTTAATTCCGTCTATTGTATCTTTTGTTGAGCAGAAGTTTAAAAATGATTGTAAAATCATCAATCCCCACTCCGTGGTATAAACACCAGAGCTGCACAAGGGTAGCACCAAAGGAAAAGTATCTGCCATTGTAGCTAAAATCAAAACATCTAGCGCTTAGGTAGAGTTTACTAAGGGTCAGGTGCCACTCTCAGCACTTTATATGCATTAGCCCATTTCATACCCCAGAGACCCCATTGAGGTAGGGGTAGTGTTACCCCACTTAACAAATGAGGAAACCGAGGCACAAGCAGAGGAAGGGACTTGCCTGAGGTAGGAACCAGGAGCGACAGGAGATGGGATTCCATCCAGGCTGCTGTGCCTTTCTGCAGGTCGTGGGCAGAATTTGAAGGTGCCCCAGGTTTCCCGGCTGCAGGAACCCAGACCCTGAGTACTGTCCGGGAATGTGGCAGTGGCAGATTTCCCTTTCATCGTTAGGTTATGTTTCGTTGTGCCGTCGGGTGTAAGGAAGGTAGATTGTCCCTCTGGACTGGTCTCATCACATGAGCCCTTTAAGTCTGGGCCCCGAGGTCAGAGACCGGAAGTCACAGATTCAAACTGAGAAGGAGTTGATGTGCTATTGCTTATGTTAAAGGTAGAGGGGATGGTGGGGCAAGGAACGTGGGCTTTTAGGAGTTGAGAGGGCCCTAGCCGACAGCTGGCAAGGAAACAGGGATGTCAGTCCTGCAACCAAAAGGAACCGAATTCCGACAACAACCTGAATGATCCTGGAGTAGATTCTTTCCAGAGCATCTAGAAAGGCATGCAGCCCTGCTGACACCTTCACTTTAGCTTTGTAAGACACTAAACTGGGAACCCAACTGTGCTCTTCTTGGGCTTCTGACCTACAGAACTGTAAGCTAATAAATAGTTGCTGTTTCAAGCTATGTTTGAGGCAATTTGTTATGCGGCAGTAGGAAACTAAAACACTGAACACAGATGCCTTCTGAACACTTGAAAATATAGATGCAGAAATCATGCAAAGAATTTAGCAAGTAAGATCTGGTAATATGGTAAAAGAACAACAATAAAAGTTTATCCTAGGAACTCTAGGATGGATCAGCATTTAAAAAATCCACATTAACAGATTAGAGGGAAAAATAATCCCAATGGATGTTGTAGATGCTTGTGCTAAATATCAGAATGCTTTGCTGACACTAGCAAAATAGGCCTGGTTAACCCTATAAAAGGATTCTTTCAAAGACCTACAGTTTATATTAAATTTCAAGGTAAAACATTCAAGGGACAAGATACAGATGTGTGCTGTCATTGTTACTGTCCAGTGCTATTCTGGATGTCCAGCCAACATGATAATTAGGAAAGATCAGAGAAAGCTGTCATTATTTGTAGGTAATATACAGGTTGCTCTGGAAAACTCAAAGGAATCAACCGACAACTACTGAAACTTAAGGAGAGCTCATAGCAATGTGGCCAGATGGGAAATTAACATACAAAGCTCATCAACTTCCTGATACATCAGGAGTGACATATTAGAACAAAAACGAAAACTATAAAACACCTGGAAATAAGTTTAATAAGAAATGTGAATGTCTATGAGAAGAACACCATAAAGTTTACTAAAGGATCCGAAAAGAAGACCCAAATAAAAGGAGCAACTATGTTATTGGCTGGGAAGACTCAGGTTTGTTAACATGTCAGTTCTCTGCCAAGTAATCTATAGTGTCTTGTTAATCAGAATCCCAAAAGGTGTTTTCATGAAACTCAACGAATCGATTCTAAAATCCACCTAGAAGCATAAAGCCTAAAAACAGTCAAGGCCATTTGGAAATGAATAGCAGGAGGAGGTCTGTCTTGCTAGATTCCAAAGCCAGTCTAAGGCTGCAGTAATTGGAACCCTATAGTGTTGACATAGGAATAGACAGTGGGCCAAATTGTCTCCTGCCCCCAAAGTCATATGTTGAAGTCCCAATCCCCAGTACCTCAGAAAGTGACCGTGTTTGTAGGTAGGTCCTTTAAAGAGGTGAGAGGGTAAAATGAGGTGATCAGGGTGGGCCTCACCCAACATGACTGGTGTCCTTGTAAGAGGAGACGAGGACACAGACACACGCAGAGGGACGACCCCATGAGCACATGGGGTAAAGATGCCGTCCACATGCCAAGGGAAGGGGCCTCAGGAGGAAGCAGCCCTGCCCACACCTTGATCTCAGACTTCCAGCCTCCAGAACCCTGAGGAAATAAATGTCTATTGTTTAAGCCACCCAGTGTGTGGTTGCTTCTCTTATTTTCCTGAGAAAAGCTCCCACTTTGAGATACAACTCAGTGGTCCCTTGTCCTGGAGGAAGGAGGCCCTGCTAAATGGGTGGTGAGACCCCTGCGGGTGAGGCAGGGTGAGCGCTTTGTTCTCGAAGGGCTGCAGCTCACTCACAGGCAGCTAGTGTCAACATCTCCTCACAAACCATCATTTCGAATTATGTGCATCAGGCATAGAATCGTGATGTTCTCCCCAAACCATGCAAGAAAAATGGCTCTTTACATAGAGAAGATCCTTCTTCTGTTGGAAAAGCCATGGAATCCAATTAATGTATTCAGTGTGTACAAACCTTCCCTCTTGAAACAGCATTCATTTGGGTGCAGTGACTTTTTATCTCTTTGATGCCCAACTGTGTCCTCTGAGTTGTAGTTACAGAGTCAGCCCAGGAGATCTGGAAAGCGGTGCCTCCGTGAGCACACGAGGGCTCCCTGTGGAACCCCGAGTACTAAATGTTCTTGGGGAAGGGGAGTGTGTTCCAGCTTAGCTTGTTGGAGGAGAAATCCAGGAGAGGTGGGGCACACTGCCTGGGGACGGGCTGCCTGGGGTCCCTGCTTGGGCCAGTGGGAATAGCAGCAGTTTTGAGAAGGTGGGTTGGCATCGCCCTGCTTGACGCTGACAGTGGCTCCCTGGGACACATGCACGGGTCTCTGCTCACAGGTGGGTCCCCACCACTGGCCTCTGAGATGCTCTCTGGTCCCTGAGTTTCTTTTCAGACTTTCTTCCAAAAAGTGAGAGAAAGAGGTTTCCATTTTCTAAGAAAGAACAATTCATCCAAAGAACCATCTACTCCCCTTCCCCTGGGGCCGCAGCCCTGGCCCAGCCCCTGTAAGAGGAAAAGCCAGGGAGGCCTTTCCGCCTGCTCCGGTTGGCTCAGCAAGGAGCCTTGGCTGCAGGAACAGCAACACCCCCACATTACTCCCCATGTGGTGGGCCCAGTCAGGATCGTTCTGGAGGCTGTTCCTGTCCAGGGGGGGTTTCCTGTGTGGGTCAGCCATAAAACAACTTCATTTCTCACTCTGAGGGCCCCTTAAGGAGGAGGCTGTACACATGCGGATTATAAAGCTGAGTGCTAAGTTTTTGGACGTCAAGAAGTTCCTGAATCAGCCTTTCTGAGCCAGGTCTTTTTGCCCAGTTTTGGAGAATCAGCGTGTTCTGTGCCAACTTTTGGCATCTGACGTTGGCTTTGGTGTTTTTCATAAATGCATTGATTGCTTAAGCCAGAAGGGATGGTGGAACCTTCTGGCCCACCCTAGGTGCGGCGGCTGTGCAGTGTGCACAGAGGGTGTCTCCTGGGGGAGGGTGAGCGGGTGTAGGGCTGGGGTCTCCTGACAACGGAGACGCTGAGGCACCCACGGTGCAGATTCCAGACAGGGACCCTCACAGTGTGCCCACTGGGTATCTGATCTGCATAGTGACCTAGCAGTTGTGCGCTGGCCCCCCCCGGGACTCCTCACTCAGGGCTTGGGAGTGGGGCCCACCCACGGCAGCTTCAGCTTCGCAGGCAGGGTCTGTGCCTTCCTGGGGCCAGATGCTCCCACTCTCAGCAAGTATCCTGGGACTGTTGAGTCATCCTGCCAGTCTCGCTGGAAGGCAGCCAGGGTTTAGCATTAATATTTTTTTGGCTACGTATGGGCGAGTGAAGCACCCACTCTCTATGTTATTATATGGTCTCTCTTCCAAACGAGGTTACTCTGTGATCATTTGTTTTTCTGATGAGTTCAGAGCCGGTTAAAATGCAAAGAAAAAATGGACAGGGCCATAAACATTAGAAAGTGGAAAAAGAACCTCACCAAGTCGCTGGGCTGACAGCCTGTCACCCCCCCAGTGCTGGAAGCCAGAGCAGACCTTGGCAGTGGGAGGGGCTGGTGGAGTGCGCCTCCTGCGCACAGCACAGCCGGCCTGGAGTCCTGGGCAAGCCAGCTCCTCTCCTGGCAGCCACTGATGTCTTCCTACTCATTGAGTCCGGTTGCCCCCGGCTCTTGTTACACACACGAACACACGTTTTATTCCGTGATTGCTGAGCAAACGGCGCAGCCTTGATGGGAGCAGAGTGGCTGCAGCAGGGAGGTGAAGCACTGACTGCTGCTTCACCCCCATTCCTGTCCTGCCTTGCTTGTGCCTGGGGAGGACAGAGATGTCACACCAAGCAGGAGCCCTAGGAGCATCTTCGCTGAGTGGCTTGAGATCGAGGTAGGATCAAAGGGCGTTTTCATGGAGCCTCATAAGAGGGTTCAGCGTGCAGGGGAAAAGGAGGTTATGACTCCTGCCTAGGTGTGTTTCCTGCATCTCCTCCCCACAGGTTAGTGTTGCTTGTACCATCTTTATTTTTAAACTGACATTCTGCTACACTCTAAATAAATGGATCTCAAAAATATAAACAGCTCATCAGGAGGAAATCTTCTGAAGACTCATGAACTGGGGAAATGCAAGTTAAGATCACTTTGCCTCCATTACATTAATAAAAATTGAGAAGTTTGACAGTACCAAGTATTGGCAAAAATGCACTGTGGAGAGAATAAACTGCTGGAGGGAGGTGAATTGGCGTGCCCTGGGAGACCCACATTTGTGGGCCATTTAGCGCTATCTGGAAAAGCTGAACCAGGCCTCTCCTACCTGGCACAATTCCACTCGTGGGCATAGATCAGAGAACCCCTCACACAAGGGTGTAAGGAAACTATAACAGGAATGTTCATAGCAGCTTTATTGGAATTTGCCAAATCTGCAAACAAACCAAATGTCCACTGACAGAACAACGGAAAAAATCGTGGTGTATCTATGGAGTGGAGCCCCATGTTCAAACATGGATGGATCTCAGCATGGCATTGATCAGGAAATGCAAGTTGTAGGAGGTTCAAGTGGCTTGATATTATTTATTTAAAGGTTAAATCTATGCAGAGCAATCTTGTGTATTGCTTTGGGATAAATAACGTATGGGAGTACTATATTATAATAATAGACACTTGGGATCGGGGGCCTTGGAGGGGGCATTGAGAAAGGAACAGGACTTTCACTTGGCTGTTGTGTTGTTCATTCACTTTTTTTGGATACATCTGAAATATCACATACTAAATTAAAATACCCTGTTTCCAAACTTGAAAAGCAAATGGATCCTACCGAAACTTTTGAATAGCTGCACGTCAGAAATGGAACTCTAAAATATTTTCTTTTTTTTTTTTTTT
>NW_012149986.1:3657832-3684485 GCF_000956105.1 Propithecus coquereli | reverse complement strand
GTGCAGAAGCTTTTTAATTTGATTAGATCCCACTTATTTATTTTTGTTGCTGCGGCGATTGCTTTGGGGGTCTTCTTCAAGAATTCCTTACCTAGGCCGATACCTGTGCCCAGGCTAGGAGGTTGTCGCCTGGAGCAAAAGCCCCAGGCCCTCCCTTGCACCCGGGCCTTGGCAAGCCTTGTCTGTGTGGGTCTGCTCTGGGAGCCAGAGAAGGTAAACGCTGCCTCACTCTGGATCTTTGAAGCATTTGAATTTCCACAGTCCTGGATAGGAGAGAAGAAGGCAGTCTCTCCACTATCAGAGGAGCCCTTCTGGATCTGTATTTATATATCCCTAGAATCCTCTCCTTCCGGTTTAAAGGGGTAAGTAATGGGTTCATGACCTGTGGCAAGAAGAAAGATGCCTCAGCAGGAAACGTTGTCTTTTCATCTGCTAATCTCCCTGCTGAGGGCAAAACACCCCTGAGCCCTGCAATTACACCCTTCCCACCCCCCAAGCTGAAAAACCTGATTTTCTTAAGGAGAAAAGAAACGTCATCCTGGAGCAGAATTTGGTTTGTATTTCCAGGAGGTGACGAGTGGTCAGGGATCACCTCCTAACTGGGGAGCCCAGCCCAGAGTTGGGGGCAGGAGGAAGGCACAGAGGGGTGCCTGCCCTGGGAGTGTGGGAAGGAGGCGAGTGGGTGCAGAGACTGGGGTGTAGACAGGCACACACTGTCGGCACACACACGCTCTGCACTCTCAACAGTGGTGTGGGGAGAATGATGACCCCTGTGGAACCCCCGCTGGCTCCCGCAGTCACCACCACTCAGACCAGTGTGGCCTCCTAGTCCTCTCTGAATGGGAACCCCTCTGAGAGGCCATATCGCTTCTGAAACATCTTATTACGTGTCTTAAGAAGTTAAGGGCTCCTTCAGAAAAGTTACCCTACTGCCATTATCACACTTAAAAAGGTATTTCCTAATATAAAACCTTCAGTGAGCACATTTTCCTATTTATTTCATGATGTTTGGTTTATTTTATTTCTTGTTCAACCAGGATTTAAATAACGCCTAGGCATTTTGATTGATTGATTTGATTTAGACCATCAAAGTGGTCACATGGGGAGGAGAACCAGAGCCTGGCGGAAGGACTTTGTAGATGAGTTTTAGGGTTTCCTGTTGTGTCTGTTTGGCGTTACATTTTGGTGGGGACCAACCTGCTTTCAGAGCTCAGTCTCATCCGGGCATTTGGCCCTCTCCTTCAAGTCCATCCTGTCTTGTTCACCCTGGCACGGCAGCCCAGGCAGCTGGGCCACACGCTGTCACTTCTAGGGATCCCAAGCCCTTGCACCCCATGCAGGCGATGAAGATACTGTGCTGAGAATTTGGGTTTTGTTAAAAGGAGTCCTTGAGCCAGGCATGGTAGCGCCTGCCTGTGGTCCTAGCTACTCAGGAGGCTGAGGTGGAAGGATCACAGGAGCCCAGAAGTTTGAGTCCCCCCTGGGCAACAGAGCAAGGCTCCATCTCTAAAAAATAAAAGTGAAATCCTTAAAGGATGACTGTTCCTGTTGAGAGATCCAGCAGTTGGGCCTTCAGAATGATAGATCACCCTCCCCCTCTCCCCCAGCCCCTAAACCTTCGCAAAGGCTTTTTTTTTTTTTTTTTTTTTTAAGTTTTCTGCCGCCTTTGCCCTTTGTCTGCCTGCTCCCTTTGTTCAGGCCATGCTGCCCTTTGGAAAGGGGTTTCCTTGGGTTTGATCGACAGAGGACAGGACTGAGATGTAAAGGCTCATGCGTTTCAGAGCATAGTTTGGAGAAAGGTGGAAAATAGAGCTGCTGGCTTTACTATGTTGGATTCTGAGAACTGCCAGGTCTGGGGTTCCTGAGCTAGAAGACTTCATGAGCTTTGCTTGATAACACAGAAGATGCTAAGTTAAGGCAATAAAATTTCTCCCCAACCAATTAATCACCTTCTCAGCACAGGAAATTGATGACTTAATTTAGAAAATATGGTTTAAAAAGTTGGTCCAATAGCTCTGTAGACTTAATTCCCTGCATGTTAGTATCTATCCAGACTATGACATTTCATTTTAAAATAAAAAGACTCAAAAATTTTGGCAAGGTGGAGATGGAAGTGTGTTCTGTTCAGTGGATAGGAACAGTCTTGAATGTGCTTTACAGCCAGAAGGATTCGTTAGCTCCATTTCTAGCCAACAATCCAGGAGAATAACAAATCTGTCAAATGTTGTCAGATCAGGGAGAAGATTTAGACAAAGCCCTTCCGCATTAATATTCTAACAATATTAAAAACTATCTTAGAAAAACAGGTATTGGGGAATGGAGAATACAGAAATTTCTGGACCTAGACTTTTCTTTTTAAGGTAATCAAGGATAAGTGGAGGCTGACTAACCCTTTTGGTAGGCCAGTTGGGCAAATAATGCCCGAATCCTTTCTCTGGTGATTCCTGGAGGCTGGGACCCCATCACAGGCAGACCTGGCAACACACATCCCTGCAAGGTGAAATCTGAAATGCTCGTTGGAAGGGACTTGACTGGTGTGTTGCTGCCTGTGTTTATTTGGGTGTATTTCAGCAGGAACCATCCCATGGACAGGCGAGGCGGTGTTATGAGATGGCATTGAATGAGAGGCAGGTTGAACTGAACCAGACCGACTGCAGACAGAGTGGTGAAAACCAGGAGAAAAGAAAGGGATCATTGCTCAAGTGCCTGGACTTCCTCCCACACAGACTCCCTTTGGTGACTCCTCCGTCTGCCTCTTTGTTGAATGGTGTGCTGGCTCTAGCTACAGGGTAGGATGGTGATAGGGCTTTCTTATTGGCTATAACATGGCACTGCATTGTCGTGAAATCCCCTGAGATTTTACTTCCAGTTGGAATTTATGCAGAAAGGGGCCCAGGGTGGAGGGGCAAGGAGGGTGCCAGAAGGCTCATGAGACCTTTTAAGGGGAAGGGATTTTAGTGGTCACTTAAGCTCTGGCAAGCGCCTTATTGGAGATGCTTCACTGACATTCACTAACATCTGGCGAGGACACTGCAGATGTGGTAATGGGCTGTAGAACGAGGGTGGAGCATGTTTCCTATTTGGGGTGGGAGAGGATCCTGGTCCTCGGATGTCTCATACTGAGATAGTCGGTCAAACTGCATGGAGCAGCACTGTGCAATAGACTTTTGTGGGATGACAGAAATGTTCTATATTTGTTGTGGTCAAATCTGCAGCCTCCAGTCACACGGGGCCATTGAGCACTTGAAATGTGACCAGTGCAAATGAGGAACTGAATTTCTGATCTTATTACTTGATTTTGACTAATTTAAGTTTAAAGAGCCCCATGTGGCTAGTGGCTACCATATTGGACAGTGCAGTGCAGAGTTCTAGCTCTTTATCACCTCAAAAATTTCACACCATCCTGCAAAAGTGTAAATAAAATGAGAATGGGCATTGTGAAGAATGAGGAAACCAACAAGCTGAGTAACTCCCACCCAGTGTAAGAAATTGAGCTTCGTTGCTAGTTCCTACAAAGCTCTCTGGGTCTTCCAAGGTAATGAAAGTCCTCAATTTTGTGTTAATAATTCCCTTACTGTCTTTGTAGTTTTACCATATAGTGTAGGTTGAGTATCCCTAGTCTGAAATGCTTGGGAACAGAAGTATTTTAGATTTTGGATTTTTTTAGATTTTGGAATATTTGCATTATACTTACTGGGTGAGCATCCCTAATCCAGAAATCGGAAATCTGAAGTGCTCCAGTGAGCGTTTCCTTTGAGCATCATGTGGGCGCTTACAAATTTCTAATTTTAGAACACTTTGGATTTCGGAGGGTTTTGGATTTTCGGATTATGGATACTCAACCTGTAGTGTGTATCTCCGTTAGTTTCCTGGAACTGCCATAACGAGGTACCACAGGCTGGGCAGTTTAAACAAGAGAAATTTATTCTCTAACAGTGCTGGAGGCTGGACGTCCAAGATCAAGGCGAGGGCAGGGCTGGTTTCTCCTGAGGCCTCTCCTTGGCTTGCAGACAGCGTCTTCTCCCTGTGTGCTCACATGGTCGTCCTCTGTGTGTCTGTGTCCTAATCCTTTCGTCTTACGAGGACACCAGTCATAGTGGATCAGGGTCCACCCATATGACCTCATTTTAACTTAATTATTCCTTTTAAAGACCCTGTCTCCAAATACAGTCACATTTTGAGGTCCTGGGAGTCAGTACTTCAACATATGAATTTTGGAGGAGCACAGTTCAGCTCATAACAATCCCTAAACAGCAGATTGCTTTAGCTTTGCCTGGTTTTGACCTTTTTATAAGTGGAATGTGTTACATGCTCTTTTGCAGTCTTCTTTTTCCCACTCAGCATTTTCATTGCCTCTTTATGATCACTTGGAGACCACCTTCTAGCTGTCTTGGGGGTGCGGTTGTCTTGGTCACGTGCTAGTTCTGTGGACAGAGGGGTCAGTTTTGGGTTCTCATTTGGTGTTGAAAGGGCTGGAACCAAACCTTCCTTGCTGTTGGCTCGGTCGGCTTCTTCCTGGATGTGGCAAGGAGAGGAGGTTCCTGTGTCTACTCTGTACTCCCTTTGCCCACTCCCATGTGTCCAGATGCTGGACACATGCTGCTGCCCGGTTTGAAACGAGCAGAACTTTCTTCCCAGCTTCCACTGCAGAATTTTGATCTCTTAACACCTTTCCTTGGCATTTCCCCTCTCATAGCCTCTTCATTCATTTCTTGTCGCCTATGTGGTCTTTTCATAGCCATCATTTTTTTTCTTGGTTGCATATTATGTAGGCAAGTACCATTTCCTGTAACACATGAAACATTCAAACATTCCACTCTTTTTTTTTTTTTAAAGACAAGTTCTCTCTCTGGTCGCCCAGGCTAGAGTTCAGTGGCCTGATCCTAGCTCACTGTAGTCTCCAACTCCTTGGGCTCAAGTGATCCTCCTGCCTCAGCCTCCTGAATAGCTCGAACTATAGGTACGCACCACCATGCCAGGCTAATTTTTGTATTTTCTGTAGAGACAGGGTCTTGCTATGTTGCCCAGGCTGGTCTCAAACTCCTGGCCTCAAGTGATCCTCCATCCTTGGCCTCCCAAAGTGTTAGGATTATAGGTGTGAGCAACTGTTCCCAGCCTCCACTCTTTTTAGATATTTAGATTTTTCCAAGTTATATTTATGAAGTTCAGAACCTATTAGAAAGTTGCAACTAAGGTACATAAAAATTACCCCCTCCCCCTGAACCATCTGAAAGTAAGCATCTGACAGGATGCCCCATTACCTGCCATATGCTTTAGTGTGTATTTCCTGCAAACAAGGACAGTCTTGTACATAATTCTGATATAACCATCATGAAAACCAGAAAATTAGCATTGGCACATGACCTTCATCAGACCCCAGTCAGGACAGTTTCAGCAGTGGATCCCGTAATGTCCTTCTGCACAATAGGATCAACTCCAGGGTCACCTGAGACATTTGGCTTCATGCCTCTGTAGTCTCTTCCAGCCTGGAACATTCTGAGGCCTGCCCTTGACCTTCATGACCTTGACACTTGTGAAGGGTACAGCTCGATTATTTCATAGGAAGTCCCACAATTTGTGTTTCCCAGGTTTTGCATATTTGGCAGGACCATTGTAAAAGTGATGTCATATATGTCCTTTCATTGCTCCTAGTGGGTGGCATTTGGGTTCAGTTTGTCCCCTATCTGATGGGATTCACTGACTGGGGTGGTGTCTAGTATGCTTTCCCTTTTTGACATTAATCCAAGAATCATCTTTTCAACTGGTGCAGGGAAAATTCTATATCCAGATGCAAAAGAGTAAAGGTAGACTCCCTGCAATTTCCATGTCTAAAAATTAACTCCAAATAGTAGAGCTAAATGGAAGGGCTAAAACTATAAAACTCTTAGAACACAGAGGCATTGATCTTTGTGACTGTATTTAGCAGTGATTTCTAAGATAGAACACCAAAAGAACATATAGATTCACTCAACTGCATAAAAATTTAAAACTTCTGTAAAAGTGAAAAAGCAAGCCACTGAGAGAAAATAGGTCAAAATCATGTACTGATAAAGGCTTTATATCTAGGATAGAAAAGAACACTTACAATTCAGAAATAAAAAGAGAAACCAATTTAAAGATGGACAAAAGAGTAGACATTTCTCCTAAGAAGATATACACATGTCTAATAAACATATCCAAAGATGCTTAAGTGAGTACTCACCAGGGACAAACCGAACCCAAATGCCACCCACTAGGAGCAATGAAAGGACATATATGACATCACTTTTACAATGGTCCTGCCAAATATGCAAAACCTCGGAAACACAAATTGTGGGACTTCCTATGAAATAACTGGGCTGTATCCTTCACAAGTGTCAAGGTCATGAAGGTCAAGGGCAGGCCTCAGAATGTTCCAGGCTGAAAGAGACTACAGTTTTGATTAGCATTTGCTAATCAAAATCACAATGAGGTATCGCTTCACACACTAAGCATGGAAAATTTTCACGCAAAGACATAGAAAATATGCGTTGGCAAGGAGGTGGAGAAATTAGAGCCTTCATCCAATGCGGATGGGAGTGTAAAACGGTGCAGCCGCTTTGGAAAACAGATTGGTAGCTCCTCAAATAAGCAGAGATCATTAATCTCTATGCTGTATCTAATTTCCTATGATCCAGCAGTTCAACTCAGGATTATACGACCAAGAGAATTGCAAAGACATGTAAACACAAACATTGTACATGAAAATCCCTAGCAGCATTGCTAATATCACAATAGCCAAAACATGGAAACAACCCAAAGGTCCATCAGCTGAGGAATGGATGAATAAAATGCCCGCATGTGTACGCAATAGAATATGAATCAGCAGTTAAGACATTAAGGACTGATCCAATTGTTTTCAAGATGGCTGACTAGAAGCATTACCAACACACGTTATCCATGTAGATGAACCAAAAGAGTGTGTAGGCAACCACATCCTGAATATACTATCCAAGAGGGAACAGGAGAGTTCAATAGAAAAGCAAACAAATACTCGAAATTCTGGGAAGGACAAGAAAAATAAGCAGCTCACATGGCTGGGAGTGGCTGAAACCGGGAGTGGATCCATGATGAGAGCAAGGATGATTGAGTTTCTTTCTGAGGTCCACGTTCCCACCGGGGAATCGTACCATCCACACCAGGAGAGAGTACCTTGACCCTCCCAAACCCTGAATCTAACTTAGGGACTGGCCAGGGGACTCTGAGAAAAAGTAAAAGCAATGTAAAATTAAGGGCTAGATTGTTCTGCACAGACTAGACCACAAGTGCTGAAGCGTAAAGTCAATGAGAGAAAGCTTCACGTGGAAGGGGAAATTGTGTGTCATGTCTGAATAAATGAGGCTGGATGAACAGAAACTGAAAAGGCAGAAAGGATTGCATCGGTGAGGCAGAGAGATGGTGACTGCAGCCCGAAGAACTCTGAGGATAAAATCCTGTGGCAGGGAAATGACAACCTATGTGCACATAGATTCTTGGTGTTTGGTGGGGAGGTACTTAGAAACCATCCCATTCCTCATCAGACTCTCACTTTGTTTGTTTATTTGTATCAGTATGGACTCGGGACCCCTGTCTTATTCAGAGGGTCATAATCCTGCCATTACCTCTAGACAATACCTATCGCTATTGCACCTACAAACACTTTAAATATATTTATTGCTGTATTCGTTTGCCAGGACTGCCCTACCACAGTATCACACACTGGGTGTGTTAAACAACAGAAGTTTATTGGCTCACAGCTCTGGAGCTGCAAGCCTGAGATTAGGGCGTGGGTGGGGTTGGTCTCTTCCAAGGCCGCTCACCTTGGCCGGTGGATGGTATCTTCTCCTGGTGTCTCTTCAGGTGGCGTTCCTTTGTGTGTGTCTGTGCTCAAACTTTCTCTTCTGATAAGGACAGCACTCTGATGACTTCACTTTAACTTAAGTACCTCTTCAAAGGCCCTTCCTCCAAATACTGTCACATTCTGAGGTGATGGAAGTTAGGACTTCAACATAATTTTGAGGGACACAATTCAGCCCATAACAATTACTGATAGTGCATATTATTGTATTAACATTCTGCCTGGCTGACTGCTGTGTTGAAAAACTTAGTGTTGACCTCCTTTGCATTCCTAAGAATCTTCTCAGAATAAGTGTGTGCAAATTGAAGCAAAAAGGCTTGGATGTTAAGAAGAGGCAGGGGCATGGGAGGGTTGGAGCTAGACTCTCCGTAGTTCTTGTCTCAGTTGACAGGACTGTTGCGTACATGATGAAGGCTCCACCTGGTCACCTGGGGCCGGGCTCGGCCAGACCATGGACTTTCCCGGGGTTTGCGTCTTGGTGGACATACCCTAGTGCTGCGCGGCTTAAGGCACAGGAGAGAGGAAGTGGGCTCTGCCAAGCCCTAGCTTATCTCCTGCCCAGACCCCCTGCATCAAAGCCAGACTGTATCAGCGTGTTCAAGAGCTCGTGCACTATTTAAAGGAACCTGAAGTCATTGCCTCTACATGGGAAGACATGAGAGGCCAGGGACGAGGGTGGAAGGAGCCCTCACTCTTCAGTCTTTTGTCACTTTTGAATTTCATTTCATGTGCATACACCCCACGTGTAAATACACACACATATATATTCCCTATTCAGATCATAAATAAAACTTTGACAAAAAGGAAGTGATGTTTAGAAGGACATTGTCACTCTTCCGACTGTCCTGGTCCCTACTGAGACGGAGGTCTTCTGGGGCACAGCCCCTGGGGTGGTGCTGGGATTCCTCATTCCTTCTCCTGGAAATAGAGCCCTAGGTTCTATTTGTTGGTGACACCACCCATTAAGCGCTCCTTTTCCTGTGTTTGATCAATTTCCACGGCCTTTGGGGGCACCTTTCTTTAGAATCTTTTTTTAAAAAGTGCCATTTTCTTGTAATGGGTTTTCTTTGCTGGAGGACTCTGGAGGTATGTTTGGGTTTTAATTTTGTTCCATGGAAAGTAACATCCCTTTCCACCGTGTGTGCTGCTTAGAGAATGACACGCCACAGCTTGGCGTGGGCCTCGAAGTGGCATTGTAAAGAGGTGAATTCGCCTCATTTGAGCCCGTCCGAGTACTTGGCTGTGTTAACTAATGGGGAGCTTCTGGGATTGCTGACAGTGAATAAGCCCAGCCTCTGTCCTCAGGGAACTCACCTTTTATGCAGGGAGTCCAACAAGTGAATAATTGTTCAGTTTTGGAGATGCTGGCAGGTGGGTTTGTATGAAATACTGTGAGGACCTAGAGAAAAAAATACCTATTTCTGCCAAGTGAGGCCAGGAAGGCTTTGCAGAAGAGGACTCTGCCTGAGGCACTGACCGTGGGAGGGAGTCATCTTCACCAGGTGGAGGAGGAGGGCCACACAGCCCCTGAGGCCCAGGGCGAGGAGGGCTCTGTGGTCAGCTGAGCAACATCCATTTGTGCCTGACCCCTCCCCACAACTCCACTGCCACTCACCAGGTTGTAGAATAAGCGAATTTAGTGAATATATATCATTAAAGTGCTACTTGTATTTTTTTTCTAGCAATGAAAAGATTTATCGGATACTATAAATATTTCATTTGTTGGAGGAAGCCAGAGCTGGTGCTGGGGCCGTGTGAAGTTGGAAACACTCTGGAAATCTTGTTGCAGCTGGAGGCTTAAAAAAATTAAGGGGTCCTCATCCTTAAAGGCCTTTCTTTGTTAGTCTCCTTTTGATGAGAAAATAATTGATTATCTTTGGGGATAATAATACCTTGAGTTATTTATAGCCGTTCTCCCTGGGGAGCTCTGGAACAGTTTGCAAATGCAATCTAATTATTAGCCTGACACCCTTCCACTGAGGTTGGGAGCAGGTATTATTATGTCGTGGCCCTGCCTTCTGTTTCAGCATAAATCTAAACCTGGGAGATGAAGTGACTTGCCTCAGTATGATTTAGTCTGTCAGCGAGCGTAACAGGAAAAGCTAGTGTATAATGAACTCCAACTCTAAAATGATTTGATGTCATTGGTGATGGCTCTTCAGAATTATTAGAGGCTGAACAAGAATTCAGTCTTAGGAGTGATGTAATAGTGTCATCTGACAATAGTTAATATGCTTCCTAAAAATCCAGTTATTTGGGCACATTCGGGTGATGAATTTTCCTTACTAGGTATCTTTCTTCTTTGCCTGAGCACCATAGTCTTTGACCTTCGTGATCAGTTTCTGGTCATGGAACCCCTCTCTCCCTCTGGGAGTTCACTCTTTGTCTTTCTGCCCCCTGTCCTCTGAGGTTGGGCGCAGGACTTAGGGATGGGCACGTACCCCACGACAGGCTGGTCCGAAGCATCCCTGGAACTTCCTTCAGGAAGTGTGGATGCGACCTTGAGCGTGTGGTAGTGAGGGAGGCTGGAAGGAGAGTGGTGGGAGAGATGGGAAGAGGAGACAGAAATGTCCTAAGAAATGGTGTATAAAGGGTAATTTTTCAAAGCCCTTCAGGTTCCACATGCACATGCTCAACAGTTTGGCTGGGTGTCATTCTCAGCCAGATGTCGTGTTCCTTGGGATGTCACCCCACAGTCACTGAGCACCCTGTGCTGCCTTCTGAGAGGCTCACTCCCAGTTGAAGCCACATTTCTTTTATGGTAACTTGTTTTTGCTTGGAGAGGTTTTTGGGATCTTCTGTGTATCCTTGGTGTTCTGAAATTTCACGAAGGTGCATTAAATGTACGGGCCTTTTGCTGTGTTCTGAGTGCTGGCGTGGCTCTTTTAATATGGACACTTAATATCTTTCAGCTTGGGGATGTTCTCTGTATCCTTTTAAAAATAATCCTCCCCACCCCCATTTTTCCTGTTCTGTCTTTCTGAAGCTCCTCTTTCTTACTTTGTTCTCCTTGCTATGGGATTTCAACTTTACCTTTCAACCCTACAACTGAATTTTCCTTTTAACATTGGCGTTCCTATTTGAATATTCAATGGCTTCTTTTCTAGTCTTTTTACATTGCAGTTTGATCAAATTTTAAGAATACGTTACCTTCTCTAATGTCTCCAAAGATTTAATTTTCCTTCTTTTGGCTCCTGAATTGGCACCTCTTTTTCATTTTGGGGGCTTCCTGCAGATATCTGGTGGTTCTTGGTGGGTTCTTGGTTAAAGCACTAGCATACAACTTGAGAGTTTGCGTATGTGGATGGTGACTTCACTTCAGGCTTGGTGTGGGGGCTGGCTTTGTTACTGGGGGCCCTGGCTACTAAGATATACAAGTCTGT
The DNA here is from genome assembly GCF_000956105.1 of Propithecus coquereli. Classification (NCBI taxonomy): domain Eukaryota; kingdom Metazoa; phylum Chordata; class Mammalia; order Primates; family Indriidae; genus Propithecus; species Propithecus coquereli. The sequence goes on along the minus strand of NW_012149986.1, from coordinate 3,673,247 downwards.
TCCTGGAATGGTCACTTTCATTTTGCTTTTGAATGACAGGCACACTCTTTTTTTGCCCCCCTGCAGGGGTTAGGAGAAGGGTAAGAAATACCGGCGTGCCAGGCCTGCCCTGAGCTCAGCTGGGTAAGAGTTGGCCTTTTGGGTTTCTACGTATCCATCTGTAAATTCACAATTAATCCCGGTTTTTCAGCCCACTCTGCTCTCTGGTGAGCCGGGGTGGATCCTGCGTGCCGGGTTCCCTGCCTGTCGTGCGTGTGTCTGTGGACTGGCCGCCTTCTGTAAATCTGCAGCTCTCTCACCTCTTAGGACCTTTCTCTTGTTCGCTATGTGGTTACAGGTTTATGCCATGTTTTGTTTCATTTCTATCGTTTTGAGGGGCTTTTAGAAAGGAAAAGAGAGAACGCATGTGGTCAGTCCAGCATTTCTCACCGGTGGATATATTTGAGAAGTACTGCAGTAGGCCTTTTCCTACATCCTGCTGGCTCTTAAAATAAGAAAGTTGGACAATTAGTTTTGCTAGAGCACTTGGGAATTCTTTTAAAAGCGTCTATATTTCTACAACTTTGTCAAGTGGGTTCAGAGAGATACTGGCATTTCTACATGCAGTCCCTATTGCCAGATATTTGTCACTTTCGATTTAATCCTGTTCTTGTACTTTAAAAATTATCATCAACAGCAACATTACAGAATATCTTTAGGCAGTTCATTCAGAGTTGGGTATTGAAATTAGGGTGGAAGTCTGCTCACTCTCTGCTAGTAGGACTAGTAATTGGTTGGGGTAATTAAAAATGTCTTCTAAAGTTGGATAAATGTCACAAAATAATACATCCATATATTAGACATCTTATTGAACTTAATGTCAATTAAGTAGCAGTCTTTTGTTGGGCTGAGGTCTCTTAGCAAAGGTTATATGAATATTTTTCTATTCATTTCCAGTTTTATCTCCACACTTCGTATTCAAAGCCAACTTAGTTTTCCTACAGATAACTTTTTTCACACTCATATTTCCTCATAAATATTACATATTCAATAATATTTAATCGTATAACTTAAGTATAATAGGTACAGCTGGCACACATAGGTTTGGGAACAGCTGTGATTGAGTCTGGGCAGTGTGTGCCTCACCTTCCCGGGCGGAGGGAGGGCGTGCACACTGGCTTTCGCTGAGGCCAGAGCAGCCTGCCATGCCCAGAGCAGCTGGCTGGGTGGAAGTGAGCACCGCACCTTTTGCTGGGTGGTCCTGCTCGGAAGCAGACCGGGTTTCACACTGCTGGAGTGGAAATGAAGGGTCTCTTCTCTTCTCCCCATTGTGAGCCCAAGTGCGATGACTTCTGAGGCTCTGTTGGGAGGGAGGCTTTGTCATCCCCTCCCAGGTGGCTGCTGTCATTTTCTCATGCCCTGACTTGATTTTCTGTGGGCAGAGACCAAGTTACAGGCTATAGGTCTTCATGGAAGCAAAAGAAGCCCAGCTCCCCCGACCAATTCAGTAGGACCCCAGACCGAGAGGCCTTTCATGTGCTCTGAGTGCTCTCCTTTTAAAATTTATTTCTTAGGAGAAGTGAAAGTTAATTTGTCAAAGGTAATTTATTGCCTGAAATTTCAGGGGAGGAAAAAGTTCCCCCGAAGGCATCACTTTTGGAAGAATCTGCATGAGAAATGCAGCCTTGGAGTATGGGGATTTGGCCACTCGGCGCTGGGTGAATTACGGTGCTGTGTGCAGCTCTGTGTGTTGTCGGGCTAGGTACAGGGTGCTGCTGTGCAGGGGTGGAGGGGTATGTGCATCTGCCCTGGGCCACATGCACTGCAGCCGTCTGTGCGCTTGCAACAAAGAGGGCCACGTTGCACCCTGTGTTCCCTTTGGTGGCTTTTTAATGCTTTTGCCAGAGAGAACTTCCTGTAGCAGGCAAGGGGGCTGTGGGCCAGAGATGCACAGTAGCGAGTGAGTTGATGTGCAGTTGTGCGCAAGCGTAGAATGATGAATGGGGATAAAAAGCAACCTTGATGCTGCTTCATCCAGAGGGAACAAACCGGACCCACAGGACCAGAGGCTATGGGGAGAACAAGCCTCAGTCCACAGCTGTCAGAATTGAAAGAAGATATGATAATGACGACAACGATGATGATGATAACCTTAAATAGTTGAGTTTCCAAGAACTTCTAAGAATTTCAGAGAAACTATCCTTAGGTTCTCCTACAGAGTCAAAACTGTGAGTCATGCCATGGTCCAGGGACATGTGGCCTGCACGGGCCTACTCGCTTTGACTTACGCAAAGCACACCAAGGAGTCTTTCCTTTCTCTCAGTGTGTGAAGGACCCTGACATCCAGATTGCTCTCCATCCCCTAAAGTGTGTTGTGACTTTGGCTGTGAGCCAGGCCTTCCTGATGCAAACTGAAGACCCGCTAAAGGGAGTTCTTACTCTGCATGTTCCTGTATTTCTAGCCCAGCCTCTGGGTTACAGACTAAAATGCACGCCCTGTATTTTGGCAGTTGACGATGCTGCCCCATAAGCAACGTGTCGCATAAGGAATACTTTATACATTGGCCTTTAAACACACTGGTCCCAAAGTAGGAGCTGGGCAGTACTGGGACAAAAGAAGAAAGAGCTAACTTACTATTAATAGTAACCTTTCAAAAACCTGCCCTGCCCAAAATAGAGCTGATTGTGGCCATGCGATGTAAACACTGCCTGGTTCCTCATCAAAGCTTGGCAGTAAAGTGAAGAATAGTCATTGGACATGTTGGAAATCTTGGGGTTTACGGACATTTGCATCTTACCTTGGGTGGTGCAGTTGCTCATAGTTAAAATGACAAGGTGGATCCTAGGACGAACAGTGCCAACCTGAGGTTGTAGCTCCAAATGCATTTATATGAGGGACCACAGTCAGAAAACTTTCTGTGTGCTATAAACATAGTTTAACTGCACCAAAGATAAGGGATCTCTTTTATGCTGACTGCTTTCTGGAAGGAGAAAAAAAGGTAAATAAGGGTGAATAAATAGTGTAAAATTCTTTATTTAGCATTATTTATGGAGAAAATAAAATTCCTCTGCAGATCTGTTTTTGTTATATATTGCTGTGTAACAAAACACTACTACTCCACAACTTAGAGGCTTAAAATGATAATGTCACACAGTTCTGTGGGTTGACAGGCTCTTGCTTGGGGTCTCCTGTGTGGCTCTGGTAAGATGCCAGCTGGGGCTGCAGTCATCACAGGCTGACTGGGCTGGACATCTGGGACGTGCGCGGACACGGCGCGTGGCCACATGGCTGTGGCTAATGCTGATGGTTGGCTCAGAACTGGGAGTAGGGAAGAAGTCCCTCCACCTGAGAAGCCATTCGTGGCCTCTGCATGTTGCTTGTCCTTCCCACAGCACGGTGGCTGGGTTCCAAGAAGGACTCTTTCAAGAGTGTTTTAAGGGCAGAAAGTGGAGCCAGCCGGTTACAGCCTTCATTCAGCGCTGGCACACGGCGTCACTTCCTTTGTGTTCTGTGGCTTAGAGCAATCCCAGGGCCCACCCTGACTCAGAAGGAAGGGCAGACGGCCCCCGCTCTCAACAGGGAGTGTCAGTGACACCTTGGGGAAGAGCATGTGAGATGGAAGGTATTGTTGCAGCTTTCTTTGGGAAATATAACCTGTCACAAGATTTTGAAATAAAAATTGACTATAAAGTTGGTTCATAATAGGTGCAAACACATTTGTATTATTATAGCACAAGAGCACATTATTCCAGTTTGCGGGTTGATTACTTCACTCATCCAACCAAGTTTTATCTGGCACGTGCTGTGTGATGCGTTGCGCAGTCCATGGCGAGATGGGGAAGAATGACAGAAAGTGAGGGTGAAAGACACAGAAGGACACACACTCAGAGTGACATATGCAGCACATAGCTGCTCTGCACAGGGAGGGAGACCAGTGTGTAAACAGAGCAAGTGAGACTCTCTGGCGAAGAGGCCGCGGGGGAGAGCTGCGTGTAGAGTTCTCAGGGACAGCATGGGCAGACCCCTCCAGCTGTGCTGCTCAGCTCCAGAGAAGATGCTACACACTGACTCTGTGGGCCATGTTGACATAACCAGGGTGTCTTTGGCCAGGAGAGTCACTAAATTGGATGTTTGTGCCTCTCTCTGGAAGGTGCCGCTTTAAACAGCAATTTGATTGGTCTGTAGAACAATACTTTTTCTAGTGTGGGTATTAACAGTTCTTTGCAATTACGTTTTTACTTAATGTGACCTCTGCTAATAGCCTTCCAGAAATTAAAGGATGACCACTTGTCGAGTTTTCTCGACCCAGTGAGTGTCACTCGAAGAAATATTTTCCCCGGTGTATAAAAATACTCTACACGCTAGCTCAGGCTGTCCTGCGAAGTCAGTGTCATAGCTGTGGCTTAGGGCCCTTTGCAGTCTGCATGAAATAATGCAATCCAGATTTGTTGAAATATGAGGGTTTTTAAATTTTGACACCTGCACTTTCAGCATTTAATATTTTTTTCAATATTAAAAAATTACTTTTGACCCTGAATTGTTTTCAGCATTATCGAAGTGTTTTTCATTCTTTTATAAAAGTGATATGGGATATATGTGCTAAGGAATTGAAAGGCTAATGATGTTCATAAATAGAGCCATGAAAATAAGTGAACGGTGAGATAGACATTTGTTTTTCTTTGTTAAGTGGTGGATGTTGAAAGCCCTTGCTTTTCGGGCAGTTCCGTGAACGGTTGCCATCAAGACCAGGTCTGGTCATCCCTGCCCTGCCCACTGGCAGCCTGACCTCAGCAGCCTGTATACCCTGCCTTTTCTGCACTATGCCCAATGAATCTCCTTGATTTTAAAATAGAGGAGTTAGGCAGATTATGGGGCTCTACTCTTTGGGCAGTTGGATCAATCAAGAAAAACGACATTTTGATACTTAACGACTTAATTATCCAAGTAATGACTTAGACTGGGGATTGGCAAAGCTTTTCCATAAAAGGATCAGATGATAAATATTTCAGTCTTTGTGGATCACACAGTCTCTGTTGCAGCTGTTCAGCGCTGCCCTTACTGTGTGAAAGCGGCGAGAGATTATACATCAATACGTCCTATTACATATTGGAGGAGGACATGTAATTTTGTTGAGGGCATGTAATTTTCACATGCTACAAAATCTTCTTTTGATGTTGTTTTCAGTTATTCAAAAATGCAAAAACCATTCTTGACACTTGGGACAGGTGGTGGGCCACATCTGGCCTGGGAGCCATAGCTTGCTGACGGCTTCCCAATATCTTGCAGGAATAGACACAAATTAACAGGATACTTGACTTAGGTAACTTTTGTGAGTGCTTAGTTCTTTTTCTTTCTAAAAAAATTCCCAAGAAAGATTTTTTTTTAAATTGAAGTTTTTAAGTTAACACAGTGAAATTGACTTCTCGGTGTACAGTTATATGAATTTTCACACAGGTATAGGTAGATTTGTATAACTACCACCAAAATCTGGATATAGAACTGTTCAAATATCCCCCAAAACTTCCTGCTGGTGCCCTTTGCAGTTGCCTTTACCCCCACCCGTGAGCCTTGGAAACCACTAACCTATTTTCTGTCCCTATAGTTTTGTCTTTTCACAAATACCATATAGTGGAATTATACAGTATTGAACCTTCTGAGCTGAGTTTTTTTCCCCACTCAGCATAATACCTTTGCTGTTCATCTAAGTTGTTGCAGGTATCAATGGTTCGTTCCTTTTGATTGCTGAGCAGTATTCCATTGTACCACAGTTTGCTTATCCAGTCACCTGCTCAAGGGCATTTAGGTTATTTCTAGTTTTTGCCAGTTATAAATAAAGCTGCTTTAATATTCATGTACAGGTTTTTGTGAGAGCTTAAGTTTTCATTTCTCTGTGGTAAATACCTGGGAGTGGAATTGGTGGGTATATAAGTATATGTTTGACTTTACAAGAAACTGCCACACTGTCTTCCAGAATGCATTCCCAGTAACAATGTATGAGAGTTCCAGTTCATCATTTTTGTTCTTCTTCCTTCATTTCTGATGATCCGGGTTCTCTTTCTGGTATTACTTCCCTTCTGTATGAAGCATTTCCTTAAGCAGTTCTTTGACTGCAAGTCTGCTGACAGTGAGTTCTGTTAGTTTTCTTCCATTTGAGAGTGTCATCTCCATTCCTTAGGGATGTTTTCCTTGGGTGTGGAAGTCTGGGTTGATAGTCCATTTCTTTGAGCACTTTAAATATTCTGTTCCACATTCTTCTGGCCTTCATCGTTTTTAATCTGCAGTCATTAAAATAGTTTTTCTTCTATAAATAATTTGTTTTTCTTTCATTGCTTTTAAGATTTTTTTCCTTTATCTTTAGTTTTCAGCAGTTTGATTATTATATGTTTGGATGTAGATGTCTTTGGGTTTATCTTTTTGGGGATTCACTAAATTTGTTTATTTTGCGGGTTTACTTTTTTTGCCATATTTAGGAGGTTCTTAGCCATTATTTCTTCATTCGTTTTCCTTCTCCTTCTGGGATTCTGATGCTATGAATGAATGTCAGGCAATTTCATTTGCCCCACAGGTCTGTGATGGTCTGTTCATTTTTTCCAATCTTTTTTCTCTTTTGTTCGGATTCTATAATTTTTATTGATACCTCTCTGTCATGTCTTTATTGCTATTGGTCCCATTCATTGAGGTTTTTCTCCCAGTTACTGTGTTTTCATTCTAAAAGTCCCAATTTTTTAGTTTTTTATAAAATCTTCTATAATATTTCCAAGCTGAGACATTCCGTCTTTCTGTTTGTTTCCAAAGTGCTCATACTTACTTGTTGGAGCTTATTTGTAATAGTTGTATTGAAGTCTTCGTCAAATCATTCCAACATCTGTGACATCTTGTTGTTAATGTATATCAATTGTTTGAGATTTTCTCGGTTCTTTGTACATTGAGTAATTTTGGATTGTATCATGGAGATTTTAAATACTATATTTTGGTTATGAGACTCTGGATCTTGTTTACCTCCTGTGAGGAATGTTTATATTGTTTTAGCAGGTAGTCAATTTGGTTGGGTTCAGGCTACAAATTCCGAATAGCCTTCTGTGTTTGTGGTTCCAATGTCAGTTCTGCTTTCAAAGCTTTTGTAGTACTCTTTGGATATGTCGCACACACACGCCACACCATGGCCAGGCTGGGACCAGGGTGTTGTTGTGTTTCGCAGTTCTATTTTCAACATCTGTTTAGGGTCAGAGGTATACATGTATAGCTTATGGGTGGTTTCAGAAGTTTATAAACAACTTTAAAGTGTTACTTTTCTGAGTTTTTTTCTCCCCATCATCTCCCTGATACTTTCGAGTTCCCTGGGGCTCCCATTTCAATACTCTGCCCCATATCTTGGGCTTTAGTTATTCTTTCCTACCTCAAGGTCACCTTGAGTATGCCCGTGTCTGGGGATAAGCAGTTGGAGTACAGAGAGAAAGAAAAAAGCAGTGGAGTTTGACCACCTCTTAGGACCGCTACTTCTCGATTACAGAGCTAAGTTCTTCTCCCTCAGAGTTTTAAGCTCCTTTGTTCACCTGTGGCCATCTCCACCACCACTCCCACAGCACTGCATGGGGGCTGGGGTGCAAGACACTGAAGAAAAGGAAGAAAATGAAAAAAGAAAGAAACTGGGAAGCCCTCTATGCTCTTTTAGTGGGGAAAGATACACTCGTCTTTACACTTCTCGAGCAGAGCTAGAAGCCTTCTCCATAAGCTCTCACTTCTATGCTGATGCCCTTGTGTGCATTTGGGCTGCTTTAAGTTCAGACCTGGGAATACTGAGGAGTGCCCAAATAGTTGCTCCCTGATTTTTTCCAGGTTGTATGGCTTCATTCAGTGAGAGATAGGCAGAGTGTGCCTATTACATCTTGTCCAGAACCAGAACCCTCAAGGTGTTTTGATCGGAGTAGATAATTTGCAGATTTTATTTTCTAGGTTGCTTTAAAACACAATAGCATCAACCCCATTTTGAGGAGGATTTGTGGATTTCAGGTTGTGTCAAGATCCTATCCCTTTCCCCCCATCCTCCCACCAAAGTTGTCAGTTCTGTCCCCTAGAACTTTGAGGGATGATGGAAGGATTCCGTATCTGTGTATGGTAGCTCTTAGCATCAAGTAGCTATATTAGGCACTTGACATGTGGCTAGTGGGACTAACTAACCAAATTTTAAATCTTCTTCAGTTTTAATTAAATTTTATTAGCTCCGTATGTCTAGTGGCTCCCTTATTGTACAATGCAGCAAGTTTATTCTGCTGTGGGAAGCTACTCTTTAAAACGTGCAGCTGACAAGCTTGAATTTGAGTAGAGGGAAGAACATCTGTATTTCCTCTTTTGCCAGCATTTTCACTGTGATACCACTATCGTAACACGACACCTAGCTGGAGTATTTTGATTTAGGTAATTCAGAAGGTGGCCACTTATTCAGCATATGTAGCTAAATCTGGATATAGTTCCATGTTAGAGGCATATGCTCTGGAGCAGTTTAAAGAAAACATCTTTCATATCACATTTTTTGGGAGGTAGGGCCCTGTCGAACATCGCTGGTGACTCTGATTCTCTGATTAAGGCGGTCACCTTCTTTCAGAAGTTGCGTGTAGGTTCGCACGGCTCCCAAAGTAGCCAGTGTTTCTTCACTGCTCCTTTCCACTCCATGCTTCCAATCCAAAGTCAAAGTGGAAGAGCTTAGTCCACAATCTCGCAATTGCTCATTTAAAATAAATGGACTTGGGCTCATATCTTGAAAATGAAATATTATCATGCCCTTGTCTGATTTTTAAAGGAATGACAAAGGACTAATCTGCAAAAAGGTATCTCTTTCTTGCTTAAAATAAGGTATTTACTTAATTGCTTTTGGTTACTCGATGCGCTTTTAAAAACCATGACTCTTCTCTCCTCCCTAGTTTGACTACTACAAAATCAATGTTTTGGTATCTTCCTTTCTGAAGAGCAGGGATGTTAATGTTGTTAAAGTCATAATATTTTTCAGTTAAAGAAAACAAAAACATGGTTTCAGAGTCATTTGATTCCTCAGGTTTCTCTCTAATCTGGGGTCTGTTTTCTTAAGCGCAGCACTGAGTGCACAGGTGTCGCCTGGTCCCAGCGCGGACTGCAGTTGGAGGTGTGCGACTGTCGGTTGATGGGCTTAAGAACAGCCAGCACTTTCGTGTGGTTTTTCCTTTGTTGTCCTATGAAAGAACCCATGGAGATATTTTGAGCTCTCTTTATCGTCAGGTAGAATTACTGTATTTGAAAACTACTGAAAAAAAGTTTTAGGCTTAGCTTTTGAAGATTACAGAGAAATCTGTCGAAGACTTTGATGTTGAGGTGAGCATTTTTAAAAGCACAGAAATCCCTGGCTAAGGGGAGACGGTGGTTGTTTAAACTTCCCATGTGAAGAAGCCCTCAGTGAAAGCGATGGGAAAGAACTTTAACTTTGTGAACTCCCACTTCCCCTTCAGAGCAGATAGAGGGAAGATTAACATCAGCTTAAATAAAACATTTACCAAGATGTGATTTATCTGTTACTTTTTTCTGTGCTCAGTCACAGTGAAAATTATCTAGTGTTCAATAAGTTGTTGTCTAAAATGAGCACATCCTGAAACTATCCTAGTCTCCCAGCACCCCTTTGGTGTCCTCTCGTGAATTCGGGAAGCAGTGGAATCTTGGGACTTCTGCTTGGAAGGAGAAACTGAGTGAGAGTGAACACTCTGGCAAGGTGGCCAGCTCACCATAGACCGTCTTGTGATTTTCGCAGTTCTGGCCAAGAGGCTTCTGCATGCTTTGATCTGCGATGGCCTCTCCCTGCAAACTTTGCCATGAGAGTCATAATGTGTCTAAGTTGTAATTGAGACTGTGTGGCAGGGCCAGACTGTTCATTCCTTCTCTGTGTGCACTAACAGCATTCCTACTCCTGCCCGTCTCTTCCTGAAGTCCGTGGCTCCTCCTCATAGCCTCCTAAGGAAGAGGTGGACGTGGGGCCTGGAGTGGGCTTGTGGACTTGGAGTGGGACTTAGGGTTCTCTCCACTGCAAGAACCAGGCCTTGTTCTGGCCAAAATTTCTGATGGGCTGATGCAAACAGGAGGGCCCGTTCCCTGGGCTGCGTGCGGTATTCCAGATGATCTAACAGGAATCCTGGGGCCCTTCAGGTTGGATTTGAATGCCAGGGGATGCAGAGGTGTGCAGTGGGAAAGGAAGTTAGTTTGCACCCAGGATAAGGATGGGAGCCTTGCACGTTTAAGGGGGTCCAGGAGTTCATCTCCCAAATTGAGCCCACCTGCACCTCTTCCTGAACCCACTTTGTTTCTGCTTTTGCTTTCTTGCTTTTGTTTTTAGTTTTTATATCGCCTGAACCGGTTCCTCTTCCCTCTCTATTTCCAGCATCTCTAAATTAGTCATTTTTAGTTTTATGCTTTGGTCGAGATATAATCCACATACTGTGTAATTCACCATTTAAAGTACACAGCTCAGTGGTGTTTAGTATATCCTCAGAGCTGTGCGCGACCATCACCACAATCCAGTCTCACGTCTTTCATCACCTGAAAAAGAAACCCCATGCCCGTTCGCTGTCATTCCCTTTCTCTCATCTTCTCCCAGGCCTGACCATCCACTAATCTGCTTTCTGTCTCTCTGGATTTGCCTGTTCTGGACATTTCTTGTGAATGGAATCATATAATACGTGGTCTTTTGTGTCTGGCTTCCTTCACTTAGCGTAATGTTGTCAAGGTTCATCGATGTTGTAGTGTGATGTATCAGTATGTCATCCCTTCTTATGGCTGAATCGTATTCCATTGCTATGAATATACTATATTTTATTTATTTATGTGGACATTTGGGGTTATTTCCACTTTTTGGTTATTATGAATAATGCTACTATAAATATTCCTGTACAAATTTTTGTGTTTTCATTTCTCTTGGTTACATACGTAGTAGTAATTGCTGCGTCCTATGGTAACTCTGTGTTTAACATTTTGAAGCACTGCTAGACTGTCCTCTACAGGGACTGTACCATCTTATATTCCCACCAGCAGTTGTACGAGGGTTCCAGTTTCTACACCTCCTCACCAACACTTGTTATTACGTATCTTTTTCATTATAATCATACTGGTAGGTGTGAATTGGTATCTCATTGTGGTTTTGACTCGCATCTCATGGGTACGTAATGATGTTGAACATCTTTTCACGTGCTTATTTGCCATTTGTGTATTTCCTTTGGAGAAATGACTATTGAGATACATGTTTTGCTTCAGTTGTCTTTTTGTTATCTAGTTGTGTCTGGATTAGTCAGCTCAGGTTGCTGTAACAAAGGACCGTCGAGTGGGCGGCTTAAACACAGACACTTGGTTCTCACAGTGCTGGAGGATGGGAATCCAGGATCAAGGTGTGGCATGGTCGAGGGCTGCCTTCTCACTGTGTCCTCACACGGTGGAGAGAGAGCAAGTTCTGGTGTTTCCACCTCTCCTTATGAGGGTACCCATCCCATCGCGGGGCCTCACCCTTAGCACCTCATCCAAACCTAATCACCTCCCCAAGGCTCCTCCTCCCAGTACCATCACATTGAGGGTTAGGGGTACGGTAAGAATTTTAGGGGGGACACAGATATTCAGTCCGTAGCAGTGTTCTTTGTATATTCTAGATACAATCCCGTATCAAATACATGATAAGAAGGTACCTTCTCCCATTTTGTGGGTGTCTTTTCACTTTCTTGATGATGTATATTGAAGCACAAAAGTTTTTCAACATTGATAAAAAGTCCAAGCTATGTATTCTTTGTTTCTTTTTCTTTTGGTGCCATATATTATTAGAAGCCCTTGTCTTAACTCAAGACCGTGGAAAATTTATTTGTTTTTTTCTAAGAGTTTTGTATAGTTTTAGCAATTACACTTAGGCCTATGATTTATTTATTTTTTTACTTTAAAAAAAGTTTTAACCAACAGCCTCCATCTACAGCATAGGTCTGTGATTTATTTTCAGTTAATTCTTGTATTTTGTGAGGAAGGTGTCCAGATTCATCTCTTTTGTGTGTCTAATTATTTCCGGTACCAGTTGTTTGAAAGACTGTTCTTTGCCCCATTGCATTGTTTGGAACTTTGTGAAAAATCAGCAGACCCTAAATGTGAGGGTTTATTTCTGGACTCTCAACTCCGTTCCATTGATCTGTATGTCTGTCCTGTGCCGGGACCACCACACTGCCTGAGTTACTGGCAGTGTGAGTCCTCCAGCTTAGTGCTTTTTTTTCAGTATTGTATTGGCTATTCTGAGTGCCTTGCATTGCTGTATGAGTTAGGAGAAGCTGGTCACTTTCTGGGGGAAAAAAAAGCCAGCTGGGATTTTGGTAGGGATCGTGTCCAATCTGTAGAAAAGTTTGAGTGGTATTGCCATCTTAACAGTACTGAGTCTTCTGATCCATGAGCATGGGATGTTTTTCCACTTATCTAGATCTTTGATTTCTTTCAACAATGTTTGATAGTTTTCAGAGTATAAATCTTGCACTTCTTTAGGGGTTAAATTTGTTTTGATGCTATTGTAAATGGACTTATCTTAGTTTCATTTTCACATTGTTCATTACTAGCACATCGATATACGATTAATTTTTGTATATTAGTTTTGTGATGGTTAATTTTAGATGTCATCTTGACTGGATTAAGGAATGCCTAGAGACTGGTAAAGTGTTACTTCTGGATGTGTTTTTGAGAGTGTTTCTAGCAGAGACTGGCATGTGAGTCAGTAGACTGAGTGGGGAAGATCTGCCCTCAATGTGGCCATCCAGCCAGCTCGGATAGAACAAAAACGGAGAGGAAAGGGTTTCTTCTCTCTCTCTCCTGGAGGCAAGACACTCTCCTCCTCTTGCCCTTGCACATGGGAACTCCAGGCTCTCCAGCCTTTGGACTCCAGGGCTTACCCCAGTGGCTCCCCAGGTTCTGAGGCCTTCGGGCTTGGCCTGAGCCACAGTCCAGCATCCCAGGGCCTCTAGCCTGCAGACGGCCTGTCCAGGGACTTCTCAGCCTCCGTGATCATGTGAGCCAATCCCCCCAATACACCCCTCTCAATATACCTATATCTGTATCTAATCTATATCTGTATCTATCTATATCCATCTGTATCATCTGTCTGCATCCTGTCGGTTCTGTGTCCCTGGAGAACTCTAACACAGCACATCTCATATGTTGATCACGTGCGTGCTCACAGATAGACTGCCTTCCCTCTCAGGCTGGCTCTTCTTCCCAACTCCTGTGTTTCTGACGAGGTCCTCCCATTCGTCCAGACAGCAGGGACAACCTTGGGTTGCTTCGGTTTCTTTTGCAGCCAGGGAGTCACTGGGTGCTGCTGAAGCCCCTCTGCTAAGGATATCCCCCATCTCCTGGCCTGCTGAGGGAACTCCACAGCCTTCCTCTAACAGGGGAGAAGGGTGGGCTCCTCCCTCTCCCAGAGGTTGGAGGTCTCCTTAAACTGGTCAGTGGTTCACTTTTCTACAAGTTCCTGATGGGAAGGGCCTGGAACCCGAGGCTTTCCTGAGGAGTCTGTTGTTTCTTCCTGTGCCTTCCCTTCCTCAAGCCATGCCAATTGGAATTTCCACTCACTTCCCCAAGAAAGGGCCCTGCCCTGCACCTGCTTCTAGAAGGAGCTTCCTTACCCACCTGGAGCAGCAGCACCCAGGCCTTTGGGACTGCACATGCGCTAGCGCCACTTGGAGTGGGTCAAGGGTGCAGGGTCTTCCCCATGCAGCTTTCTTTGTGATGGTCCTGTCCAGCAGAGCCACGCATCCTTACCGTAGCTTAATCTTGTTCTTATCCAAGGCAGACACTGTCACTCCTAGCAACTTCAGTCTGGAAGTTAGAGAAAGTACCCTTGCTTTCTTCAGAGTCTTTCTCTGGGGCGTGGGGTAAAGATTTTCAAATGCTCCTTCTTGGCAGGGCTGAGTTCTGCCCCTGCCTGGGGCCTTTACCTTGCACTGGTGTCTCCTGGTGGGTCACCAAAGTCTCATGGACTGACCGGTGGGCCTCTCATTCGGCTGCACCAGCCCTCCCAAGCCCCTGCACTTCGGCCTTCCCAGCACCCGTCCTTCATCGCTCCTTGGTGGTGGCTCTCTGGAAGGCAGGACCACCCTGCTTGCCTGGCGTCCCATGCGGCGCCTGGCATTGTGTGTATTTAGGAGGTGCACAGTGCAACCTGGTGCCTGGGTCTGATTCCTCTTCTACCCCTCACTAGCTGTGTGATCTCGGGCAAGTTACTCAACCTTTCTGTGCTGCAGTTTCCTCCTCAGTAAGCTGGAGATGCCGGCACTGGCCTTCAAAGTCCTTGTGGAGATTCAGTGAGTTAATTTGTATCAGTAGTTAAGACCCATGTGGCATGCAGAAGCCCTAATGCTAAGTGCTGTTACAATTATTATTATTGTATTACTTCCTATGAGCTGTAATGAGCACATAAAATGTCTCAAGTGAAGTGAAAAAATTGTGATCTTATTTTTTAACCCAGCACTTTGCCTTCACATTAATGAAGCGTGCTCTGGACAGCGGGGCTTCTCAAACTTTAGTCTGGAAGGCTTGTAAATACAGATTGCCCAGCCCCATCCCAGAGTGTTTCCTTCTGTCGGTTTGGGTGGCTTGAGATCCTGCGTTCCTGAGGATGTCCTGGGGGTCTCTGCTGGCCGGTGGGCACGTGGAGAACCGTGGCCCACCTCTGTGGGTGTGTGCACATGCGTGTGCCCGTGTGACTGTATCCACGCGTGTAGGTACATGCAGTTATGTGCGTGTGTACATTTGTGTGTCTGTGTGTGCAAATGTGCATGTATGCATGCCCGTGTGTGTGCCCAGACCTTTCATTGCCCAGGTGAGTCACCAGCAGTCACCACCTCTCCCCTGGTCAGCCCGTGGTGTGGACAAGGAGTCCAGCTTGGGGGCTGAGGGACTCGGTGGTCCTGCCCTTGGGGACAGCCTGGTGAACCGTGGTCTTTGTCCTGCAGGTGCTCAGTTGAGCAGGCCATGGCTGGCCTTTGTTTCTTCTGGCGGCAGGATTAGGACCGGCTTCTGGGTGGGAACTAGCCTTCATTTTCCTGTGCTGGGCTTGGTGGCCTAAACCGGAGGACCTGTGGTAGGAGTTTCCCCCACCCCTCTTTCTCCAAGTTAACCCCTTTATTTTTGCCTGTTCATTTCAACAGGATTTATGCTTGATTAAGTTACTCTCTTTTATCATAATTAAAGAAAAATGTGGTGGGAGAGCACTAAGAACTCTGTTCAATGAAAACCAGATTGTTGAACCTGCGGGGGAACAAGGGTGGCCCTGTTGCTCCGGGCCCCTCCCTAGGAGGTTGATCTGCTGTGCGCTGGGGGGAGAGGGGATTTAAGCTTTGCAGGGAGGAAGTTGCCCTCCCCTGCCTGGCCCAGAAGAAGATGGGCCGCCGGCCTGCCTGGCCTGTCACC
>NW_012149986.1:3599586-3657771 GCF_000956105.1 Propithecus coquereli | reverse complement strand
GGAAGTCGGTGTATTACAGCTAGCTCTCGAGTACAGCCAGGGAAAGGCTCTGCATACAGGCCTAGGTTGATCAAGGCTCTCCTCACGCTGCCTGTGAGTCTCCTGCTGCAGGACGTGGCCTGCCACAATGTTTTTTAAAAGTGTGTTTCCAGTTGACTCAGTCCCTCAGTGCTGGTCGCAGTCGCTCATAAAGGCAAGGCTGTGTACAGCTCGCGCAGCACTGTGTACAGCCCCGCACTGGGACCTGGGGTGGCCGGGTGGCAGGCCCCACCATCTGACCAGTGAGGTCAAGGCCTGGTGTGGATGGTCTTTGTGCAAAAGTTAAGACAACCTGTTGTTGCTTATGAAACTGTTTCTGTAATATGCGTGGGATTTTAAAACTGGTTATACCTCGAGGTTGGGCGGGGAGGGGAGGAGGTGATGCAGGAGGGTACGGCCTCGCTGACGGTCACCGATGACTCCAGACGGGGGTTCAGGAGCTGAGGTCTGGTTCCCTTTCTGCCACACCACACGTGAGTGTGCGCTGGTGCCCTGATGAAGGGGCTGTTTCCAGGGGTGGGAGTGAGCACAGGTTCTAGATCCTCAAGGCCAGGGTGACCTGGGGTGAGTGGCTTAGTAGAGAATGATGGAATTTGTTCCTCTGTTCATTGTGGATAATAAGAATAATACACCCAATGTGTGGGGTTGCCGTGGAGATTGCATGGAAGCACCTAGAATAGCGAGCGTCCTTAAATGCTGGGAGTTACCGTTGCTGTTATGGGCTATCTGTTTTAGGAGGCAAAGCCTCAGACAAGGGCATTGTATTGGTTTTCCAGAGCTGCTATAACAAAGGACCTTGGACTTGGTGGCTTAGACAACAGAAGTGTATTTTCTCACAGTTCTAGAGGGTAGAAGTCTGAGATCAAGGCATCGGCGGGGCTGGTTTCTCCTGAGGCCTCTCTCCTTGGCTTGCAGACGGCCACCTTCTCCCTGTGTCCTCATGCGATAGTCCCTTAGTGCGCATCTCTGTCCCCACCTCCTCTTCTTATAAGGACGCCAGTTACGTTGGATTAGGGCCCACCCTGTGAGCTCAGTTTATGGTAATTATCTCTTTAAAGTCCTATCTACGAACACGGTCACATTCTGAGGGGCTGGTGGCTGGGACTTCAATGTGAAAATTTTGGGGGTACAGTTTAGCCTGTAACAGACATGCAGTTTAACTTGCAACATTTATACACCCTCATTTGCTTATTTATATAACGAGGACAATTCTTTTTTCTTTTAAATTTTATTTCTTTACTTTTTGTTGGGCAGTACTCTTCCTGGCACTCTGAGATTTTATGGATAATCTTTGAAACATGTTCATTTCCGCTCTCTGGATCAGGGGTGGCTCCTGGAACCCAGAGCCCCCGGATCATTTAGATGGCATGGCCCAGTGCTTCGCCCAGCGGGTACATTTGTTGCACTTGGTTGCAGCGGCCTCTCTGGGGGCATTGACCCCAAGTCCACCCTGGCCTTTCCCTCTGAAGCAGCGTCCCAGAGTTGTATAGTTATGCATGTCCTCTGCTTCCAGATACTTCTGTCCTGTACCACCCCACTTTCCTCTACAAAGTTGCCATGTCATGGTGTCCCTGACCCAGGTGATATGGCCAGGGAGGAAGCCTACTCGTGCTGCTGCCCAGCTGGGGAGAAGCGTCCCTCCTGCAGAGGCAGACACCCCCTGGGTGTCCCTTCTACCTCCGAGACACTCACCCTGCCACCTGGCGCGAGGACCTGTGGGAAGGGCCAGCCCAGCACCGTGGGAGGTGCAGCTTCACACCTCCCTTCTCAGGCAGGGCACCTGCCCGGCCTGGGGTCTGGTGACCCTTTGGCCTTGGTCTGGGACCAGGCTGCAAGGTGGGGTGGCCGAGTGATGTGCCTGGGGTTGAGGGTCTCTGCGTTGAGTCCTGTCCAGCATCTGAACACTACGCCCAGTAGCACTTGCCATGCCCCTAAGATGCACCAGCGGAAGGAAGGGGCCAGGAACTGAGCTTTCCTGGCATGTGCTGCTTTCCTGCAGTGGGTGAGGGTGGGCTGGGCTTTGAGACAAATTCTTAGCCATTTAGTAGGAGCTCCCTGGATCCACAGAACATCCGACAGCCTGTGATCACCGAGTCTGAGGTTCATGTCGGTCCTGCCAGGGTGGTACTTTTAGGGATGGGGGTGTGGGGTGATAATTTGACTTAAGGTCAAGATATTTTTAAGAGGAATTGAGCTAATTTTCATGTTCACAAGGCCTACAGAATAATTTCATTCTGCTGAAAACATTGTTTTAAGCATTTTAATATCAGTTGTCATATAACCTATTGATGTCTGTTTTCATTTGCCTCTACTAAAATATCAAAGGTGTATCTGCCAATTACAAATTATTTTGACTGATGGATTAAAGTAGTTCTTAAAATAAAAGCCTTTGCTAGTTCCCTGTTGGCTTCTCCAGGCCGTATGTCTGGTGGCAATGCTGTTTTAACAGTACTCTGCAATCCAGACCTTACCTCTGATGAGTGTCAAGACTAGAAAGGTCTTATTCTGTTAACAAAGGGCCCACGTGATGGGAATGCAGGATTCGGCACCTCAGAGCACTGGATTTTCTGCTGCCTCCAAGAAGGTGCTCAAGTGGAAGGTGCTAAAGTGGAAGACGGTTGGGAAGCCGAGGGTCTCAAACCTAAACACTGGGTCGAGCAAAACCACTTACACGTGCACTTTTAAAAGAGGATACTTGATCTTAATTTCTTTATCTACAAGACAAGACTGGGGCAGTGATATAAAAGCTAATCTCCTTCACTGAGAGTTTGAGGGTAAAATAAAATTACTGCTTCACCACCTTGCAGTGAAGACCCTGCAGATGGAAAACTGTCTCTGTGCAAAACGTCAACAGCAGCAGAGGGTGTTTGTGGTGGGAAACACCATGTGGGCCAAGCCTTGGTGATTACGTATGGGAGAGCGCTGCCTCTGCACACCCCCCCTCCACTCTCCCACCACAGCGCGCTGGCTGCTGACCCCAGGCCCTTGAGACTCCGTCCCAGGCCAGGCAAGGTACCCTGGGGGAGCTGGGAAGCTACTGCGGACCCCTGCCTCCTGCAGCCACTGCCAGCACCGAGCAGTACTGGGCAGTGAGTACTCAGCTGCCTCGCCTGCTGGCCAGGGCAGCTGTGAGTTGTGCGCTGTCCACAGCCTGCCGTGGGTGCCCAGTGCCGTGGAGCTGTGTTGCTCACATCAGGAACCTGCTCTTCACTCCCTGTGGCCTCCTTCCATCCCCTCCTTCTACTCCATGCCCAGGGCCTCCTGGCTTCATCTCTTAAACACACTACTTGACTTCAAATTGTCGTCTCTGAGTTGGCCTCTTGGGGAACCCAATTTACGGTAAAAATATTGCTGATATTGGTTGAGGAATATTTTGTTCAGCTGTATTTCATGAATCCTTGTTCTGCTCACAGTTCTCTGTGTCCTGTCATCTTCCATGTCTCCGCTGTTTCCCACAGTGGGGACAGGCCCCACGGCACTGTCAGATGGCGCTGAGCAGCAATCCGTGAGATCTGACCAGCCAGGCTGTTCACGTTTACTGTCCCAGCCCATGCACTGGAGAGTCACAAAACAAGATGTCCAGTGGGATGCATCCTGTTGTCTTGAACTAGCAACCAGGACGCAGAGCTGAGGCCTGAGAGGGGCGAGGTTCCCCTTCATGCTAATGAGCACTATCCGTCGTTACCAGGGTGGTCCCCACTTGCCAGGGATCCGCAGTGTCCCTGCACCCATCTGAGTCTCCTGCATGATGAGAGGCTAGTGAAGGGACAGAAGCGGGACAGCAGCTGCCCCCCACCCTTGGCCTTGCCACGATGCCATGTGTCTGCCAAGGCTGTCCATGTGGAGGCTCATGCGATGCCATGGTGTCCTGGCATGGCTTTCTCACCTCTGGAGACCTTCTGCTTCACTCTGCAGTGGGTGCCACCTCCCGACGCTGGACTCTGTCCTCTCCTTCCACCTCGTGGAACGCTCAGCCCCCCTTACCTTTCATGGCGTGGTCAGCTTTTCCAGTAACTCTTTCTAAATCTGCCTGCCCCTGGCTGTTGAGTCCTGGTGCCTTCTGGTAGGGCCCAGCCCCAGAACAGCCCACTGGCCGTACTCTATACAATATCAAAATGTGTTGCGGTGATTAAGTAAACAAGTAGATTGAAGGAATAGAGTAGATTATCCAGAAACAGCCCCGTAGAATATATGGGAATTTATTAAATTATAAATGTGTCTTTTCAACGAGTAGAGAAATAATGAAGTTTTTAATAAATGGTGTTAAAACAATTATATATACCTCTGGGAAAATATCATATGAGACATCTGCTTTATACCAGTCACCCCTGAAAAAATAGAGACAGAATTTGTTTATGATTTTGAGATAGAAAAATCATCCTTAAATAAGTCAATAAGAGCTGTAATTGAAAAATTGATAAATCTTAACAGAAGCCCTATAAAATGGGCAAAAGAAATTAAAAAAGCAATTTTTGGAAAAGAATATATAACTAGTCGAATTAGGAAAAAGACTCATCCTTACTAGTTGTATTAGTTTACTCTGGCTGCTGTAACAAATACCATAAACTTAGTTGCTTAACGCACATTTATCCCTGTGCGGTTCTGGAGGTCGGAAGTCTGGACTGGGTGGGGCTGTGCTCCTTCTGGAGAAGCCTCCTCCCGCGTCCAGAGCGCCCGGGCCCTCGGCAGGCAGCGCAGCCTCTGCCTGTCCTCCTGCTCCACGCTGTGGCTACGCCCGCCCACGGAGAGTCCAGGGTGATTCTTCCCCTCACGACCCGTAGTCGCATCTGCAGAGTCCTGTTAGCCACACAGGGCCACACAGTCACAGGTTCCAGGGATTGGGATGTGGGCATCTTTGGTGGGCCATTATTCTGTCTCCCACACTGTATTAGGAAACATAAAATAAGTTCTGATTTCGACTACCACATTGGTAAGGTCTAAGGTGAGGGTTTGGGGAAGTGAGCGTTTCCATGAACTGGTGTGTAGACTGATACACCCACTTTGGAGGGCGACTGATCCGCTGTGCTTCTTAAAATCAACAGCACGTGCACCCAGGAGCCCAGTATTTCCACGTCTTGTGGTTTATCTTCCAGACACGCTGAGCGGGGGCACAGAGGAGCATGGACACGGATAATATGGCAGTGCTATTTGTGTGTGAGAGAAAAAGAAACATTAACTGTTTATTGTTTGGGAAATGGGAAGAAAACAAACTCACAAATGTGGAATATTCATACTAGGGAATAAAATGAAAAAAAAATGAGGTGGTTCTGACCTCAAGGATTTCCAAGTCAAGGACTCAGTGGAAAAAAGTCATTTGTAAAAACAGCATGTGTATAGTGATGCTATTTAGGGAAAACAACATGCTCAAAACAGTGTACTCCTCTAGGTGGACAAAGACTCGGATGCAGATGACAAAGTGGTTCTGTCTGGGGAGGGTGAGGCAACATAGAGGCGGGAAGTATCCGCGTGTTACTTGCACAGTAGAAAAGAAAGCTTGACTATTAAGGGGAACTTACGACACAAAAGTCAGATGCTCCGTAGTGGTCCCCGGCAGTGTCGGCTCTCAGGAAAGCAAGCTTGGTTCCAGCGCTGCGGGTTTCTGTGACCCAGCCATGTGCGGCTCTTTCTGGCAGGCTCCCTTGGAACTGTCACCTTTCACCAGAAAGGCGGAGTGGGGGGAACTTGGGAGCACACAACCCGTTCACAGCGGAGATGTTTTTCTTGTTAAAGTTTATCCCTGCCGCCTGGGCCCCTTTGTCTGGTCTCTTGTTCTCCGTCGTCACCCCTGGATTCCCGGCGTTGAAATCAAGAAAAGCCTGGGAATCTCTAGTGCCTGTGGCTGGGATGGTTGACAGGAGTTTGTGAAATCACGGACCACACAGGAAAGGGTTTGCTCCCATGGTGAGGTTGGCTAGAGTAATCTTGGGTAAGCAGAAAGTCCCAGTGTCACTTGCAAAATGACACACGTTAGAGCCCGGAGGCTGGACCCTGGCCTGGTGGGCTTGTGGTCACTGTGGACCTGGGCTCGCGGATGCTTCCCCTTCAGACCCAATGGTAAGAGTCCTGATTTTCCTAGAAAAGAATCCTTCTTAAGAGTTGTAATCGCTTTAAAAGTCCATGAACACCAAGATCCTGTAGAGTACTTCTTTCCTTCGTGTATTATGTGGACATTACTATAAAAAGGTTCCCACTTTAGGCCAACATGAGTCCAGCACAATATTGTCAACCAAAGCCTCACGCCCAGCTGTTATTTAGAAAAAGAAGACTTCAGCAAGGTTGGGTTCTACCCAGTGGCACTGAGCAGAGGCCCTGTGCACCCAAGTCCACGCCTGATCCCCTGTCTCTAGATGGGGGGATGGACAGATGTCCACTCCTTTCTGAAAAACCGGCAGAGTTTGCCTACAACTCCCCTCCGCTGGTTTAATTAATTTTTATACTTCACTCTTAATCCTGACCTTTGCAGGGCGTTCTCAGGAAAAGGGTTATTTGCCGGCTCATTGGATGGCATGCTTCCTTGATTGATTAGAACTGGCATGCATGTTATCAGAAATAGAAATCAAGAAATATTAATAGCATCAAACCAACACATTTCCTTGTCTTTACTTTCCATAAAACACGTCTATCCCTTCAGTGCAAGAAGATTCGCATATCATTGGTTTTGTGCCCCAGGTGATCAACTTCCTCCAAGTTTCTGCTTGCTGTGAAAGATTCCACAATATAAATAACTTTTTCTTTAAAAGACTCATCTGTTTTACATTTCAAGTCAGTTTCAACACTGCCAGGCAGGCTTGCTAGCCAGGAGTACTGCCGAAGCTGGTCCCTGCATCCTTCCCATCCGGAGAGCAAGTCTACGTGGGTGTTTCCTGCAAGATCAAAGACTGACTCGAGCCCAGCCAGCGGAACTTTAGTTCTGGGAGTGTAATTGTGGGTGGCAGTGAAGATGTGAAGGGTGTCTTCCTGCTTGCCAGCATCTCCGGCTGGGAAAGGCAGGGTCCCCCATGTGCTCGGTGGGCGTTCCCAGGCCGGTTCTCCCACCCCCACCCCAGCATGCTCTGTACAACGGAAATGGGGAAAACAGCTGCGGAGGAGACCTGCAAGGCAGTTGTGTCCTGCCTGCTCAGACTTATTCGAAAGACTGGAACTGTGGCAGTGCGAGCTGACCCCAGCATGTGGAAAGCGGGGGGCTGGGTTTGGGAGCCCTTTCAGGGAGTGTTTGTGCTGCTGTGTGGTGTGTGAACTTAGCCTTCCTTCCATTCGTTGGTGCATTGTAGAGAGGAGCAAGGGGTCATTTAGGGACATGGCAACAGGTCTTGTCCTCCAAGGACCATCTCTAGAGGCTGGGGAGATGGTCCGGGTCCTGCAGCCATTACCACACATGTGGGGCCACAGCACCCTCTGGGCCTAATGAGGGGTCCAGGAGGGAGGAAAAGTGGCCTCCTGGGGGTGAGGCATTCTGTCTGTGTGGGGCAGGCCCCTCACAGCCCCTCAATTGCCCTTTCCAGCTCCCCGCCTGTCGCTGGTGTTTGCAGAGCTGGCACCTGCAGACACCTGAATGCTTCCTCATTTCTCTGTTAATTGATGCCCACCTCGAGCCCAGACTCCCTCCATGGGCCCACCTTCCCCCACCCACCCATGCTGTTTGCGGTGCTGTTCCCTCGGTGACGATGTCCTCAGCCCTGCGCCCAGTGTCCCCATGCCGTGCCCTGTGGTTATCCCTGTACCTGAAGAACACTTTTCTTACACACACCTGTATGCACTTTGACAGATAATTCCTGGAGGCACATTTCTGTCCCTGCAGTGGTTGATTGGGTCCCCTCCCCCTTAGACGGCAGGGTGCAGTAAATGAAAAGACATCCTCCAGCCCAGTGGCTTTCCCCCATCTTCTCCAGAGCTCCGCAGTTCAAAGGAGGTTCAGGGGCCACAGCAGAGGGTGCTCATGGCGGTGCCGAGGGCACAGGCAAGACTCGAGACCACAGAGCCTGGACCTGCGTGACTAGAGCAGCTCCCTCACGTTTGCGTGGTGCGGTTTCACCTGAGTTTCCTTTAGAACCTTTCCGTTCTCTGCTGAGGCAAGTCTGTGTCAGTCAGCTTGGGTTGCCGTGACAAAGTACACAGACCGGGAGGCTTAAACAACAGGCATTTATTTCTCACAGTTCTGGAGGCTGGAAGCCCAAGATCAAGGAGTTGGCAGAGGCGCTTTTAGGGAAGCCTCTCTTCCTGGCTGCAGTCGGCGCCTTCTCACTGTGTCTTCGTGGGGTGGAGAGGGAGATCTCTGGTGTCTCTTCCCCTTCGGATAGGACGCCAGCCCTGCTGGATTAGAAGCCCTCTTATGACCTTGTTTAACCTTTATTGCCTCCTAACAAGTCCTATCTCCAGATACAGTCACAGTGAGGTTTGGGCTTCACCGTATTTTGTGGGGACACAATTCAGTCCACAGCAAAGTCCAAAATCCACTGTACAGCATCTTAGTTTTAAGATGAGGAGACTGAGGCATATTTCTCAAGGTCATGCAGATAGAGAACAGCTGGGTCCCATCTCCCCGCACCGCACTGGTGGGATGCTGTTGTGGGAGCCCAGCCAGGAGTCGTCCTCGGGGTGGCATTGCTCTGAGGATACCCCTGACCCGTCAGCCACCTCTGGCCGTGGCAGGCGAGGAGTCACTTCTGCCAGCGGCTTCTCGGGTGATGTGGCAGTGCTTGCAGTGGTACGTTCATTGTATAAACTCTTCATAATGTATGCCGCAATGGCTGTGTTTTATTGTATGTAAATTATACCCCAGTGGCGTTGATTAAAAATCGTTCTCTGGTGTGAGCAGTGTGGTGTGGGTGTGCGTGTGGGCTGGAGGGAGTGTTGGAAGGGCGCCGACTGGGAACCTCTGCCCAGCTTCCTGCCTGTATGTTTGTCAAGTGGGTGAGTTTTGCGGAAGAATTGGGTGGGATGGTTTACTGGGATGGATTCTCTGTGAACATCTTGTGGCCTGGGATGCACGCAGTGTACTCACCTGGGAGTTTCTAATTTGGGGGAGCTCTTGGCGAAGGCCCTGCTTGGCTGTACCATCTCCAGGCTGACGGTGGGGGAGGCGGATGCTGGGGGTGGGGTGTCCAGAGGCTCCCACCATGCTCTTTCTGTTGCTGGATGGAAGGGCCCTTTTCAGAGAAAGCTTCCTGTTGTGCCTTGTGTAGCTCAGAGTGGAGAGGGTGGAGAATACGGAACCGTCCCTCCCCTGGCAGACCACTGTCAGTTTGCCATGTTTGATCGGATTCATAACTTTGAACTGTGTCATGAATGCATTTTGCTTTGTCTAGCAATCTTTTGCAAACCATGAAATGGTTGCTTTAAGTTAGGATGCATGCATGTGTGGAAAATGCAGGAATGATTCTGCCTTCCAGCCCTGTCCCACAGGAACGTGCAAGGGCCCTGGGGTGAGCCTTCTTATTCCATATACAGCTGAGATTATGCAGAATAATTACTGAAGGCAGTCTTTTCCCCCTAGTGAATTCACCTGACTTCTGATTTTCTTTTTAACCTTCCCAACTGCGTAGGTTCTGGTGGCTTCGAACCTGCTACACCTATTAGGACAACAGTATCCCACCAGTGTCAGGGTGGAGATGGGGCCCAGCCGGGCTGCAGTTCTCTGTCTGGATGACTTTGGGCAAGTGCAGCCTCAGTCTCCTCATCCTCAAACTAAGAATGTTGTACAATGGATCTTGTACTTTGCTGTGGCCTGAATCGTGTCCCTCTCAAAATTCATATATTCTCTTAAGACATGGAGAGAACCTGATACTTTGCAGACAGCCGGAAGGTGTCCAGTAAAACCACAGCTTGTGTGACAGCAGTTGGCAAGAAGTAAGCGGTGTCTTGGGGGCTGGCAGCTCCTCGGGCAGGAACAAGTGCTGGTCTGTGGAAGGAGCTCAGCGCCTGAGAGCCCACCTCGCGCGCCGTCCTGGAGGAGGCCCCTTGGACCCAGCAGACAGTGTTTCTTTGTGCTCTGGGCTCCTGGGACAAATGACCTGAAGCTGGAAGCTAGAAGTCTAGCCACCAGGCAGCAGCTTAAATCAAAATAATCACTTTAAGAAATGGTAGGGAACTTAGCTGGAGAGCCATTTCCTCTGCCCTGAAATACTAAAACCTGTTCTGATTATGCCGCTGGCTCGGGGCAGCTTGCCGGAATGTGTGGCGCTTTGAATTTTGATGGCCCCCTCCCCTCATCTGCCCCTCTGCAGGGATGAAAAAGCGTTCAGGAGAGTTGGGGGACTGCGTTAGTGCCAGAGAGTGGCTGTTGAAAGGGCCCGCTCTGCAGGGAAGGGGCCGTGAGGCTGGAGGTGCTGACAGCAGGCCTGGCAGTGGGCTGGGGTGGCTGGAACCAGCCTTGAGGCTCCTTGTGTTTTGAATTGAGAGTTTTGGAAATACTATCCTGTGCCCATTTAACTAAAAACAAAGGCAGCTCGAATCCTCTTTTGGAGATTCCCCTTCCTCAAAGAGAAGTGAACATGGAGTATGAGCAGGGCTCGGGAACGGGCTGGGAGCCCCACGGTGGGGTCCCAAGGTTTTTCTCTACTGTGGATGAGGCCTTCTGAGTGTCTGCCATCAACCAGGGTGGATTTGGGACACGACGTGGAGTTGGCAGCTTATAATTGCTCTTCCAGGCTGCAGTCGGGGAAGGTAAAGTGAGAGCACCACCCGTCGGCTGAAGGAGGGCCCGCCTGGGCCAGCGCTCAGGCTGGGCTTCTGGACCCCGCGCTGGGCCCTGGGGGCGTCCGCCCAGCCACTGCCCCCGACAGCTCTGTCAGCAGTTGGGGGTGAGGGGGAGGGAGGGGTGCGGGCGGTGGCAGGGTGCTTGGGAGGGCAGGAGTCAGAACCTGCGGGATGTCGGGGGAAGCAAGCCAAGGTAGGAGCGAGGGCTGGCAATGGCGGCAGATGCTAGGGTTCCTCCTGCCCTCCCCGCGTCCTGTGCGATTTATTACCTGCCGACGCTGACGTCACACAGAGGATACACTGTGGAGCCTGCAGACGTGCAGTAATCACTAAGGGGGAGCAAGCTAGTGGGACTGGGGTCACGGCCCTTAGGGGAAGTCCATTTTCTTCCAAGAACATAGGAACCGAAGTCAACACCCCGCTCCTAATCTAGATCAGCATTTCTTAAAGGGGCGAGGGCTGTCGGGAAGGATGTATTATGTGGGAATAAAAACATTTCTGGTAAAATAAGGCTAGGATAAAATGGGCTGTCTGGATGGGGCTGTCTGGGCCTTTGACGCGGCTGTGCACCCAGCCTGTCCCAGAGGGGAGCCTGCGGGGTGCCTGGCAGACCCCACTGACACTGGGGCTCCTGGACAGGACATACTGTGTTCTGACGCCCTCGTTTCAGGAACCATGAGAGGTTCTGGACACCCTCTTGTCCTGTGCCCATCACTGGGGTCTTCCCGCCAGCCAGCCCGGCCCTTTGCAGGGCCCCAGCCACCCTGTTTTCTTTCTGAATTGCCTGGGTGACTACAGCTGCTCCCTCGCCTCAACACGCTCCCCTCCTGCTCATGTAAACGTACTCTGCTTGGGTTTTCTGGTGTCCCATTGTCACCCCCAGTTGTTCTCTTTCAAACTCATATTCTTCTAGCAAAGGGTTGTGGGTGTAAAGAGGGAAAGAGACTGCAGAACATGCTCTCTGAGGGGCACGCTGGCAAGGGCATTTTGGCACCCGTGGATGGCGGCGCCCATGTTTTCACCTTGGGTGGGGGTGCACACCCCTTGAGGAGATGCCACCCTTGCCGTGGCTGCAGTTGAGCAAAGAGCTGGAGAGAAGTGGGTGGTGTCTGTGTGTTTTCTGTCTAGCTGGCTGCAGAGCAGCTGGGAAACCTACAGATAGCAGGAGCAGGCCACTAGGAGAGGAGCCCCTGCCCGCTGCCCTCTCTCAAGTCACGGGAGTCCTCCCCATCACCCTGACACGGTGGGACCACTGGGGCCGTTGGGTCTGATCCCGGGCCAGCTCTTAATTCCACAAGCGGAATTAAGGTATTAAAATATTCAAAAGGGTCTGTCTGGACAAATGCAGTCTGTTTCTTCTTATTGTCCCAGATTCAGAGAAGCTTTGGATGATTGGAAGTGGGCTGGCTGTAGTGCCCTTTGGGTGATAGTGGGTGGAGATTGCCAGCTCACGTAGCATCTGATCGGCACTTGCAATGAGCAGCTAACCCACAGGGTGCGGACCAGGTACTCGAGAGCCAGCGTTTGAGTGCTGGTGCCTGTGCTATAGGCTCACCCTCTTGTTGCCTCAGTTTCCCTGGCTGTTAAGCAGGATAACAGTTAGGTCATCGTGAGGATTAAAGGAGATATAATAATATGGGCATGATGTCTGGCCATTCCTAATCTTCACAGCAGCAATAGTAATAGTGACAGTAGATACTCATTACACTTGGGGATCTAGAGTCTGTTTCATAATTGAGGGAGGAAGAATAGTAAGAACTCCTTCCCAAGGCCTGCTATCCATTTTCTGAAAATATTTATTTTTGACCATCCCTCCTCATTATTCTTTTCCTCCCCTTTCTTTTGTTCCTTCTTTCTCTCTCCCTCTTATTTATTCAGCACCTGCTTTGCAGACACAGACCTGCACAGGGGCAGTTTGGATCCAAGTCCTGTTACTGAGAAGCCTGACCTGGCAGGTCTGTCAGAGGCTCATGTCCAACCCCACCTTGACTCCATTGCCCAACAAAGGGGAAGACAAAATGCAGACAGAGATGCCCCTTGTGGCAGCTGCCAGGGTCATATGGAGAACATACTCAGGCCGCTGGCAGTTGAGGTGCCATTAACATGGGAAACAGTCCAGGGAGACGAAGCTTGGTGGGGACAGCAGGTAGGGCTGGTGCAAACCCCACCAGCCTGGCACCTGAGGGTATCGGCTGGCCAGGAACTGAGAGTTAATTCCAACATCAGTATTGGGTAGGGAGTTGTCTTTGAAAATTGGACAGTAAAGGAACCACTGGCCAGAGCTTGCTGGGAGAGCTCATGGCAGTCACATGGGGGCAGAAGTGGGGAGGAGGGAAGCAGAGGCCATTTAGGAGATGACTGGGCAGTGCTGCTGGGCACCAGCTTTTGCGTCAAAATACTCATTTACAGACTTACCTACAGACCCACGCCCGTTAGCAGATGACCTGATGGTCACATCTAAAATATTATTATTTTAAATAAATCAATAGAAACAAGTCTTTTAAAATTAATATCTTGAACAACTTCAGGCCTCTGCCGGTTTGTGGTGGGGGCTGTTGTGTGTGCATTCAGGTGGAACCTACATTCTGAGACCTGGGGAATTTATGAATATCTGTTTGATTGATGGAAGATCATTTAATATGTCTGTGTGGCAAAAAAAATCTATAGCTTAAAAAGAGAACTGCTGTAAGTTTTAAAAGCTCTTGGTCAAATTCTAGAAAAAGTTTTTTTCCATGGACCCAGGGGGGAGGGACAAAATGTATTATTAATGAGCATTACCCTGGGAGTAAAACCCCACGGGGTCCCCAGTCATCTGTGCACACCCCTCTGCTTTCGGTGTTTTGTCCTGCTCTATAAAACTTGGATCAAAGGAATACCCGTGAGCTCAAGGACTCTCAACTGATGGGCAAATGGCCAGGGGCAGGTGGGATCGGACCCAGATGATGTGCCTCAGTCCATGATTTCCCATGGGTGCACATTCTTTGTTGTGTTATATTTAAGGGCCTGTTCCAACTTCAGTGGTTGGACTCAAGGTCTTCCAAATAATGCCGTTAAATTAATCCTTACAGGCTGTGGTCACACATCTGTAATAGTTTCATATGTATAAAATACAACAGAATTTATGCAGCCAGCCAGTTTGAGAATGAAGCAGAGCTGGAGGATTTAGTGACTCTCAGGCTGTGTCTCTCAGGTCCGTGTTTAGGAACAGGGAACCCCGACTAGGGGTTCCAGGCCTTCCTAGGAGAGTGTTTAGAAGAGAGAGTAGCCCATGCTGGTGTTGGGTTCTGGTTATCACCGCCTCCACACGTATGGTTGTCCGTGTGTTGTCTGTCCCTCCTCCTCATTCACTGTGCATCCTGTACTGTGTAAGAGTGTAGGGCAGTGCTGTTTCCAGGGCCCCGGAACATGGCTGACTGCCCCCGGAGCCTGTTCAGCCTGTGAACCAGGCCCCAGCCTCATACTGCAGCCGCGGACCTGAAGGAGGGAAGTTGGCCAGCATCAAAGCTGGAAAGAAAACGTCAGACGTTTCTCCTGTTCCGGGATGTGGAGTTTTTTTATGAACAGGGGCCTCCTTTGAAGCAGTTAGGTATGGTGGACCAGTCTGGAACGTGCAATTGGAAGTGCTTGTTCCCGTCATGGGTCTTTCACTGGAAAGCCGTGGGTTTTCAATGGGCCGCAGGACTCCAGGTTTCCTTGTTCATAAAAAGAGAAGGTTAGAAAGAGAAAGAGGAGTGTGATAATGTTACCCGGGTCATTGTGGTGTTTTAATGAGGTCATACGTGTGTAGCCCTGTGCAACTGGTGGTTTTTTTACTCTAATTACTCGCATCCTCTCTGATTTCCATAAGCCACCCATGCAAGTACCATTATTTATTACCCGCGTCCCCTGCCCCCACCCCGACTGCCATGTGGCCTCCCCAGCACAGCTGGCCCCATTCGGGAATGTCCTGGGGGATCTCTGGCAGGGTGAGCGGGGAGATCCTTGGCGGGGTGATGTTGCTCCATGAGACGAAGTGCTGAGCTTGAGGGAGAAAGGCCGGGATGATGGCAGGGTGGTGGCGGGTGCTTTGGGCAACACGCGTGTGGGTGTCGCCAGTCACCAAAGCCTTTTCATGAGCAGGTGAAAGAAATGCACTTGAGAAAAAGAAAAATACGCTATCAGTGTTGTGTCCTAGGATATGAGCTAGTTGAGAATGGGAAACTGTGTTAAACCTGTCTTGATCTCCAGGTAGCGTTGTGGCGTCGGCTGAGAAACCCCTCACACACCCCACACCACACTCGTGTGCCGCACCCACACAACCCACACTCGCCACACACCTCACACTCGCCACACTCATGTGCCACAGCCACACAACCCACGCTCACCACACACCTCACACTCGCCACATTCATGTACCCCACACACACACACAACACACACTCACCACACTCACACCTCACACTATGTGCCACACCCACACAACCCACACTCACACTTCACACTTGCCACACTCATGTGCCACACCCACACAACCCACATTCATCACACAACTCACACTCGCCACACTCATGTGCCACACACACAACCCACATTCACCATACACACACTCATAGACCACACACTCGCACTCACTGTACTCATGTACCCACCTCCCCCCTACCCCCCGACACACACAAACGCACACCCTGGTCTGGCAACACCAGAAATCAGTCCAGGATATCACAGGAGGTGTTTTAGTAAAGACAAAATAAACCCAATCCATCCTGGCCCCCTCACGAACCCCTTTATTTGTTAATTAGTAAATTCATTCCTAATCTACCATCATCCCACAGCTGTGTTCCTAGCTGCACCCTCACGCAAACAGTGCGGAGGGACCCTGTGTCTTGTGTGCTGTCTGCTTTCCCATCTTTATTTTAATGTCATTTTTGACTCTTTGCCCAGGATCCAGTTAGGTTTTCCTCTTTACTGGACTGAAATTTATCTAGTTTTCCCCTAGAGTCCACAAAGAAACCTTCTTTTTAGTTTCTGCTGAAGCAGATTTCTACTATATGCCGAAAAACGATTTTCTTATTCTTTGTGCACTTTTATTTAAAATTCCAGAATGGAGCACCTGCTTTTATGAATGCTGGGTTTCACAAAAATGCATAACATCTGTCATAGTTAAATGCTTAGACACACAATGCCTGCTTTGCTTTTTTAAAAGGGCCTAATAGGAGAGATCCCATTTTCTGACTGCAGCAGGGTCTCCCATGCTGGCCACGGTGCTCCAGGCCTCTGTTCCCAAGAGGACAGAGACACACTAGGGTGTCTGCCTGCAGGCCCAGTGGGGCCACCAGCCCTGGGCTGCAGCACACCGGCATTAGAAGTGGAGGACTTTGAACGTGCGGTCCTAAATCAAAAGGAAACCCTGGGTTTTGATCCCAGAGTGTTTTTAGTTTTTCAAACAAAAATTTATTTTGAAAATTTTGCTTGATCAAGGATACATTTTTATAATATCAATTCTGATAAGGTTTACTAAAATGGATTTTCAAAGAAATAAGTAAATAGGCTTATGTAAAGATTTGAGTTATTTAAGAACAAAGACGATTTGTCAGAATCATCTTTTTGGATCTCAAAACAGTGCCTGGGGATAGCCTTTCTTTCACAATTGAAACTTAGGTAGGCCAAAGCCTCCAGGCATAGGAAAAGGAAAAATTAATTTCCAGGCAGTGTATTGCTAAGGACAAGATGGTTATAGTATTTTTTTTTATCAATATTTGTTTAATCAAGAGAAGGAAGGAGTAAAGGAAGCGGGCAAGGATGGACAATTAGTAGAACTGTTTTTTGTCAATGGTGACATTCTATAGAGAAGTTCCTGGTTCTCATGTTGTTGAGATTCCTTCCTTTTGTGATTCTTTTATGAGTCAACTCTTCCTTCAATTCTTTCAGATCCCCCCAAAATCTTTCTAATAAATTCCCATTGAAGCTTAAATTAAACAGAGCCAGTTTATGTGGCTTCCTAACAAACTAATTCCAACGCAGCATTCCTTAAACTTGAGTACATATGAATGAGATCTGGCTAAGACACAGATTCTAATTCAGTAGGTCTTGGGGGTGCAGTGGGGTCTTGTATTTCTGACAAGCTGCCAGGAGTTTCTGATGTTGCTCCTTCATGGGCCACATCTTGAGGAACAAGATTTGGCTTATATACTGTAATCCAGCAGAATGATCATTCAAAGAAATTTTTCTGTAGTACCATTGCCACTTGGTCCATGGAGGACAGAGTGAATTCTCTCCCCTCACCATGTTGACACACTAGAAGCTGATTCACTCCATTTGATTTCAAGTCTTCATCCTCCAGCTACTCTCATGGCACCTGCAGCATCTATGCTGATCGTTGGGTTTGATTTCCTGCTTCTTGACCTAATACTAATTTTATTTTATTTTATTTTATTTTATTTTATTTTATTTATTTATTTATTTATGTTTATTTTTAATTTATTTCAGCATATTACGGGGGTACAAATGTTTAGGTTACATATATTGCCTTTGCCTCACCCGAGTCAGAGCTTCAAGTGTGTCCATCCCCCAGATGGTGCACACGGCACCCATTAGATGTGTATATACCCGTTCCCTCCCCCCTATCTGCCTGACACCTGATGAATGTTACTACTATATGTGGACATAACTGTTGATCAGTTAATATCAGTTTGTTGGTGCGTACATGTGGTGCCTGTTTTTCCATTCTTGTGATACTTCACTTAGTAGAATGGGTTCCAGCTCTATCCAGGATAATACGAGAGGTGCTATATCACCATTGTTTTTTGTGACTGAGTAGAACTACATAATATACATATACCACATTTTATTAATCCACTCATGTATTGATGGACAATTGGGTTGTTTCCAAATCTTTGCAACTGTGAATTGTGCTGCTATAAACATTCGAGTGCAGATGTCTTTTTTATAGAATGTCTTTGTTCTTTTGGGTAAATGCCCAGTAATGGGATTGCTGGATCAAATGGTAGTTCTACTTGTAGCTCTTTGAGGTATCTCCATATTGCTTTCCACAGAGGTTGTATTAGTTTGCAGCCCCACCAGCAGTGTATGAGTGTTCCTATCTCTCCACATCCACGCCAACATTTATTGTTTTAGGACTTTTTGATAAAGGCCATTCTCCCTGGAGATAAGTGATATCTCATTGTGGTTTTAATTTGCATTTCCCTGGTGATTAGAGATGTTGAGCATTTTTTGTATGTTTTTGGCCATTAGTCTTTCTTGTTTTGAAAAGTTTCTGTTCATGTCCTTTGCCCACTTTTTGACTAGAATCTATACAGAGCTCAGGAAAATCAGCAAGAAAAAAATCAAACAACCCTGATTTTCCTGAGCTCCGTATAGATTCTAGTTATCAGCCCTTTATCGGATGTATAACATGTGAATATTTTCTCCCATTCTGTAGGTTGTCTGTTTGCTCTCGTGATAGTTTCCTTGGCTGTCCAGAAGCTTTTTAATTTGATCAGGTCCCATTTATTTATTTTTATTGTCGTTGCGATTGCTTTGGGGTCTTCTTCATAAATTCTTTGCATAGGCCAATGTCTATAAGAGTTTTTCCAGCATCACCTTCTAGAATTCTTATAGTTTCATGCCTTAGGTTTAAGTCTCTTATCCACCGTGAGTTGATTTTTGTGAGAGGTGAAAGGTGTGGATCCTGTTTCAGTCTTCTCCATGTGGCTATCTAATTTTCGCAGCACCATTTATTGAATAAGGATTTTTCCCCCAGTGTATGTTTTTGTCTGCTTTGTCAAAGATTAGATGGCTATACGAGGATGGTTTTATATCTGGGTTCTCAGTTCTGTTGCACTGGTCTATGTCTCTGTTCTTGTGCCAGTATCATGCTGTTTTAGTTACTATAGCCTTGTAGTATAGCTTGAAGTCTGGTGAATTGATGCCTCCCAATTTGTTCTTTTTGTTTAAGACTGCTTTTGCTCTACAGGGTCCTCTTTGGTTCCCCACAAAGCATAGAATTTTTTGTCTTGTCTATAAAAAGGTGACTTATGCTGAGAAGAGAAAAAGCAGAGGTTGCCATCCTGGTGGGAGTAGAATGTTCCAGAGAGGAAGAAAGGTTGCAGAAGACACGGGGATGTTTCAACCCCTAACACAACACCGTGGGTGCCCTCAGCCCTGACTCCATCTCTCCAGGCCTTCTAGTTAATCCACAGTTTCACCCTTGGTGATTTGGGTGGCTTGCTCAGTCCCAGAGTGGCCTCAGATTGCCTGGTTGAATTTGCGTTCATAAGCTACCAGGCAAACTTGAGCATTTCAAAGGGGCGATATTTTCTTCTTCCCTGAGTTACAGTGGACACTTCTCTCAGGATCCAGAGGGAGAATTATACACATAAGGTATACCCAAGTTAAGGAATATGGTAAAGATTTTAACTGCCTAATAAACTATATATCCCTAAATAAACTGCTGGTCTAGGCAGTAAAAGCTAGACATCAACATGCAAAAATGAAACTAGTTTTGTGAGGGTAGAGGGAGCATGAGTAATTTCTGTTTTTCCTAAAATATACATTTAAAATGGCAGTTTGACAATGAAAGCTATGATTTGAGAATTTTTTTATGTGTTCCACTTAGAATGTGTGAGCACATGGCACTGTAATCTACATACCTTATTCTTTCACTTTGTAGTTTAAAAGCAAGGTAGGTGGAAAAAAATTGAACCTATAAGAGTAATTAAAAAACTTTTTTTTCCTACCTGCCAAATGTGCGTAGACTAATCTAAGAACATTGGACCTTAAGAAATTTCCTTGTACACAAGTGGAATTTTTGTTCTCCTTTTAAAACACTTTAAACATGTTGAAAATTAGACAACTGGGACATGAAAAATTTATGAGCTGGCTTTGAGAATAATTGCTGATCCTTTAGTTGATGGGCTCCTCCTCCAAACCCCTAGGTTCTCTTACCTTTGGGTCGTGTTCATAAAATGCAAAGGAGTGGAAGGATTGTTTTAATATAGCAAGGTGTTCCCTCTTCTCCTCTTAAACAGTTAAGTTTCAGCCTGTAATATTTGGTGATTTTTTTTCACTGTTACAATTCTTTTGGTTTTGTTTTAGTAGATGTGATATGATCTCATTACATGGCTTTTTATTTTAAGATTAGGAAACAATGCAGAACAGAAATTCTTAAGGAAAGATTTAGTAGTGTGTGTGTGTGTCTTTATGTGTGTGTATAAATCTGAAATGGACTTTTAAAGTAGTTTTCCTTGAATACACATGCCTTAAAGAAAAACAATTTCATTAATTTTCTTCACATGATTCTCAATCTAGTAATCTTGAATCATCATGACTTCTTCCCTTTGCAAACAAACATACTGTATACCATTGACTGAAGTTGCAAACAAAAATCACCAACATTATTAACACTGCAGGTAGAAGATGGCATCATAGCAGACAGACTCAGAGTGAACGGGCAGGGCTGCTGTTGTCTGAGGGGTCCCTGCCTGGCACTGGCTAAAGGCGGGAACCCTGGGGCTGGCTGGGGTCGCTGTTCCCTGCCCCATGTGTTGGGGAAGGTGGTTGTCTTACCTGGTGGTTCAGCGCCAGAACTCTCCAGGGAGTGTTCCGAGAGACAGGAATTGGAGGCTGCCAGGCTCCCAACACCTGGCCCAGGACTGGCACAGCATCCCTTCTACCTTATTCTTCTGGTGCGAGCAGCCCTGGACCAACCAAGCGTGTCACAGACACAGTCACACATGGTTTATTGCTTGCTACAACCGTGGAGGAACGAGTTGTCATTCTTGACGGGGCAGGCTGGAAGGACCAAGGCTCTGAAAAGTTCTTAAACTCACCCTGAAGTTGGAGCCTGTGGGCAGCAGCTCCACCTCTCGACCCTTGCATCTTATGTCGGCTGGGGCAGCCCCCAGACCTGGGGTGAGGCAGGGATGGGTGGTCAACTGCGTCATGCCACTGGAGGACGGAGGTGCTCTCAGCAGTGCTGCTCACAAACATCCAT
Source organism: Propithecus coquereli (assembly GCF_000956105.1). Lineage (NCBI taxonomy): Eukaryota > Metazoa > Chordata > Mammalia > Primates > Indriidae > Propithecus > Propithecus coquereli. Next base: position 3,637,067 of record NW_012149986.1, on the reverse strand, counting down.
CAGCTGCGGTCTTAGTCCTTTTTGTGTTGCTATAAAGGAACACCTGAGGTTGGGCAATTTATAACAACAAGAGGTTGATGGGCTCACAGCTCTGCAGGCTGTACGAGAAGCCTGGCACCTGCATCTGCTCCTAGTGAGGGCCTCAGAGAGCTTCCAATCAAGGTGGAAGGTGAAGGGGAGCAGAAGTCACAGGGCAAAAGAAGGAGCAGGAGAGAGGGAGGGGGCACCCACACCCTTTTAAACAGCCAGCTCTCTCATGAACTAATAGAGAAAGAACTCACTAATTCCTGCGGGGAGGGCACCAAGCCCTTCATGAGGGATCCACTCCCATGACCCAGACACCTCCTGTCAGGCCCCACCTCCAACACTGGGGACCAGATTTCAACATGAGATTTGGAGGGGACAAATCCCCAAACCATATCAGCGGCAGACCCGATGAATAATTGGGACCTCTTTATGGGACAGCATGGCATATGGTAATAAAACCAAACTTCACCACGAGCTGTACTGTGTGTGAATCCCACCAGCAGGATGTCAAACCAAAGCAGGAAGCCACAGGTGAGCATGGTGGGATTCCACATGCAAAACTAGTTTTTAAAATAAGTGAAACCAAACCCTGTTGTTTAGGGGGGCAAATGTAGGATGCATAAGTATATAGAAAAGTAGGGAGGTGATTATCACAAAAGCATTGTCATGGTGTCCAGAAGTTAAGAAGTGGTTGCTCTGGTAGAGGAAGGTGACACTTGGAGGAGAATGTGCCTCGAGAGAGTCTTCTTGAGAAAGAGGTCTCTTGGGGAGTCCTTCCTAGTCTGGTGGGTGGCTTTGCCCCTACCTGTCAGCCCCTGAGCTCCACAGGTGTGTCCTTCTGCCTCCTGCAGTCCCAGGTAGCCACCATCTTCTGCAGCCTTTCTCTCCTGCCTTTCTGGCCTTCTTGGAGAAATTTGGTTCACTTTTATTTCACAGATCTTATTGAAAATTGCCCATCACTGGTGCAGTAGGCTCCCAAGGCCACCTCGATGAGTTGGATGCCTCACTGGGAAAGTCTTTGCTCATAGGGATGGGGGCCAGGATGGGGCAGCAGGTGGTGGAGAGACCTGTTCCAGCGTATGTTTAAGTCGTAGGTGTCAGGGCAGCCCCCAGTGGTTCCATGGGCTGTTTTTGCTGCTGCTGCTGCTTTTTCAGTACGTGGAATGGGGGCCGGCAGCAGTAGGTGTGCGGAGCAGAAAGCAAGGGAGAGCAGTGACACCCTTAAAGCAATCTGACAATCATGGTGAAATCGCGTATGTCTCCTTAAAGAAGCCTGTGAAACCGGAGTGCTTTAAGACAGACGAGCCCAGGTTATTTGGGGTGGCCTAGCACGTTTGGTACACAAGGCATGTCTTTGTTTCCGTTAGCAAATGGCTCTGCTCTGAGCTGGCTGGATTGCTGAAGAACACTTGGAGGTGAGGAGGGTGCGGCTGGCCATGAAGCGCGGCTTCCAACGAGGGGGCAGCACGCAAGGACCGCAGGGGCCGTGTGTCCACAGGGTCCTCTTTGGGCATCTTCAGTTCCGGAGCTGTGTGTCTGTAGGGTCTCCTTTGGGCATCTTCGATTGTATCACCAAGTCCTGTTGTCAGACCCGCCCTGGCCTGGGGCTCTGCTTCCCGGGCCCACCCGCTCACAGTGAGGTTTATGCCCAGAGACGTAAGGCAGGACACATTCCTGTGTCCAACTGGAAAAGCAATCATTTCCTGGCAGAGAGTTTGGTCAAGTTATAAAGTGGTCTCACTTGAACAGAGCCTGTGCTATCGAGTTTTATTGGAGCTGTGTTTATCTTGAGCTCTGTGGGAGTCAAAAGCCGTAGTTCAAGTGGAACTTTTAGGTAAACCTGCCAGTGTGCAGACAGACCACACCTTCCTTGGTTTTGGGGCTCCAGTTTTGCTCAGCTCTGAAATCACAAGAGCTTTCATTTAGGATCCATACCCTTTGAGAAAGAGTTAAAAATTTGATTCCACTTAAGTTTTTCATGTTGGAATCTTAAGTGTTTTGATGGATGGGTCCGTTACCCAGCGTTTTGTTTTTGTTTGGGCTGAAACATGAATCTCACTGGTCTTTGCTTCTCGTGACTGTCACAGAGCGGCCCTACTCACTGTGCTGGTGGGGCATTTTGTCCCTGCTGTTCCATAGTGAGGCTTAGAGACTATGTCTTCTGCCTTGGCTGCAGTTAGACTTAAGGATAATCCACGGTGAGTTCGGGATTGATGTTTGCTCTGTGGCTGGATTAAAAAAATAAACTACAAAACACAATTGTCCTTCAAGCCAGGCTGGCTTTAAGACTTAGCAGCTGTCAGGTGACCTGTGGGTGGTGGGTTTGAATGGTGGGAAGCTGGTCCTGGAGGTTGGTGGAGCAGGGAAGGGAGGAGATGAAGCGGGGGTTGGGGGGAATCTGGGGCTCCAAGCACCCAGCAGATGCCCAGGAGGTGCTCCTGGCAGAGGCAGGCCCTGCTCTTGTCCCTGAGCCTGGGTGTGCCTTTCTCTCTGCATGCAAGATTTACTGGTCTTCGCCATGGAGATCAAGGTGCTTTGGAACCTGAGACCCATTTTTACTTTCCATTTGTCAGCTGGAAGGAAGCTGGGATGAGCCCTACAACCCTCGGGCCAGGAGGATAAGCCAGCCCCTTTCCTCATCGTGTCCTCCCTGGAGCCACCCGGACCTCAGCCCGTGGTCGCCTGAGGCTGGGGGCAAGACAAGGGAAGAAACTGCATCCCTGGAATACACCTTGGGTTTTCCCAGACGTTAGGCTGTTTTTAAATGCACAATGTGGGGACATCCCTCCTTCTGAGTCTGTTCAAGCTGACCCTCACGTAGGGCTCCAGCCTCTGCTCTCAGCTTCGTGGGGAAGAGAGGGTGCTGCAGCAGAACACCCAGGCCAACCCCTCCTGCATGGTAGGGTTCCCTCGGGGGCCGAGTGGAGCTGACCAGGGGAAGGCTGGCAGGGGAGCAGCTGAGGAGGTCACATAGGCCTGCAGCTGGTGGGGGTGTGGGCTGCTTCTCCTAGCGAGGGGGCCATCCAGGGCTGCGCATGTGAAGGAGCACCCGGCTACCTGTGGGCCCCAGGGGGAGGGCTCCAGTGTGGAGGTGCCACTGGTGGGGCTGGGAGTCAGCTTCAGGTTGGAGTCTATTGAGGATGACTTTGAAGGATTTGTTCTGAGCCTAGAAGGATGTGGCCACCATTTGCTGGGAGGAGAGAGTGGCTGCTGGGGCAAAGCTGGGAGTTATGATGTGGGCATAGTGCCTTTGACAGGTTGTGTAGACGTCCAGCTGGCAGTGGCAGGGGGAGGCATCACAGGAGCACAGGGCGTGGTGCTGGAGCCCAGTGTGGATGTGTGGGCAGCGCTCAGCAGCTCCTGCAGGGAGGCTGAGCAGCCACGGGGGTCCTCACTCCCTCCCAGGCATTTACGTATGTGGGTTGGTTTCATGGCAGCCCCTCTGCAGCTGTCCTGGATGCCATGCCTCCCGCCCGCTGTGCAGAGAGCACCCAGGTGTTTTGTCCCGCAGCCACCTTCCCTGCCCCTCCTCAGGGCTGCTGCAGGGTCTGGAGAGAGTCCACGCTGAGCCCGTGCACCGACTTTTGTGTTTCAAGTCCCGAGTTATTGGTGGGCTGCTACAGGAGGGTCCCTCAGTGGTGTCTTCTCTTGGAGTCTCTCCTCCACTGAGCTTCAGGGCTATGGGAGGTGCCGATTTCCCCCAAGATGGAGGCTGCATTTCTGTTTCTACTTCTCTCCATTAAGAAAAGCAAACCAGGAAACAGATAGCATAATGTGTGTGATTTACAAAGAAATTAATAATGTGAAAAGCATTCAGTAGATTTTTACTTAAAGAAAGGGCTGGTCTGTATGTCAGCAGATTGATTAATGATGGTTATTTGTGTGTTTTATTGTAGGTGTGTATGATTTTTTATGGTGCCCAACTTTATCATCTTTTATGTTTCCCTTATGAACCATCTATGGATCCTGGTCACGTGGGTAGAAAGGTGTCAGCTGTCCCACATTACAGAATATGAGCGTACCTTCGTTTACTGCTGCCTGCCCTAATGATTTAAACTTTCTCTCACTTGCTTTCAGGTAATGTGGGCATAGTCACAGATTACACCTGAACTTGCAGCCTTCTGCAAGGTATCTGTGTTTAATTACAGATAAATGTGCCCATGCACTTCTAAGAATGTAGGAAGTGTTGACTCTGTGTCTCACTCTGGCTGCATTCTATGGAAGCAACTGCCTGTGCAGTTTAGTTTGCTTGGGGGCGGGACAGTGTCATGATGTCTAGTTAATGTATATTCAAGCTATAGCTTGAGATCATTTAGAAATGGAATTTTCCCTAATCCCCAGCTTGTGTTTTCTTCTGATGTTTGAAATCATTTAGCTATTTAAAATAGGGAGATGATGAGATACCCACAAGGGTTTTCAGAAAGTTAATCACCCATTTCCAATTTTAAGAAATCATAGGAAACTATAGATAGAAGGGTAACTTGTTATAATGTCAGTTAATATCTACGCCAAACTCAAAGCAAACATAGGTAGTGTAACTTAAGTAATCCCATTAATATCAAGGCCAATTACAAAAGCCTTGCATGAGGTTGCTCTGCAGTTCTTGCCTATGTATTAAGACATGAAAAAGAAATAAGGGGAGAGCTCATGGATTGTACAAGATGTAATTATTATTTTATGAAACTGTGTACCTTAAAACCCAAGTAAAAACCCTAGAATTATTCAGAATTAGTGAACTCATTAATAAATTTAGAGAAATTTATTGGATAAACTGTCCTATATGTCACCAATAATCAGATGTATTGGACAAAATTCCATTGCAAAAAGCCACACCACCATACCCTCAAAAATATGCATGTGTTGTGGAAGTAACCTAAAAACCCTACCAAACAATATGAAAGTTTGTTAGAATATTGAAATTTTTAAACAGTACAATAATTCATGTTCGCAAAGACTAAATATTTTAAAGATGTCTGTTCTTTCCAAGGTAGTAGATATTTAAAATACCCTTAAGCTACATGCAGATGGGAGTTTTCAGGGATGCTGGACAGAATGATCCTGTAGATACATCATTTGGAAAAATAAAGAAATGGAAAATGATAAAGAATATTTTGAGTATGATAAGTGGTGAAAGAACCTTACTATGTTTTAAAATACATTAAAAAGCTGCAAAAGCTAAAACAATATGGTACTGCCCCGAATGATGAATACTAATAGAAAAGCAGGCAAAGGAGACAAGTGTATTTTTGGAAGAAAAATACTAATGGGTGATATGGAAATTTAAAAAGTCCTCAGAATTGTTCTTCTGGAAATAGAAATTAAGCTTAATGATGGACCACCTTTTGGCTATCAAGTTGAAAAAATATATGCATTCTTATACACCGCTGGGAGATGTGTCATTGGACCAGTGTGTTGAGGGAACATTCTGGGCAGTTTGTACTAAACCTACCACTGCTCCTTGGACCCAGAACTTTTGCTTCTAGGAATCATCCTGAGCAAACTGGGAGAGAAATAAAGATTTACAGACAGGGATGTTTATTATAGCTATTTGGTTCGGTTGACAATTAGCAATGATCCAGGTGTTCAGCTGCAGGGGAATACTTCAGTAATTTTGGGAAGCTCCATAGAGAATTACTAAGTCACATTCTCAAAAAATAACTACTGATATAGCAAAACTTTCATAATAAAATATTCATCCATAATGACATGGGAAAATATTTACAATATAACGTTCATCTATTCAACTAAGACATGCTCAGTGCTTATTAGGTACCAGGCAGTGTGCTGAACTCATGGGATGTATTTGGCTATATGGAAGAATTGCCTTCCTTACAGAGCATATAACTGGGGGGAATATAATACAATATTATTAATATTATATTAATAATATATATAATGTAATATTATAATAATATAATAATAAGTTCAGTCTATGAAATGACTCTAATTTTGTAAGAAAAAGTGTTTGTGTCAATATGTAAAGTGTGTGTATAGTTTGGTAAGTTAGAAGGAAATGTACCAAAATTTCAATAGTGGTTTTGTCTGGTAAAGTATGGCAGATGATTTTTGTCGCTTCAGTATGCTTTCCAGTATTTTCCAAATTTTCTGTAAAAGCTGACTTGCATTTTAATAATGAGAACAAAGTTAAAAAAGAAACCCTGCATAGTCTCCCCTTCTCAAAATGTTACTGAACACAAGCACATAATTGTTGATTATTCACATTTACAAAAGGTCATTTATTTAACCCAAGAATTAACTATTGATTTCTGCATAGCAAGTTACCCTGGTACAATGGCAGGATCATGTAATTTAACCACAATATATATATATATATTTTTTAAAGGAACACTTTGGTTATAATGCAAATAAAGATGTAAAGTATGTCAAGGTTAAAAATACCATGAAATAAGAAATGGGGCTGTGGAGTGTATGTGGAGACACACACAGGTATAAAAATGAAATAACGTGAATATAGGTAGAATGCTCATTGTGTTGTGCTGTATCCTATGTATCTATACGTTCAATCCTATGGATGGGACAGGATAGTGCCCCCATTTTACAGATGGGAAAACTGAAGCCTGGGTGGTCATGCTGCTTGAGTGTGTCTTGGGTAGCCATGGCTGGCTGAGCTGGGATTTCAACCCGGGAGCCCGGCAGCCACAAAGCCACGTGACGTGTCTGGCATGACATCAACATTGCCTGTTCAGGGGTGCCAAAGACACCCAGTCAGAGTGTCTAAGAGCTGCAAGGGAGGGGCTTCAGGACGCCTGCTGGACCAAGGCTGATGCAAATCAGCAATAAAGCTTTTCATTGGTTTATTTGCTAAGGATGGACCTTCTCTTTCTTTTCCTTGTTTAAAAATCGGAGTGCAATGTGTGGAAATGGAGAAAATCTGAGAATTCTTCTGTGGCTTTGCTAAATTGAGCTTTCCCTCCACACTCCATCTTTCCCTGCTCGCCCCTCCCCATTTTCCAGCAAAATGAGCAACAGTTCACCCCTTCTGGATTAAGAGTCAGCCTTTCTCCGTGGTGACACCGGTTCAGAGCAGATTCGAAAGTCCTGCGACTTGTCAAAATACGACATTGGATTGGTGCCCCTGCTCCTTGGTGAGTGCCCTGTTTTCTCTGGACATCCCACAACACCGGAGTTGGGATGTGTCATCCATGCCTTCTCCTCCCCACCTGGGTCTCAGGCCAGATGATCCTGAACAAATCTTCCTGAAATCATTTGGGCAGCAGCGTCTGTCCAGATCTTCCAAGAGCAAGATCTCAAGATGGTTTCACAAATACTTTCTCACCACAGAGGTGAGTTAAACATCGGTGGAACCTGCCACGGGCCCCAGTTTGACCCCTGTGCCTGGTGTCAGGTGGGGAATGGCCTGGCACCTGCCTCGTGCTTCCAGGGAGTCTCTCCTGGCACCTCGCGGCATCTGCTCTTGCGCGGGGGCGTGGCCCGAGCACAGTTTTTACTTTATTGGGGGTTGCCAGCCTTCCCCAATCACAAAGGGCTTTCTTCTGCATCTAGGGTGGGGCGCCTCGCTTTAAGGGCTTCTGTGTATCAGACTCGTTGCCAGTGGTGGAAACAGATGTGTGTGTTTTTCTCATTGACCCCATGTCTGAAAGACACATGTTATTTGTTACTGGCTTCCTTATAGCCACAAAGAAACATTGAGGGTCCCACCTGGTGGGTTGTCTGACTTGGGAATATGACCCAGCCAGAGCTCCACTTCCTTTCATTCCCTTGAGGCTAGAGGGCTGGAGGTGCCCTGTGGGCAGCGTTGTTCACTGGGTTAAGGGGGGCCTTGTTTTGGCAGAGAAGAAAATACAGCTGGCAAGAGGCCTTGCTGGGCCCTCCCCTCCCACCAGGGCGAGCTGCCCCCCTAATTGCAAGCACATGGTTAGTTCCAGAGGGTGGGGATGGAGTCCGTGACCTGCCTGGTGAGACCTGTGTGTGTCCCACCCCTGATGCCCTGTTTTTCATCGAGGAAACTGGGACGTCATGTGGCAGGGCTGGAGGACAGCTGCCTTGGGTGGGCGAGCCCCTGGGCACTCCCAGGTGTGCCTGCCGTGAACGGTTTTCGTGTGCATTGGAACACTGGCATTTGGTTGCGTTTCGTCATTATCTGTTTCCTACTTCATTTTGGTGAATGATTTTGAAATCTTTCTCCCGTTCCTTTCTCTTCCCGTGAAGGTGTTTGCTGTTACAAAGTAGGCTTCCTGGTGGCACTGCGTCCTGCGGAGGGATGCTCTGCACGTGGGGTGCGCCCGCTTCTGCTCAGCAGTGAAGTTCAGTGCCTACTTCACTGGGCACGGGAACCCCGGGGGATACTGAGGCTGCGGTCCCCAAAGGCCACTGTCACAGTGGAGAGGCCCCTCCAGCTCACAGCACAGTGAGTGTGGGTGGGGGGGCCCCACAGGCTTGTAATGCGAAGGACTGGGATTTAGCACCCAGCTCCATCACTTCCTTGCCGTTAAGAGCGTGTGTTTACCTGCCTGACGTTCACTCCTTTGTCTGCAAAGTGCCATGACAGAGTCTCTCTGGCAGGGTGGTCCTGAGGATTACTTGGGAATGTGTGAAGTAGAAAGAGGCTGGTAGATTATGTCTTCCTTAGACATAATTCTTATTTTCTCCTCCCATAGATTTTGGGTTGCACTGCCCTGAACTAACAGCTCATTGTGAAAGACCTGTTTCCTCAGAGCTCTGCTTGTGGAGTAGAACCATGCTGACCCCGAGGACGTGTGGGGAAGAACAGTAGCAAACTGTGGGGATCTTAAAGGAAACTGCTTGTAAATCTGTCGTGGACTGTGTATTTCAGAGACATTTAGGAGACTGAGAAGCCCAGTGCGTTTGGCTCTGTGGGGCGCCTTCCCTGAGGCCCTGACTTAACGTGATCCTGTCTCTTCATTGTCACCCTTTGACTGTGGGCCTCTTTATTGCCCCCATTTTTTGATTATAAAAGTTTTTAAATACGTGAAAAATGATGAAAGAAACTACAATGAACACACAGACTCTCCACCCAGATTCAACAGTCATTAATACTGTGCTGTGTTTCCTGCTCTTGCTCTCTCTGTCCCCTGCGTACACATTTTGTAAAGATTTGTTGCTGAACAGTTTGAAAATAAGTTGTTGACTTCATGACACTCTGCCACCCCAAATGCATGAGCATCTGTCTCCTAGGAATCCCACCTTCGTTCTGCGTGAAGGCAACGCCATTCTTACTCGAAAGAAAAGTAACCACAGGCCTATGAGAGCCTCTGACGGTTACTTGATACTTACCTGTCTTCACTTCTCTCCAGTATGTGTTTTTTATCTTCCTTCTCCCCACATCAGGATCCGGTCCAGGATCCAGTTGTGAGACAATTCCTTCCTTTGGTTTTTAATCTCTGAGACATTGACTATTTGAAGAGCACAGACTAGTTTTCTTCTAGAACGTCACACATTTTGAATTTGTGTGCTGGTTCCCTTCCTTGACCTTTGACTGGCTCCTCTGTCCTCATTTGCTCTTAGACTGGCTGTCTGCACCTCTGTGCCAGAGCCCTTGCTGGGGAAGCTGTGCGACTCCTGCTGCTTCCCACGTGGGGTCTGGTGGTCCCGCTATAGGGGATGCTAAATCCGACCACTCAGTTAAAGCAGCGTCTGTCCCTGCTTCTCTGAAGAGGCGTGCTATTTCCCACCTGCTCGGAGTGGGAAATCTGTGGGATGATACTTGGCCATTTTGCACATGTCATGTCCCCCAGATAGCCTTCTCTTTGTGCTTTTTGAATCCAATGACTCTTGCTTGAATGGATTATTACATGGCAAGCTGTAAAACGATGATTTTCTAATTTTGTTATTTCTACTGAAAAGTCTCCCCCCATCCCCACCAATTTCTGAAAATCATTAATGACTGATGATTTTTTTTAAACTGAGAGTACTATAAAGTAACTTCTGTTCTTCCTGATGCTCAGGTTCAGTCTGTGGTGCCCTGCAAGCTGGTACCTCCGTCCCCTGACTGCCCGAGTTGTCTTTGACTCCTTCCTGCCGCCTGGCACAGTGAGGTCCCCGGTTCACCTGGTGCTTCCCCATTTAGAGCAAGGGTCTGCTGTTTTCTAGGGAGCTCTGGTCCTTGGTGGTGGTATGTAGAGACTCATCGAGTGGGCGCTGGTGTGCTCACGGCCACCGGGCTGCCACTGCTTCCAGGCCCTTCCATGGCCAGCAGCAGGGAAAAGTATGTTTACAAACCATGGCTTTGTCTAGACAGCTCCCGTTCAAATTCCTGTGGGAATGTGGCCTCTTTACACTGGCGTCACTGTCACGGATTCTGCATCCCAGTTTTGGTCAGCTGTCTGTTAATATTTACCATTCCTTTTGAACCATCTCTTTTTCTTGGTTTTTGTTGAGCAGTGAGGGTTTTTTTTTAAGCTGCCTTCCTTCCAGTTTTTCATTGCTTGTGTCCGTCTTTCACTAAGCAAGATTAAGCACCAACTGCATGTGACGTGCCCAGGAAATGGAAGCCTGCACACATAGGGACGCTGGGTCCTGAGCCTGGGGACCGCTGAGGAGATAGTACGGCGTGTGTGATGCGTTTTGTGTGATGCTGCCGGTGTTAGAGTTCTTGCCTGAGGAAGAGATTAGAGGGTCTTTCCCAAAGCAGTGGCTTTTGTGTCCTGGAGCGAAAGTCTGAATCCCGAGAGCAGAAAGACTAAGGGTCAGAACTGAGGGATGATCCACCGAGTTTGCAAGGGCGGGAGGGCCAGTGCCGGAGAGGCTGGGGAGCACGCGGGGGCCTGACCGCGGTGCCGCCGAGGGAGCAGGCTGCTGAGAAGCCCAGGCAGCGGGTGCTGGAAGGAGACTTGTGGAAGGCGGCGTGGTGGCTCCATGGCGGCAATAATAACAAGCAGTGCGAGTGCCTGTCAGGTGCCGTGTGCATTTGTTCGCGGGCTCCTGCAACAAAGTACCACAGACTAGCGGCCTTAAACACCAGAGATTTACCTCTCGTAACTCTGGAGGCTGGAAGTCTGAGGTCGAGGTCTGCGGGGCCGGTTTCTCCTCGGCTTGCAGGCAGCATCTTCTCCCTGGGTCCTCACACGGTCGTCCACCGGTGTGTGTCTGTGTCCTCATCTCCTCTTCTTAGGAAGAGGTTGCACTGGGTTAGTGCCCACCCGCAGGACCTCATTTTAACTTGATCACCTCTATAAAGACCCTATTTCCAAACAGGGTCACATCCCGGGGTACTGAGGGTTATGACCTTTGGGGGACGTAATTCAGCTGGTCACACATCCACAGATGGTGAAGCGTCTGGGTGCATGATGCCCACATGGGTGTAGGGGTGAGGGGAGGTGGGGCTAGCCTGGTGACAGACACTCCCCGTAGTTGTTTGCAGCTGTTCCTGACTGAATCTGGGGACCATATTGAAGCTGCTTTGTGTGTTTTCCATTGAGGGCTGGGGAGGTGATGGCCTGGCTCTTTGTGAGGTCTCCAGGATGCCCCAAATGAATGTTGCATTCTGATTCCACTGGTCTCAGTGGGCCCTGGCATGGATCTTGCTTGGATTCCTGGGTGATTGTAACGGGTAGCCAGCATTCCTCTGATCTGGCCCCCCCAACTCTTACGTGAGGAGGCAGACAGGGTACCAAAGAGGCCACCTAGAGCCCCACCTCCCGCTGCATGGGTGGCACGGCGGGGCCAGAGCTGAGGGTCCTGACTTCCCACTGGGTGCCCTGCTGCGGGAGTGTGGCTTTGCTCATGTCTGGAGGGTGAGAGCTGGAGCCACAGGAGAGACACATCCCTCTTCCCAGAAACTGTTTTCTTTAGCTCAAAATTGGGTGGGTAGGGGGGTTAAAACCAAAACAAACATGTTTATGTAATGGAAAATGCAAAATTTATGTTAATTTTTAAGTAGAAAGGGAAAAGGTTGCCATGGTTTTGTTCCGTGCTGTGTAAATCCTTCCCCTGGGCTGATATGTCACTGCACACCCCCTACCTCCACTCCCAGAGGCTGCAGGGGCTGCAGAGATGGTCCGCTGCAGCTTGCCCTGGGGCCACAGGCCATTCCCCTGCTGTGGCCCCACCAGGCTGGCTGTGAGGGGGCTGGGAGGGAGAGGTGGGTGACTTCCTCAGGAGCTAGGGCGACAGAGCTGTGGAAGTTGTAGGATCCACTGGGTATGTGTTCTTCTTGGGTCCGAAGAAGGGGGGCCATTCTTCAAGAACAGGAACAAATGGGGTGACCCATAGGGAAGGGATGGGTTGGCAGGTGTCTGCAGGCCAGGGAGGCCCTGGTTCCACTGAGCTGCTTATGGGTGGGGTGTGGGGGTGAGGCACGCCAACTTCCCAGTCCTGGAAGGGACAGCTTGCTGGAGGGAGCTGAGTGGCTGGCCTCCTCTGCAACTGAGAGAGGCCAGAGGGGAGCCCAGAGAGTGCTGGGCGTGTTCTCTGTTGTATTTGTGTCTCTAGGCCCACTGGGCAGTCACTAAGCCTCTCTAAGCCCACTCTGTTCTTTCTGCTTTCTTGTGGATACAGCATTAGGCTAACTATGCCAGCTCAGGTGGTGGCTCCATACCTTCTAAAGAGCCACGGGGGCTTCCTTTGTGACACATGCTTCCTCTCCCCCACCCCAGAATGCTCTGTTAGAAATGATCCAGCTGTCGTAGACATTGCCCGAGACCTGAAGGGTCTCAGCCTGCACCTGGGGTCCGGGCAGTGGGAGAGACCCAGTGGGAGAGGGCTGGCCATGCCAGGAGAGTGGCTGGTTGTGGCAGGAGTCGAGGGAGACGGTCACAGGGGTGCATGGCATTTTGTTCCAGTTAAAGATATTACCCGTACCCAGATTGCAAGAAAAGTTTCATGTTTCTGCCTTACTTGAATGAAAGAAATGTAGCCGTGCATATCAAAGAATTGAAATCTGTCATCTTAGAAGTCTCTAATTTGCAGTTCTGTGACACAGATTTGAGTAATTAGAGGATTTGATCACCAGGCATGTGAAACCTATACAAATGTTGGTCGACGTTCTTGGAAAAAAGTCAAACTTTGAGACTGTTTGAGCGAGTCGTGATTCTCTAAAGTTGCCACAAGCTGAATTGATTTAGTTTGGCAGAAACTACAAAAACAAACATGGAGTTTGGAAAAGCAAAGGCTCATGTGATCACTGCTCTGGCCCCAGAGGAAAGGAAATGCTTCATAAATTGCACCGAGGGCCAGAGCATGTTGAGGCCCCCTCCCCCAACCTGATAATTTTAAGATTGTCTGGAACAGCTATAAACAAAAGCTGGAGACACTGAAGCAGCCCACTGGCCCTTCCCTACCCCCCTTCCTCCCATTAACCACTGGCTGGGCCTTTGCTTTCTTTTTGCTTTTACTTCCTAAGTAAATCTTAATCATGGTGGTTAAACCCAGCCTTGACTTTCTTTCTGTTCCTATGGATACCAGGTAGGGCCTCATCTTGGTGGAGGTGGACGCAGGACTGCAGGACCCAGGAGGCCCCCTTGGTGCCCAGCAGACAGGAGGTGCTGCTGCTGGAGCCCGTGGCTGCGGCAGGAGGGTCTTGGGGTCATGCCTGGCCCGGCAAGGCCTGAGGGAGGCCGCCTTCTCTGGAGTGGTCACACACAGGTGGCTGAGCTGGAGCCCACTGGAGCTGGGATCAGAGGTGGGGGTGGCAGCCGTCAGGGCCTGGCCCAGAGAGCTGAACCCCTTCTCTGGTCCCTTATGGTGGAGACAGTCTCTCTCAGATATGTTAAACACACCCTGAGGCCACAGCAAGCTTGTCCTGAGTCTTGCAGGGCTCACCCTAGGCCACTGCAGTGCTGCTCTGGTCCATCAGTCTGGGGCACCACCAGCTCTGGACACCATGGAGGGCCTGCTGCCCTGCTTGGTGGGGACTCGTCGCTGTCCTGGCACAAAGTCATCGGGGTGGGGGCCGCCCAGTTCTGCCCTCCCCGCTGGGTTCCAGCCTTTCTCCCCAAATCTGTTTCAGAAGTGAGGTTGGCCGAGACATTCCAAGTGCCTCACCAGTGCCCAGCCCCTGGGGTTGTGCCGCCCATTGTTGGAAATGGCACACGTGGGCCCTGCCGGCTGCCTGCTCTGAGGCCCATGGGAGGGAGGGACACCAGGAGGCAGGCAGAGCCGTGGCCAGCGGGGCTCCCCGGCCAGCCCTATCTCCCTCAGAAATGCTGGGTGGCTTCAAAGTGATTTGAAAGTGTTGATGGTTGGTTAAAATACACTTTTCCAAATGCATTGTCACATTTTTAGGAGATTTAAGATCATGTCAACTTGAAATAGTTCAGTTTTGCTTGTGCAGTGGTGATCAGTTTCTCTCCAGTCCCATTTGTGTGTCTTCTCCTTTTGAAGTGAAGCTCAAGACCGATAGCAAGTGGTAACCGATGGTCTCTCCCCCAGTCTCCCCACCTTGCTTCTTTATCTCAGTTAAAACCCTCTGTGGGTTGCCTTGTCATTTCCCTGGAAGCATACAGAGCCAGCCAATTCTAGCGGGGGTGGGGAGTGATCAACAGGAAAGAGCTGCGTGTGGGATCGGGACTTGGGGTGCGGCGCGGTGCGGGCCCTGAGGGCAGAGGGAGGAGGCCTGTGGAGGGGGAGCCTTGGGCGTGGGCACGGAGGCCTGTATGAGGGGGTGAGTGACTTCCGCAGGGAGACCCAGACAGTGGGGCAGGGCAGGGCAGGCTGCTGGGGCCAGGCCGACGAAGCAGAGTGTCCACATCTCGAGGCAGGAAGGAGCCTGGATGGGCTGAGACCTGCACAGGGTCAGGGCGGCTCCTCTGCTGGGAGGTGAGGAGAGTGGGCCCTTTGCAGGGGTGGTGAGGATCTGGAGCTTTAGTCAAGGTACGATGGGGTTTACTTGGACAGTTTTAAGCAAGGAAGTGACATGTTCAGTATATCTCTGGACGGAACCCTTCTGGCTGTGTGCAAACAAATGGGTTATGGAGGCGGAGTGTGGAAGTTGGGCCCTGAGCAGGGGTCCACGGGTGACCCAGAGCAAGGCTGCTGGTGGCTGCCATCAGGGCGGGACCTGTACTGGGTGTAGAACGGGTGACTGACCAACCAGCTATAAGGAATTAGGGAGAGGGAGGCAGATGGTGCAGGGTGTTTGCCTTGAGCCACTGGGTGGAAAGTGGGGCCGTTTTCCGTTTTTGGAGAAGGGTTTTCTCCAAGAGGGAACTTCTGCACAGGCTTCAAGAGTGACCTTGAGCGTAATAGGGTCACATGGGGCAGGGCTCATGTTTATGGCACAGAAAGCCAATTTCAGGGTAGCCCCTTCCCCGTGGGTGGTGGTGGTTTTTGTGTTGCTGTTGGGATTTTGAAACATACCCATCTGGGTTTTGCCTGGGGATTGGATGATCTCCTAGCCAGTTAAGAAGATCCTCGGGAGCTGCTTTGCCTTGCAAAGTGGTCTTTTTTGATTTCTTTAGCATCCTATCCAATCGTTTCAGTTGGCAGGGAATTTACCCGGAGACCCCTGGTTTCTCATAGTCAAGGGGCTGTCACATTCTTCATCAAGAATACCCCTCCATAGCCAGCAGGCAGTTTCTGAGCAAAGAGCAGTATTTACACTGTTTATCTGAGGATCAGTGAAAATCCTGTGCTTCACTGCATGCCTGTCAAAAGCAAGAGGAGCTGGGCTTAGTGCCTCAGTCTAGGTGCACTCATTTTACCTGTGTAAAGTCAATGTTCTTTTTAAGCACATTAAATTTTTGACCCATGTATTCTAATTGCCATTAAAGTTTATTTTTCAAACCCTGTGATAACTTTTGTTATGAATGAAAATGCCTGTGGTTTCTTTGCTCCCTAGAGGAAGCTGGACTGCTCTGTAATAGCTGCTCATCAGAGAAAAATCATTCAGTACGTGCCGTGGATCTGTGACATGGCGTGCTGGCCGCCGTAGATGATGTGGAAATGTAGTGCCTCTCATTTATTATGGAAAAGGTAGTTGACATTATTGATTTCCTTCTTGAAACATAATCTATTATAACGCTGAACTTCTTCTTAAACCCATCTAGCAAGTAGATCTTCACAGTTCCCTAGAAGAATGAAATTGCTTATAGTCACTGATTCTGCCTTAGAACCATTACCATTTTCTGTGCCGTGCTTTTGGAGCAGGTGCTGAGACGGCACGTTTCTGAGCCCTTGCTGACAGCAAATGCTTGGCTGGTGCCTTGTCCCCGAAGGTGTCAGCCATGCACTCTGAGGAAGGGGGGCCCAGTGGAAGCCAGCAGAGCCCGGTTCCAGCTCAGTTTCCTTTGTTTTGTGTTTTAAGTCCCACAGCTCGCGTGCTCACCCAGCCTTGCTGCGGGTGTGTGCTAGAGCCCAGCCGCACGTCTCCTCTCACTGGGAGTTCGCTTCCTCCGTCGTGCAGATCCGGGGAAGGCAGGAGCCCTGTTGTCTTTATCTTATGAAGAAGAAATTAGGAGCACGTGGTGATAATGTCTCACCATTTGACTTGTCGAGGGAGCCTGTTAACCTCAGGGGAACTGAAGTTAAGTTTTTTTTTTTAATTTGTGGATTTCTTCCAAAGTGCGGTACTTAGCAGCTAGTCTGCTTTAGTCGAATTGCTTATGGTGATGTTTTATTTTTATGTTCAGAAGTCACGGCTTGCCGGTGGCGCTGGCAGTCACCAAGGGGACCAGACTCATGCCAGGGCCCTGGGGGCAGATACGGTTTCCTCCCCAGAGAGTGCACAGGGGCAAGCAGAGGCCAGAGTATGGGGCATCGCCGGATGGATGGACGGATGGACGGGAGGGGTTCTGTCCTCTGGGGAGGTGACAGCCAGGCTGTTACCCTCTGGAGGTGGAAGACACCTTCCTTCCAGGATTAGAAAATGCCGAGGTTTCTCTCATTTAGATGTTTTTCCTTAAGACATTTTTCTTCTCTACAGAACACTATTTTTCAATTTCTCCTCCTCTAGGAGAGAAAACGCGGTGCAGTTCAGGATGATCATTCAGAGCCCTAGTGCCCCACAGACCCTCAGCTCTCTCGCTTTCTGCCATGTTTAAGTTTTCCGAGTGGATTTTGCTCGTTTCCTATGTTGAAGGGCCTTCTCTGAATTCTGGCTTGGGGAAGCCTCGCTTCCTGGGGCCATAAACCCCGTCTCTTGAGAACCGCGTGGTTATGATGGCACATCTCAGTGAGGGAAGTTGGAAAGGCCTCTCGGAGAGCTTTCTGGAGCCCTGATTTCATACTGAGTGGCATGGTACAGCTCAGGGGGTGGGGCACGATGGAATCTTCTGGAAGGCTGCTCTGGGCTTAGAGAAGGGACGAACTGGGTTTCTGAGGTTGGGTGTTTTTGGCATCCCATTGCCGTTTCATTCCTCCAGACCCAGAATCAAGCCCCACAATGTAGGCCTATTCGCCGTCCACAAAGGCCCTTTCTCGACCCCATCCCCCTTGGCGGTTCATTTGGCTCCTCAGATCACGTGGGTTCTGCACAGTGTTCCACAGACAGCAAAGCTGCCCTGACCCAGACGCGCCAGCCCCAAACAATCTGGTTACTGTTTAAACAGCCGGTGTAAATAATGAGCCCTCCGTTACTGAGAGTATAAATACGTTTAGACAAGTAAGAGTTCTGCAGAGTGAAAGTTTAGGCTTTGGGCAAACATCAACAGCTGTAATTTGTAGGCCCTTAAAGAGCCAGGGGTGTGAGTGATGTAAGCTGTAGAAAGCCGATGTTTCGTTTATGTGTATTTTGTCATTGTGCCAGGAGGCCAACTTTGGTATATTTCTTTCAATGGGAATTAATCTCGAGGGGGCAGCACCTGCCAGATTTTTTTTTTTTTTTTTTTTTTTTCCAAAATCAAACCTCATCTAGGTGGCTGGTGTTCACGGCGCCCTGGCCAGGCAAGGCTGGTATGGTGATGGAGATCAGCTTTGCATGGAGGACTGCAGCTGGTTAGCCGCTCTTCTAGTATTGAAAAAATAATTAAGGACAAACCACAAAGACATGTGATTAAGGGGAATTCAACAGTAAGCAGACAGATGTACGTGTGAAAAAGTCCCGCAAACATTCACTCGGGTATCCAGCCTGATGCGCGTGGCTTCAGGCACAGGAAGTTGAGCTCTGTGAGCCAGCACCGTCTTTGGCTGGGTTTCTCTCCCGCGAAAGGCTAGAGTGAAGCCTTCCTCTTCTTAGTGTTTGGCCAAAATAGGAACTATCTGAAGACCTGTAAAATTAAGTATTTTTCTTACAGGAGAAAGGGGCAAGGCGGAGAGTCCCACAGGTATGAAGGATTACTGGGTTCTCTCCACCAACGGCACGCTCACATACACCCCGCTCCACCCCAAGGCCTGTCTGAGAGGGCCCCAGTGTGTGAGAAAGGCCACACGTGTGTGAAGGACAGGCCACACACGTGTGCACGCCTGACGCTCAGAGGTGCTGATCCTGCCTCATGTTTGGAAATAACATTCGCTGTTGGTTTTCACAGTCACGTGAATCTGTGGATTAGCTTCTGAGGCCCCCTGACATCTCCTCCTCCCCAGACGCCCAGCCCAGCGCGGGAGCTCGAGGACGAGTTTGCTTTAAGATCACTGCTCGGGAGACACAGCAGCGTCGGGGAGCTCAGCTAGCTGTTTGCCAAGTTTGCTCATTTTCTTCTACATGTCCACCTCCAGGAGACGTGATCTAGGGCTCTCTCGCACATGCACACACGCACACACACGGAGCGGAAGGGATTGTGTGAATTCTAGCGGAAATGAAGAGTCAAGTGAACTGGACACAAAGACGGGCCGAACTCGTGGAGCAGGGAGGCAGGTGCTTGGAGGAATCGTAGGGGAAGGCCCCCGGGAGCAAGGCCCCCAGTTTGAAGTGTGCCCAGGATTTGTTTTAATTAGTCACAGAAGTGACTGTAGGAGGAAGTTTTTATACTCACAGACGCCAAAAGCAGGAGGCACACCACGCAGGGCTGCAGGGGCAGCACCAGGCCGGGCAGGGGGTAGGGGGAACGTGGGCAGGAACCTTTGTTGTGGTTTTCGAGGGGCTGAGCTTGAGTAATTTCAGTGGGTTCCAAGTGTCAGGCTACCCTGGCTGTCAGATGCTTGCCCCTGGGGTGACTGTGGCGGGGGACTCATGGCCCAGGACATGGGAGCTCCATGCAGGAGGTGGTTGGGGGTGGGCTTCAGGTCGGCTGGTTTGCATGTTAAGCTTTGCTCTCTCTAGGAGTTGGGGCTGTCTCTCCAGGATCAGCAAAGCTGCAGATGTGAAAACATCAGAAAATACAGAAAGTGGAAAGCTGCGATTAATACAGTCCCTTCCTCTGGGAGACCCCTGCTGGAGAAGGGCTAGAGAAGACCCAGGGGACGTGGCCACTTTCTGCAGTGAGCTGAACGAAGTCCTGCAGCCACACCCAGGAGACAGCTGTCCCTCCAGGGCCCTGGGCTCCCTGTGGTCCCTGCTGTCTGGGCCCAGGTGTCCTGGAGGGACATCCAAGAGTCACCTTTCCATGTCACCACCCAGCAGGGGAAGGTAGCTAGTAGGTGGCTGGTGGAGGAGCTGACAGTTTGTCACCACCAGTGCTGCCATCCTGTCCGGGTGCCATGTAGGAGGTGGACGCTTGGCTGGACCATTTGCTCCCATTCCCCAGCACTCAGGCAGAGCATCCACCGTCCTCCTAGGCAGCCTCTCGGCTCCTCAGGCCGAAGGGAGTGGGAGTTCTTGAGGTTTGTCACCGTGCTCTGCTGATGTGAAACTGCTGTTGTACTTTTGCACATTGTGCCTCAGCGACAGGTGACACCAGAATCAATACCACCTGTCCTCATTTCCCTCAGGCAAGTGCCCCGTGAACATCTCGGGTATTTGTTCTAGAAAGCCTCCTCCATGAGAAGAGCTCCTTATTCTGTCTGCCAACTGTGGAGTCATAAGGACGTCGGGGAGGACGGCTATTACAGCCTTGTTGGTAGCAGCAAAAAGGGGACTAAGTGACCCAGGGGCGCAGCTGGTCTGGTGCTGGCGTGCTCAGACCCTGGATGCCGTGCTGCTGTGCTCTGCCAAGCTGTGATGCTTTTGGAGAAAAGTGTAGAAGGATACTCACCAGGCCGAGCGTTGGCCACCAGATTGTTTGGAATGAAAATGTGTTCCAAGGAGATGGCAAGATGTATGTATACCTTGTGTACGTATAAATGCCCTGTACATACACGTATGCATATATAAATTAGAAATTTATTTTCAGATTTTTTTTGTTTAACTTATTTATTGGATTTATTTGGCTATTTTAATTAGATCTTGAAAATATATTACCATACTGGGCACCATGCACAGAATAAACAAACCCAGTTTCTCCCACTGTTCTCTCACAACACGCTTCTGACACCAGGCGTGTGGGGTTTTCCCCACACATCAAGCAAGCCACCAGTGCTGCAGCGGACGGCAGCCGGTGTCCTCCACTCTGATTCTGACATGTCTACCTGGAGAAAGCGTCAGATCCCACAGGGTGAGGGGTCAGTCCCCACGTTGGCCCCGTCCGATGTCATCTCAAGCCCCAGGCTGTTCCACCTGTGCTTCTGCCCCAGCAGCTGCGAGTGGGGGTCTCCCACCCCCCGTTTGATTCATTTGCGCAATGGCTCACAGAACTCAGGGAAACACTTACTTACATTTACCCAATTATGATAAAGGATATTCCAAAGCATGCAGATGCAGAGACGCATGGGGCGAGGTACTGGGGAAGGGGCACTGAGCTTGCATGCCCTCTCCTGGGTGCGTCACCGTCCAGGAACCTCCCTGTGTTCAGTTATCTGGAAGCTTCTCGAACCCCATCCTTTTGGTGTTTTATGGAAGCTTCATGACATAAACGTGATTTATTAAACCACTGGCCTTTGGTGATCATCTCAACCCTCAACCCCTTCTCTCCCTACCGAGGTTTGGGGAGGGACTGAAAGTCCCAACCCTCCAATCCTGCCTTGAGGTCCTCCCAGTGACCAGCCCCTGTCCTGCAGCCAGCCCAGGTCTGCGGCCACGTCAACTCACTAGCACACACAAAACACCGCTTCGGAGATTCCAGGGGGTTCGGGAGTTGTATGCCAGGAGACAGGAAGCAAGAACAAATACATATTTTACAGTATCACAGATAGACAATTTCAAAAATGTTAATGGTTGATATCTTAAGTCTATTTTAGGAGATTTTAACTTTCATATATTTTTTCCTATTTGTTTTGATTTATAAGTATGTGACAGTTATATAAAGAAAAAAGCAATAAAGCCAAGTTATTGTGAGAAGAAAACGATGAGAATTTCAAACCAGGAATTCCCAGTATGCTCTTTGGTCACACGTGCCCAGCATGGCCCGAGCAAGGGTAGGGAGGGACGTGGGTCCCAGTCACGAGATCACGCTGGCTCACCCGCGGGTGCCTGTGCAGCACCAGTGTCTTTTACGTTAACGTGGTGCTGGAAACATAAGTCCTCTGACATGCCGCACTTTTCCTTTTTTCTCCTTAAACGTTCGGTGTCCTGATCCCACACTCTCGCCTGCTGGAGTCCGGTGCTGTTTGACGGCAGGCCCCGCTCACGCTGGCCCTGGCCTCCCCTGGGCCAGGCGCAGTGACCTTGTGCTTTTGAGCTCTCACAGGCTGGTGGGAACCACACCCGAGATCCCACTTGGAAACGTGCTTCGTAATTCACGTTCCACTGTGTACACAGTCCCCAGGAGTCCCTTCACTGTTCACTGTCCCTTGTGAGGACACGCGGGGATTCCGACCGAGCCACGTGGGGCTCAGGTGAACGCTCAGGAGCTGGCATGGAGCAAGGCGCTGGGGACGGCTGGGCTGCGATAGAGGTGGCCTGCGTTGGAGGGCAGTCGCTGAGGCTGCTTCTCCTGGACTTTCCAAAGCACAGCTGCGGAGGAAGCAGCCTGCAGGGCGCACGGCGAGGCTGCCACAGAGCTTTGGATGTCAGGTGCAGCACCTACCCCGCGTTGCTGCCGTCTGTGCTGTGGGCCTCTCACCGCCCCTTCCTCCTCCGTCCTCACACAGTCCTCATGCTTGCTGCGTCAGCTCGGCCTCGCCTGCCTTCAGACCTCGCCCTCTGGCATCCTCACCCTTCCTGGCTCAGCACATGGCATGCGCCCGCCCTGCCGGCACCTGCACGCCACCGGCCTGCCCGCCCCCTGTCGTCCCCCAAGGCACCTGTCTCTGGATCCGTCAGCCTTCATGGGCACGAATTTGTGACTTCTCAACCTCCCTGCCGGGTGTGCACACCAGGCAGGCAGTGACCTCTGTGGTCGCCCGGCTGAAGGGTTCTGTCTGCCAGACTGGGCCCAGGGCGTCGCTGGCTCTTAGGTGTTGCTGAGTGAACAAAGGAGTACAGATGCCCGCCATGAAAGTTGGGAACTTCTTACTGATCGGAGAATCGCTGTGAGTGTTTCTCACGTGCGTCTCCGTCGCTGACTGCCTGGTGCCGGCAAGTGCAGGGGCTGAGTGCACCGTCACGCAGCCCAGCCCGGCCCAGAGAGGCTGGAAGCGGGACTCCTGGTGTGGGTGTTCTCCCCTGCTTTAGTTACTCCCGTTCACACCCAGAGCGATGTCTAAAAGCAGATCATAAGCAATGCAGGAATAACGGCTGTGCGACAGTGAGGCCACAAGGCACCACGAGCAGGGGCTGTTGAGTCGGGGGGGCCCTCACGGACCTCCTGGGACATTGCAGCTGGCCATGGTGACCTCCGCCATATTTCTCTGTGCTCTCCTGTGGAAAAGTGGCCCCTTGGGACCGCCGCAGTGGCCTTCTCTCTGTACCACCCCTATGGTGACTTCTGCTTTTTTAAAAGATAAGTAATAGCTCGGGCTGCCGCAACGAAGCACCACCATTCTGGAGGCCGGAAGTCCGAGATCAGTGTTGAGCAGGGTTGTTTCTCCAGAGGCCTCTGTCCTTGGCATGTAGACACCATCTCCTCCCTGTGTCCTCACGTGGTCCTCCCTTTGTGTGTGTGTCTGTGTCCTCATTTCTTCTTCCAAGGGTACCAGTTAGGGCCCACCTGAACCACCTTGTTTTACCTCACTCTTTAAAGGACCTACCTCCAGATGCAGCCGCATTCTCAGGTACTGGGGATTGGGACTTCGACATACGATTTTGGGGGGACACAGTCCAGCTCTTCACAGAGCCAGCTGGAGAAGGCAGGAAAGGGGACTCATACTGTCCACCTGGAGGGCTGTGTGCTCTGCGGTGGGAGATGGGGCTGGGCCTCTGGGTCCCTTCTGGGTCCTTCCTCCTCACAGTGAAGTGAGGTCCTAATCAGGGCTGCCTTCCATGTAGGTGACCCGTCCTGCAGCCCAGAGCTGAGAGCAGAGGCCAGTGTGGCCCCAGCGCGGTCCCTCCTGTCCAAGCCATACGTGGTGCCGCATCCAGTGGTCCACGTGGCAGCCGTGAGTTTTGATCGCGCGGCCTCCATTGGGAGTGCCTGGACAGCCACCCTGCGATGACACCCTCCTTGAGGTTGAATTTACCCACATTTTGGCGCGGCTGGTAGTCAGGAATCCACGGGTGGGGACCCGGTGCTGCCCGGCCTGCAGCCTGCCGGAGCGCAGAGCAGGAGGCTCCTGCTTGGTTGCGGTGTCTGGGCGCGGCCTGTGGAGCTAGTTGGTCGTGTATTACAAGGAGGTAAAGCCTATGAAAACATCTGCTTGAGCAGGAGGCAAAACCACGCCCGTCAATCCCACAGGTGCTTCGGGCTTGAAACTCGCCTCTCAGAAGGCATTTGCTGACAGCTTCTCACGTCTGGGCCACGAACCCTTGCACGTGAGCGCTTCAGAGTGCGCTTGGCTTTCACCGTGACACGGATGCCGCGGCCGTGACCATTTTCCCAGAGAGGCTCCTGCCAGAACCCCCCTCTTGAACTTCAGGACACCATCGAACCCCGCTCTGATTCTGTAGGTGCCGCTCACCTGGTGTGGGGGCAGGAGGTCCCCTGCCCGCTGCTCTCTTGCCCTGGGGCCTTCTGAAGGGCAAGGCCTGGCCGTGTTGGGGAGACTGTTGCTGGGGGTCACAGTGCAGCGTGGCCGGCCTCCGCGTCGAGCTGCCATGTGCACATGCCAGCTTGCTCTTCTTAGTGCAAAATCAGAAATGAGGTGACTGAGGGAGGCGCTCGTTTTCAGTTTCAGCGGCCCTACTGGTTCCCTGGACATTGTTACTGGGTCAGGAATGTCTGAGGGCATTTTGCAGTGATGTCATTCCCACGCCGGGAGAGGTTGACGGTGGCCCTGAGAGCCTGTGGGCACACGAGCCTTCGGACACACAGTCATGAGGACACCTGAAACCTTTGCCCACTGTTGCTGCCCACCAGCTCCCAGACACCCACGAGGAGATGTTGCCGCCTGTCAGTGTGTCACTGGAAATGACTGGTGAATGCCACTGGCCACTGCCCGGGATTCGGCTCTGGCCCTGGACCCACCAGGTTGGCACAAGCTGCACAGGGAGCCCCCTGCTCCCCTCTGCAACTGCCCCCAGCCCCCGCTCGGGGAGGCGGGGGGCAAAGTCAGTGGCTTATCAAGGGGGTGCAGAGAACTATGAAGCAGAATTGTGTTTTTGCCAGAAGAGTGGCTGTAAATATGAATGTGGCTGTTTGCAAAGAAGCATAAATAACAGCAGAGAAAAGCTTTGTTTCTGGGGGGCCACAGTGACAGAGGGGCAGCCTAAAAGGACCCTCCACTAGTTCTGGCTCAGGAGCAGAAGGATAGACTTCACACTGACACTCCCATCGAGCAAATTATCTGCGAGTGTTTTACCCCAGGGAATATTGGCACAAAACAATACCTGGTGAGGAGAGAGGGAAGGGAGGAAGGACAGTGTAGACAATTCGGGGACCCCTGAAGGAAGCAGACTATAGGGACCCACAGCATGGAGACAACAGGATTTGATCTGAGTCTTAAGAGAGAGGAAACCTCTCCTCCCTTAAGGCATGCACGTCCTCTAAATGACAGAAAGCCCCACAATCCAGTGGAAGAAGTAGTAGTGTTATGCCTGTGGCGTCCTGTGAAGCAACTGTGGTTTCTCTCGTTGCTTCCGAACGGGGCATTTGCGTCTCACATCCTATGTGATTATGGGCGGAACGTCCCAGGGCCGCTGCTCTCGTGGCGCGGTCCCCGGCCAGCCACATCAGCCTCCCCTGGGAACTGGTTAGAAATGCACCTTCCTGGGCTCCACCCCAGACCTCCCGAACAGGAAGCGCTGGCAGGTTCTCCTGAGATCTGTGTGCACAGGCCGCCAGGTGACTCCGATGCTTCCACAGGGCCAGGTCCACGGGGCAGAGGGCTCGCCCATCTGTACAGGGACACCCTGTAGGGCCCTGTGTCCCTTGCAAGGCCCAGGGATCTGCCACAGTGGCTCAGCCCTGGCTGCCCGTTGGGTCCCCCAAGAGCCTGGCAGGTTTTGACGCTGGCGCCTCAGGAGAGCCTGACTTGGTGGGTCTGGGTGCCACCAGGCATGGGAGTTAGGAAGTCCCCTGTGACCCTCATGTGCAGCCCCAGCTGGGAGGCAGCTCATGGTCACTGGCTGCCCCTGTCCGTGGCTGGGGACTTCCCCACATGTGATGCTTGTGACCTTGCGGCCATCAGCTCCATGCCCTGGGCAGGTGGTCTTTCTGGATGTTTCTAGAGCTCCCTTTCTCCTTGTGACACAGGGAAGGGGAGACATGGCACGTTTAAACCACTGACCCACCAGTTAGGCATTTTGATGTCCTGAAAAATGGTTCACCTACAAAACCACTTCTCATGTCTTTTCAGGGAAGAAAATGTCAGCTGTCTTCTGTGTTAATATTTCCTCTAAAACCTTGAAACATGTCACCCGGGTCCACGGCAGTGCTCCAGCCTGCGGCACTTTGCGTCTTGGTTTATGTGACTGTCGAGGTTGGGTTTGTGTGAGGAGGGCTGGCTGTTCTCCAAGCCCCGTCAGGCCACCTTGCTGCCTGGTGACCTGGCGGAGCGACCATCAGCATGGGACTCTCGGATGGGGACCCACAGAATTCTGTGGCTCCCTCCCGCACGGAGTCCGGCCACGTGGCTTAGCCACGCGGGGCAGAGGCCGTCTCCTCGTTTACAGAGCAGGGGCTTGTTCAGTTTCTTTGACGCTGCTCCCCTAACCTTCTGGATACACCACTGCACAGTTCTTACCCCAGGTGTTGTTCTCGTGTTTCCCTCTCGTCAGTCAGTAGGTGTCTTTGCTTTTTGGTGTTTTTTAAAAGCTGGGGATAAAAGACTCAATCAGTGATGGAATGGAAATTTCAAATGTCACTATAGACATTTTAAAATATTACTGTGGCTTAATGTGTATTTCCCTTTACACTTCCTCCATGGATGGTTTCACTTCCTCCACGGAACGATTGCAGCTAGTGGTCTGTGGCGTCTTCTGTGCAGACAGATCCGGCTCTGAGGGTCTGAGCTCCCCGCGTAGCAGCTGGGCACGGGCTGTGGATCAAAAAGACCCGGTGAGAATCTGCGTGACCTCACAGGCTGCGCGGATTTGGTTAGATTCCTTACTTCCTGTACTGCTCGGTTTACTTGTCTGAAGGATGGATATAACGACAGCTATCTCACAGGGTTATTGGAAGGAATAAAGAAGGTAATAGTGTAACAATCTCAGCATATCCCTGGCACGTGGTACACATCCAACAAACAAGAGCCTTGATGGCTGCTGATGGAGTTGGAGAAGCCCTTGCGGGCGGTGCAGCCAGAGCTGTCAGTTGAGAACGTAAGTCACATGGAGAAATAAAATGCTTCACACATTTTCTTTTAAATTACAGTGTGCAGTGATTTGCAGATATCTTGATTGAAGAGGGGTTTGCTGTTTGGAGGCGGCTGTGCCATCTTTCTCACACCGCCACGCTCAGCGTGCACATTCAGTGATTTCCAGGTTTCCGTTTCTTTAAAACGAAGCAAAACCTCCTAGCCGCTCACAAAATGCAGCGTCCCAGGAGATTCTCATTCCCCACTCCGGTGTTTTACGCTTGCCGTGTGCACAAGTGGCAACTATTTTTTAAGCAACCCACTCTTATTTTTCTTCCTAAAGTACTCAGTTTTTAGAGAGAACTTTCTTCTCGTTAGCCCTCAGGTGACATCACATTTTACAATAGTTAACCTAAATAACGCAGTTACGGTAGCAAATACAACCGGCACGGGCGGGTTTGGGACAGCAGCTAACCCTGGGCATGCACAGGTCTCGGCTGATGTGGGGCGTTCATCCGCCAGTGCGTTTTACAGAAGAGCGTCATCTGGCAGATCAGCTCGCAAGAGGGTCAGCACGTCACCGTTGACAATGATCCCATTGACTCCCCTTCAGGCCCAAAGTGGAGTTTGCTATTGTCCTCTCTCCAAGCCACAGCTGCCACCTGCTGGGGTCTGGATGTTTGTGTCCCCCCAAAATTCATAAGTTGAAATCCTAACCCCCAAGGTGATGGTATCAGGAGGTGGGGCCTTTGGGAGGTGATGAGGTCAGGAGGATGGAGCCCTGGTCATGGGATTAGTGCCCTTGGAAAACGGGCCCCCGAGACACCCCTCACCCCTTCCACCATGTGGGGTCACAGCAAGGAGGTGCCGTCTGTGAACGTGGAGGCCAGCCCTCACCAGACCCCGAAGCTGCAGCGCCTTGCTCTTGGACTTCCAGACTCCAGGACCGTGCGAGATAAATTGCTGTGTATAAGCCGCCGAGTCGGCGGTATTTGGTCAGCGTGGCCCAAGTGGACTAAGACACCCCCCTTCCCCATCTCTGTTAATAAGCCACTGCCAGGCCCTTTCTCTAACCCTCCACACTCAAAGCAGGCACACACCGCAGCTGGTTCATGAAAAGATACATTGTATGCAACTGTACATTTTTTACATCAAATTAAAAACAAGCTTTTTATTGAATGCCACTGAACCCTCAAGTGCCTATGTGCACTTACTGTGGGGGTAGGGCTCCTCTGCTGTGCTTAGAGGTTGCGCTTTT
The DNA here is from genome assembly GCF_000956105.1 of Propithecus coquereli. Classification (NCBI taxonomy): domain Eukaryota; kingdom Metazoa; phylum Chordata; class Mammalia; order Primates; family Indriidae; genus Propithecus; species Propithecus coquereli. The sequence continues at coordinate 3,609,163 of NW_012149986.1, read as the reverse complement.
CCGTCAGTCATACCCCTGGAAAGATGTCGCCTGTCCCTTTACCCTCAAGGAGAGGACAGCACTGGTGTGGAGATGCCATCTAGCTGGAAGCTTGAGTGGACTCCGTCATCTCATCCCTCCTCTTTCTGGATTCAGCCCTCAGTGCTGGGTGGGCTGCTTCCTGCCAAGGTCGTGTGAAAGGTGCGAACGTGTGCGTGGTTGCACTTTTTTGTATGTGCTCTCGTGTGCGTGTGTGCATGTGTGTGTGCTCGTGTGGGTGTGTGCGTGGGTGTGTGCTCACGTGTGAGCGGCATGTGCGGGTGTGTGCTCACGTGTGAGCGCACGTGCGGGTGTGTGCTCACGTGTGAGCGCATGTACGGGTGTGTGCTCACGTGTGAGTGGCACGTGCGGGTGTGTGCTCACGTGTGGGTGTGTGCTCACGTGAGTGGCACGTGCGGGTGTGTGCTCACGTGTGAGCGCATGTGCGGGCGTGTTCGTGTGCGTGTGCTCACGTGTGAACGGCATGTGCGGGTGTGCGCATGCGTATGTGCTGCCGTCCTGGGAAGACTCACTCAGACCGCGCTGGCATTTCTTCCTGTGCCACTCCTGTGGCTCGTGACCGCATTTTGGATTTGCAGTTTCCACGCCAAGAGCGTGCGCCTCTTCAGCCAGGAGCAGTGGCTTTGGGCTTCTTGCTCGCGCTGAGAAGGGGAGGGCGCCCTCCAGGGACAGCAGAGAGGAAGGGGCTGGATCTGGTGGGAGAGGGGCCGCTGGGAGAAGGTGGGCCCTAGGAGTAGCCCGGCTCTGCTGCGGACTGCCACGGGGCTGCATCTTGGGGGTCCTCACTTGTGTACCTGGGCCCCAGCGGTGGGTGGGGCGGGGGGAGCGTGCCAGATGAAGGTCTCAAGTTTGTTCTCCGCCAGCCCTAACTCGGTGTCTGGGAGTGGATGGAGGCACCGTCGGGCCACATGAGTATTCTCTGCTGAGTGTGGTGTCCGGGGCCCGCGGTTGGTGCTGCCGGCACACTCTGGTCACTGAGGCACATGGAGGGGTCGGAGGGTCCTCACCCTCAGGGAGCTCAGGGACAGTCATGTGGCTTTGGGAGACCCGAAGCCATTTAATTTGGGTATAATCATTAAATACTTTCTATTTGAATATTACGATGAGGTTCTTTGAACAAATGCCCTTTTTGTGAGGAGGAGGAGGAGGAGGGTTAGGAGCACACACCTTATTTCTATGGAGTATTTTAGTTTTAGCTTTTAAACCACCAAGGAAAGAAAAAGGCATTTTTCTGGGGGGAAAAAGGACTAATAGGGCTGGATAGTATGAATGAAGCATTTAAATGATTCGCTTTTTAAAATGGAAGAAAAGTGGTTCAAAAGTCAACGGATAGAAGAATCCGACAGCTGAGTCCGCTGGTACTTCTAACCTCCAGAGCTCAGCTGTGTGTCCCCACTCTTCATCCACTGCCATAGCGTCATCCCTAAAGCTGGCCCTGGTTGGTGAATCCAGGGTGGGGGTGGCCTGGGAACTTCGAAATCAGCCCTGAGCAAACACCGGCAGAGGTCCAAGACCGCCACATGGGGAAGGCGGCCTGGGACTGAAATCCACCTGCAATTACACTCCTGCGCCCTGGCTGGTCCTGAGCCCAAGTAGCCCAGGCTGGGCGAAGGAGGTGAGCCCTGCAGGCCCGCGGCCAGGGTGCTAAGCCTCAGACACTTGGACCCTCCCAGCCTCGGCCGTTCCGTGAGGCAGAGTTTAATGAGAAGCTGCTGTGCAGAGGCCCCCAGGGCAGCTGTGGGACAGGCACACGCTCTGCTACAGTAGCTTCTGGATATTAGGAATGTGTTAGCGGGCTCAGCGTTTCAGATCAGAGGGTTGCTGCGACACAGGCGAGGAAGGGGGACAGCACTGAAAACAGCCTAACACGGGGAGGAAGAGGCGGATGGTGTTGAACTCTCCCCACCTCCCGGTTGTCAAGCGTCTGATTGCTGTGGTCTCGACGGTGGCCATGGTGGCAGTGGGCTCCAACACTGAGGGAGCCCACGGGGTGCACCTGGCGTGTCGAGTGGCTTTAAAGGGTAGGTGATGTTACCGTCGTGCCCGCTTTCAGACAGGTAGACTGAGCCACAGAGAGCTCTCCTGATGTCAGAAGTTTGGAAAGGAGTGTGTTTCTGATGATTTCAGGGTCATAGTAAATTAAAAATAAAATCTCAAATGTTCACACCCAAAGAAGAGGTCATCCCAGAAAACATGTGATGTGGCTTTGAAGTCAAATCCCTAATACGATGTTTTATGCTGTGGCATTGCATGTACACCACAGATACTAAAGTCTACCATGAAGCAAAACTCACACAGTGAAAACAATTTTTGAACATGACTGAAGCTCCCTGGACAGTACAGATCTCACGGTTTTATGTGCAAAGGCTACATGCAGCCATGAGGAAATACACATCCGTGTGCGTCCATGTATGGCTGGGCGTCCCCCAAGGACATGCATCTCTGCTTGGAACGTTCTGTGTGGGCTTCCTGTTGTTTCTTTCTGTGGCGTTCTAATAGCTTGCATGTTTTATTAAATTGTGTTAAAAATATATAGCATAAAATTTAGCATCTTAACCGTTTCTAAGTGTACAGTTCTGTTACATTCGCATTGTTGTGCGACCAGTCTCCAGAACTCTTTTCGTCTTACATAACCGCAGCTCTGTACCCGTTAGACAGTAACTCCCCATTTCCCCGTTCCAGCCCTTGGCAACCGCCATTCTGTGTTCTGTTTCTATGGACTTGATTACTGTAGATACTTCCTAGATGTGGGTTCAAATAGTATTTTTCTTTTTGTGACTGGCTTATTTCCCTTTGCATAGTGTCCTCAAGGTTCATCCATGTTGTAGCATGTGTCAGAATTTCCTTCCTTTATAAGGCTGAATAACACTCCATTGTATGGATAGAACACGTTTTGTTTATCCATTCAGCCATTGGAGGACACTTGGGCTGCTTCCACCTCTTGGCTATATTTTTAATTTTTAGGAACTGCCATACTGTTCACCGCGGCTGCAGCATTTTGCATTCCCACCAGCAGCGCACGAGCTCTGGTTTCTCCACGTCCTTGGCAACACTTGTCACTTTCTGTTGTTACAGCGTCCTACCGGGTATGAGGTGTACCTCGTGTTTTGATTTGCATTTTCCTAATGACCAGTGATGTTGGGCATCTTTTCGTGTGATTGTTGGCCATGCGTATGTCATCTTTGGTGAAATGTCCATGGTCCATCTTGTGGTCACTTCCTTCGCCTCTTCCAGAGGCGGCACCCCTGCGTGGCCTCCAGGACCCTTCGCCTTCTTCCCGGAGTGATGGTGTGGTGGTTTCTCTACTTGCCCAGTGGTCAGGAAACTAGCAAAACCTCTCACGTTTTTTCCACCATGGCCTTGCGGGCACACAGCGCCACTGCAGGCTGGCTGCAGTCCATTTCCCGTGGGCGAGAGAGGGGCAGGAGTCTCAGACCCGAATGCCCGCCAGCACTCTGCTGGGCGATATAAACCACTGGGCAAGTTGGGCCAAGGATGCCACGTGCACACTCTGCCTAAAATCCTCCCAATTAAGAAGACGTTTATTTAGGATGGGCTTTGTCAACTAGACAGAGTGCCCCATCCGCCCTCACCCAGACCTGAAGGACACGCTGGGCATGGCCTGTCTGCCCAGAAGCCGAGACCCTGGTGCTCACGGTGGTCCACAGACTCCCCAGGCATGCCCATTCGCCTTGCCCTGCCAGCCTCATCTCTGGCTGGTTCACGTTCAAAGCATCCGGTCCAGGAACTTGTTCCAGAGGAGCAAAGCTGCACAGAAACCCCGACAGCTCCTCAGCCTTCTCCGCAGGACCTGTGTTCAGGAAGCTGGTGGAATACAGCAAGTTTCTAGTATGGGAGCAAACCCTGGGCATAAGAATTGAACTGACATGAGACAGATTAACAGGAGAAAAGCATACAAATGTTATTTAGTAACTTCTACATGTACATGGGGGCCTTCCAAGAAAAGTAAAGACCCAAAGAAGCAGTTGGAGCCGACTGCTTATATCTCAGGTTAGGGAAAAGCAATAAATTGCACAAACGTGACAAGACAAAGGAGTTTGGGCTAGGGCAGTTAATTATAGAGAAGTGACTAATGAAACTCTTCCATGCTTTGAATTCTTTACATATAAAAATGATGGTGAGAGGAAAAATGTAAGCGGGGGCAGGGTGAGAGTCAGCTCCTGCTGCAGGAGTTGGCCAGGCCCGCAGGCAGTGGTTCCGGGAGGCCCTTCCTTGTGCCTTGGTCTGAAATGCAAAACTTTGTCTTCCAAGATGAAAGTCTTCCAGGCCTTTGCCCTATCGACTTTTACGTGGTGTTAGACTTGGTATCTATTTTGGTAAATATTGTAAATAGGGCTGTAGCCCATTAAGGGCTCCTTGCACTCTCTGAGCCGGTGGTGCATGTGCGGGGCGGTGTGTTTGCAAACATAATGCGTCTCTTTGGAAACAGGGCTGTGAATATTACTGTGGCCCAGTGACTCAGTATTAAACCAGCTGATTTGTCTTGCTGGCCTTCTGTTTTGTGTTTGCATTTTTGTTACCAGGAGCTCAGCAACCCTCAAAGGAGAGACCACGGAGAAGGGGAGGCCACAAAGACATCATCCCCTTCCTGGTTGTGGCTACATGAGTCCTCAAATGGTCAACATTTCTGGGCGTCTTGGGGCCCTTTCCAGCCAGCAACCACACTGTCCCCACTGATGTCCAAGAGGGGCTGGCCACAGGCAGTTTGCAAGTGCACTGATGACAACAGCCACGTCAGCAATGGTTTTGTTATCTAAGAAGCTGACACATAATGAAGAAACATAGAAAAATGGCCAAATGTCATAAGAAAGGAAAGCGGGGCCTGAAGTGTTGGTGCTGCCCTGCGTGTCCCCGTCACTGCTCAGCCACAGCGTCCCCATGTTTGGTGACCCTGGTCACGCACACCTGGGGCCCAGGCCAGGTGCAGCGGCCGTGGCGATCCCCCGAGGATGGAGCTCACCGTGGGCCGGGGGCACTGCTGGCAGCAGGGCCGCCTCTCAAGTGAGTGGTCAGAGGAAGAAAAATTAGGAAAAGGGGGCGAGATGGATAGAAGGAGTGAGCATGTATGGACTCCTGTGTAAAGAGTGTGAATCACAATTCTAGAAGTTTCTCATCACAGCCTCCCAGGGAGCGAAGTCGGTCCCCGCCCGCTGAGCCCAGGCTGTCACTCCCACACACATGCCCAGCAGCCTGCTGGCATCGCATTATCACAGGTCCCCAGACACTTGAGGTTTCGCTCTGGTTTCCCAGGCTGCCCACCTGTGTGTGTTCATGCGTATTTTTTTGATAACAGATTCTTGGGCGCCATTTGGTTGTTAGGGCAAAAGTGCCTAAAAAATACTGAGCTGAGAGCCCACCTGCAGCTCAGAGAAATAGGTGGCACATCCACCCATGGTAATTACCCATGATGTGATGCTCTGATCAATTAGTTTAGGACTGCGGGCTGTGAAAAGAAAAAGGCCTTAAGGAAAAGCTTGGAAACAACCAGGATTTATGAGTTCATGAGTCTCAATTAGGGAAAACAATATATTGAAAAATGTCCCTTTTTATACGGGCAAGGGAAATAAGTAGTGTCTGGTGATAGGATCACCAACTTAATTCTTTCAATAAATTCTTTTTCTTTAAAAGGAGAAGCTTAGAAGTGACAAAGACATTAGTTTATAAAAGAAAATTCATAGTTGGCAGTTATGTGCATTCTTGTGATAACCACGAGCAGTGATTTAAGTTGTTTTAGTACAGTCAACATTAATGCTACAATACTGTCACCATAAAATACAAATGTTTATGTTGTCTTTTCAAAATGCTTGCTCATCATATTGTAGAAACAAGACATCATCTAACGTTAGCCGATGTGTAAGGATGGTGGGTGGACAATATTCAAGAAATAGAACATAAAAACTCTCCTCGGGTCGGAAATGCATCGGTGAAGGGTGAGAGGCAGGGAAATCTAAATGCAGCTACATCCCATTTAGTGCAATAGATATTTTAAAGTTTTATAATTTGTATTTTAAAATTTTTAGAAAACTAGAAAATCTCTATCACAGAATTTCAAAGGTGAAAGTTTTACTTTTTTATTTAAAAAAATTAAACCAGGTGTTTTTTTAAATTGAGAAGGAAATGCCTGAATGTGCTAAAACAGTTCACACAGAAGCTCACCGATTCCATCCCTAAAACCTTCATACGGATCTGTTTCTTCCGGGACTTCCAGTGACTGTAACCCGTCAAGGGGTGTGTGCGTGTGTCCAGGAGTGACTTGGAAGGGGCACCGCATGTACATTTGGTTCTCACCTTGCTTTGCTTGCACATGAGTCTCTTTGCCATTTTTCTGCATCTCGTACACAGCTTTACTTTGGGCTGCGAGCCCAGTGAGGTGTAGCAGTTAGGTGAGTGGTGACTGGTGTGACAATAAACCTTACAGCCTCGTTTTGAGGGTTAAACAAGGTAATTCAGGAAACGTTTTAGCAGTGCCCAGCACAGGTTAAGTGCTGAAAACTTGTGATTGTTGCTGTCATTATTGTTTATGTATTATATCCATTGTTATCTATTACATTTAACTATTGTACGTCTGTACCATAATTTATTAACCAATTTGGGCTTTATTAGGTATTTCGGGTATTTATTGGGCTTTATTTGGGTATTCTCCTATCTTTTGCTGTGATAGTCAGGGCTGGAAGAAGCGTCCTTATGGCTGTACCCCCAAAGTACTTGGAAGATAAATTCCTGGCCGTGGTATTGTGCACAGGTACGTGGTTGGTTTTGGCAGATGGCCATAGGGTGCAGCAGAGATTTTGAGGCATTCTCCATACTGTGGGCCAGGCTGGAGGTGGGAACACTGATCTCCTGTTTCAGTTTACCTTTAGTTAGCACTGTAGTTTTGAGTCTTTTCATATTTATTAGCTATTGGAATTTATTTTTATGTAAATGTTTTGTGTCCTATGGCTATCTGTATTGGCTTGTTGGTCTTTTTCTCATTAATGAGCAGAATGTTTCATTCATGGTTTCATATTATATGCTTAAGTCTTTGAACATTTGAAATTCACTTTTTCATGAAAAGCAAAATAGGATTTCAGTTTTTTCCCCCAAATAACTTCCCTGTCCCTACCATTTATGGATTCATCTTTCATTTTACCATTTAGTTGAAAAACCAACTTGTTTATAATCTTCGTTTTCATACATGTGTGGGTCATTTCTGTATTATCAAATTCCAACCTATGATCTGTCCATGTGCAACTGGCAATAGACGTTACTCCAAAGAAGTTACGCTATTTGCTTTATTTTGTTGAGAACATTCATGTCGATATTCGTAAGAGATATTGGTATATAGTTCTATTTTCTTATGATGTCTTTGTCAGGTTTTAGTATTAGGGCAATATTGACCTAATAGAATGAGTTGGACAATATCCCCTTTTCTATTTTTAGGAAGAATCTATGAAGGGCTGATGTTAATTCTTCTCTAAACATTTGGTAGAATGCAACAGGGAAGCCTTAACTTAGCCTTGGCTTTTCTTTCTGAAGAATTTTTTGATTATTAATTCAACCTCTTATTTTAGATCTGTTTAGATTTTCCATTTCTTCCTGAGCCGTTTTCGTAGTTTTCATTTCTGTAGGAATTTGTCCATTTCCCTGAGGTTCTCTAATTTGTTGGGACACCGTTGTTCGTAGTGTTCCCTTGTCCTTTTTATTTCTGTTAGGTCAAAGTAATGCCCCCTCCTTCATTCCTAATATTAATAATTTGAGTCTCCTCTCTTTTTTTCTTGGTCAGTCTTCCTAAAGATTTGTCAGTTTTCTTGATCTTTTCAGAGAACCAACTTTTTGGTTTCATTGATTTTTCTCTATTATTTTTCTCTTTTTTATTTATCTCCCTCCAATCTGTGTTATTTCCTTCCTTCTGTTAGATTTAGGTTTAGTTTGCTCTTCTTTTTCTAATTCCTTAAAGTATAAAGTTAGGTTATTGATTTAAGATCTTTCTTGTTAAAGTAGACTAAAAATTTAAAGCTACAAATTTTCCTCTAAGCACTACTTTAGCTGTACCCCGTAAGTTTTATGTTATGTTTCATTTTTATTCATTCCAAAGTATTTTCTAATCTCCTTCGTCATTTCTTTTGTGTCTCATTGGTTATTTAGGAATGTTTTGTTTAATTCCCACATACTTGTGAATTTCCCAAATTTTCTTTTGCTCTTGATTTCATTCCATTGTGGTGAGAAAACATACTCTATGATTTTTAATGTTTTTTAATTTGTTGAGGCTTATTTTAAGGCCTAGCATCCTGGAGAATGTTCTATGTATGCTTAAGAAGAATGTATATTCTGCTTTTGGGGTAGAGTGTTCTTTCAGTGTTATATCTAGTTGATTTATAATCTTGTTCAAATCTTCTATTTCCTTACTGATCTTCTGTCTAGTTCCTCTATCTGTTATTGAAAGCGTTACGTTGACATTTCCAATTACTGTTGAATTATCTATTTCTCCCTTTATTTCTGTAAGTTTTTGCTTCATGTATTGTGGGGCTCTGTTGTTAAGTTCATATACATTTATAGTGTATTGATGGGTTGACCATCTTATCATTATAAAATGTCGTCCATGGTCTCTAGTAATGATTTTTGCCTTATACAGTCGTGCATCTCTTAAGACAGGATACAGTCTGAAAAATGATTTTTGTCATTGTGTGAGCATCACAGCGTACTTACACAAACCTAGATTGTTTAGCCTACTACAGACCTAGGCTATATGGTATAGTGGCTATACAGATTTATAAGCTATAAACCTACGTAGCGTATTACTGTATTGAATACTGTGAGCAGTTTTAACAAACCAGTAAGTATTTGTGTTATCTAAACTTAGTACAGTAAAAATATAGTATAAAAGATAAAAAGGGCTACACCTATGTAGGGCACTTGCCATTAATGGAGTGTGCAGGGCTGGAAGTTGCTCTTGTGAGTCCGTGAGTGAGTGCTGGGTGAATGCGAAGGCCTCGGACGTTACGCTGCTGTAGACTTCATAAACACCGTACACTTGGGCTACACTAAATTTATAAAGATATTTTTCTTTCTTCAATAATAAATTAACTTTAGCATATTGTAACCTTTTTACTTTATAAACTTTATTTTTTAAACCTTCCGACTGTATCATTTTTAACATTTAGCTTAGAACACAAATACAAGTACAGCTGTACAAAAATAATCTTTCTTTATATCTTTATTTTATAAGCTTGTTTATATTTTTAATTTTTAATTTTTTTAAACTTTTTAAACTTTTTTCGTTAAAAACTAAGACACAAATGCACACATTAGTCTAGGCCTACACAGGGTCAGGACCATCAGTATGACTTTTCACCTCCACATCTTGTCCCACTGGAGGGTCTTCAGGGGCAGCGACATGTATAAAGTTGTCACCTCCTATGATGACAATGCCTTCTTCTGGATACCTCCTGAAGGGCCTGCCTGAGGCTGTTGGGTTTTTTATTTGTTTTTTTTTAACTGCTTAGATTCTTTTCATTTTCTTTTTTTTTTTTATTTCAGC
>NW_012149986.1:3589823-3595351 GCF_000956105.1 Propithecus coquereli | reverse complement strand
ACTGCCACACCAGCCTTCTTTTGGCTTCCATTTACTTGAAATATTGTTTTCCACCCCTTTACTTTGAGTCTAAATGCATCCTTGCAGGTTAGATGGGTTTCTTGGAGACAGCAGATGCTTGGCTTGTCTTTTTTATCCATTGAGCCAGTCTGTATCTCTTGAGAGGGGAGTTCAAACCATTCACATTTATTGAGAGAACCGATAAGTGGGGTGAATTACTGTTCATTCTGTTGGATTCCATTTTGTTGGCTTTGTTTTCTGTCTTGAGCCATTGTGGAATCTAGCCTTTGATCTTTAACTTTTGAGTGGTTTCACATTCGAGAGTGTTTATTGTGCTGATCCTTGTGTAATTCTGTTTTGAGTACTTTTTGGAGAGCTGGTCTTGTCTTGGTGAATTCCCTCAGTCTTTGCTTATCTGAGAATGTCTTTATTTCTCTTTCATATATGAAACTTAGTTTTGTAGGGTACAAGATCTAGGCTGGGCATTATTGCTTGTAGGGTTTCAGTTGAGAAATCTGGAGTTATTCTGATGGGCTTTCCTTTGTATATTACTTGTTTCTTTAGCCTTACAGCTCGTAGAAGGTCCTCTTTAGTCGCTATTTTGGTCAATCTGATGATGTGTGGCGTGGTGTCTTCCTATTTGCATTGAATCTCCCTGGGGTCCGTTGAGCTTCTTGTACCTGTATATCTAGATTTTTAGCAAGGCCTGGAAAATTCTCCTCTGTTAATTCTTTAAATAGCTTATCCAGCCCTTGAGTGTTTTCTTCTTCACCTTCCGGAACTCCTATCATCCTCAGGTTCGGTTTTTTCACATAATCCCATATTTCTTGTAGGCTTATTTCTTTTTTCTGAATTTTCTGCTTGATTTCTGTGACTGACTTATTTAATTGGAAGGAGTTGTCTTCTATCTCTGAGATTCTTTCTTCTGTTGGATCTACCCTGTTCTTGAGGCTTTCCACGGTGTTTTGTAGTTCCTGTATAAGTCCTTTATTTCCAGGAGATCGGTTTGATTTTTCTTTAATATTTCAATTTCTTTAGTGAATTTTTCTTCCAAGTCCTGGATTTTTTTTGTGGTTTCTTTGTGTTGGTTATCCATTTTTTCTTGGATATCATTCAGTTTTCTTGCAATCCATGTTTGAAATTCTTCTTCTGTCATTTTAGTGTTCTGAGTTTGGTTAATGTCCATTGCTGGGAGAGCTGTTGTTCCTCTTTGGGGGTGTGCTTTCCGTTTGAGTCTTCATACTTCCAGAGTTCTTTTGCTGGTTCCTTCCCATCTGGATCAGTTGTTCTTTCGTGCCTTTAAATTTTCGTTTGGATAATAACACGCCCTGTTTAGTCTCTGAGCCAGTAGGTGGTGTTTGTGGGTGAGATTTGACCACACCCTTTATGATGAATCAGTAGATGCAGTAAAAGGGTGTGCAGGATGACCTCCCTGTCAGTAGGTGGCACTTGCAGGGAGGAGGGAGCTGCGGTTTTTGGGTTGTGTTTGGGTCCTGTAGCTAGCTCTTATTCCTCTAGAGAGGCCCTCTTGTGCCTTGGGTAGTTGGTGGGGCCCTGGGATTTCCACATGTGTCCTTATTCTCCCCCTCAGTGTGGGGAGTGAGTCTGGGTGGGGCTGGGTTGGGTAAGCCTGCCCTCAGGCTCCACAAATGCTGTTAGCAGGCTCAAAGGTCTACTCTTTGTTTCTGTGCAAAGCTGCTGGGAGGGGCTGAAATGGCTCCACTCAGCTGAAAGTCTGGGCTTGGTGGCTGGGGCTGTCCATGACCGGCACTCTGGAGCAGGTCTCGCTCCCCTCCACTCTCCCCCTCTCCGTGGCCTCTCCCAGGCCTCTGCCAGCAAGCAGGACCTCAGGCCTATGGATCTCCCCTGGCTGTGATGTGGGCCGTGGGCGAGAGGTTCCCTACCCAGGATCGCAGCCTGAGCTGGGTGCACAGCCCTCTTTTAGGAGGAGGGTTGCCGGTCAGGCAGGCTGATCTGCCCCTGAAAGCACACACTCCTCAGTAGGCTTTTTCACAGATCTCTTCTCCGTGCCCCAGGGCAGTGCGATTGTGACCTGGGTGTATCGGGTCTGGTCTGCAGGCCTGACCCCTGGACCCTGGAGATCAATCCCTGACCCTGCCAGGGGGAGGGGTGCTGGTCTTGAATCACCTACAGGATGCCCAAGCTGGATTGATTTCAGTCCACCTTGGGATTTGCCGCGCTCTCCTGGAGTCCCCAGGCAAGTAGCACCTGGGAGGGCTGGCGGGTAGGGAACTCGCAGTCTGAGTACCCCTCAGTCTGCTGTAGGGCCCCAAAAGGAAAGTTCCCGTTTCTTGGAGATGCCTCCGTGTGGTGGCTAAATCGTCTCTGGGCACCCACGGGTAGGGAGGGGACAGGAGAGAACGGAGGACTATGGCGTCTGCCAATAGGCTTGGGTGTGCGCCCGGGGAGGTGCCCCAAGGGGGCTGGGAGCCCGGCGCTGAGTCCGCAAGAGGCCACTGCTCACTGGCGGCTGCCGTTCTGGGCTGGTGTCCGCAGGTCTCTCCAGCGGCTCAGGAGCCACCAGCAGTCCGAGATGCGAGGGAGGGGAAGTTAACCGCTCCGCCTACCCTTGTCGCTGGTCTCCAAGCCTCTGGGGACCTCTCTCCTTCCAGTTCTCCTCCGCAGCGTCTTCCCGTGGAGTCCCCTGTAGTTTCAGGCATCCTTCCTTCTGACCCTCACCCAATCTGTGTTTCTTTGCTCGCTTATTTTTTTCTCTTTCTTCTAAAATTGGTCTTTTTTGTGGAGACCTTCTGACTGGCAGCTTGTCTCATCCGCCATCTTGGCTCCTCCCCTTTCATTTTCTTTTAAGGCCCTTCCCTGGTTCGCCCGTAGTGTAAGTGTGTAAGAATATTCTCTCGTGTATTTCTAAACAAAGTAACTCCCACAGAGCAACGTTCACCGACATTCCCGTGCTCTCGGGGCTAGGGATGCAAGCCACTGACTTGGAGAGAAAGGTTCGTATCATGTTTGAGTGACTGTCGGCTCCCCAGAGCAGTGAAGACTGACAGGTGACTGGCCGCCCACTTTCCTCTCCTCGCCATTTAGCTCCTGGAGTCCGGACAGCCCCCGGGGGTCCACCGTTTGCTCTCCACAGTCCCACCGGCAGGGGCAGATGGAGGCCGGCACCGACACCTGGATGCCAGCGCACCTCCTGCGGCTCAGTCATTCTGGGATGGCAGGGGTTTGTCTCGTCAGGGCCCAGGGTGGAGTCCCATTGGATAGTAAACCATGAAAGGTCACCGAGGAAGGCTCAGACCCAGTGACCAGCCACATGGGAGGAGAGGGGCTGGGGAGACGTCCTTTCCCCGAAAGAGACCAGGGTTTTTGAGAAGAGATCCACGAGGCTTGGAGCCTCCCCGAGAGGCATGGCCGAGGGGCAGGGTGGCAGCAGGAGACAAATCCCGGCCATGGCCTCAGCCCATACTTCGCTGCTCCAGCTCGAGGCCTCTACTTTCCAGGCCACCGTGGACAGGGCAGGAAGTAAGTGTGACAATCTGGTCAGGAAAAGAAGTGCTTTACCTGCAGGACAGTCCACTCTGCCTGAGGCTGGAAACAGGCGTGCAATCTGCCCTCCCCGCTCGCGCTGGTGTTTCAGCTCAGCTGAGGCTGTTTTACAGTTAACTTTCGTTATAGGGAGAAGGAGTACACTCTGAAATAATGACTTAAAAGTGTAGTAAACACATAAACAGTAATGTAGTCATTTATTACCGGGTATTATGTACTGTACATAATCGTATGTGCTATACTTTTATGCAACTGGCAGCACGGTAGGTTTTGTTACACCAGCGTCACCGCAAACGTGTGAGTAATGCGTGGTGCGAGTGTTAGGCCAGCTCCTGTGTCGCTAGGCAACAGGAATTTTTCAGCTCCGTTATGAAAGGACCAGCACTGTATCTGTGGTCTGCCGTTACGCAGCACATGACTGCAGCTCATTTTGTCCAGTGCTTGCATGGTCACTCCAGCTTCTCTTGGTTGTTATTTTCATGATATATCTTTTCAACCTATTTCTGTTTTTGAATCTGAAGCGTATCATTTATAGGCAACATATGTTTCGGTCATGTTTTTTTTTAAATCCATTCTGCCAATCTTCGTGCTTTAATTTGCCTTTTTTACCCATTTACATTTAATTTTCTTACCAATATGGTAGGTTTTATCTCTACCATTTTGCTACTTGTTTTCTATATGTCTTTTTTATTTCTCTATTTCTGCCTTTTTTGCATTAAGTGGTTCTTAATATACTGTTAAAGATTTCCTGTTGTTTGTGTGTGTGTGTATATGTTATTTTCTTTGTGGTTACATATTAATATTAAATTTAATTAAGTTTTTAAAATTCCAATTTGGATTAACACTAATTTAATTTTAGTAGTATACAAAAATGTTCCTGCAATATATCTTTTTTCCCTTCCCTCTCTTTTGAACTATTAATGTCATATACATTATGTCTTTGTGTGTTAGAAGCCCATCAGCACAGTTTTATAATTAGGGTTTAATGCAGTGTTCTTTTAAAAAAATTAGTGAAGAAAAGAATTACCAAAAAAATGTTTATACTGTCTTTCATAGTACCTATGTAGTTACCTTTACTGGTACTCTTTTATTTCTTTCTTCATGTGAATTAAATTCCTGTCCAATGTCCTTTTATTTCATCTTGAATGACCTTCTTTACTATTTCTTATAGGGAAGTCTACTAATGGCAGATTTTCTAATTTTTTTAATTTAATTTTTTATTTATAATTGATACGTAATAATTGTATATATTTATGGGGTGCAGTGTGATATTTCATTGCATGCATACATCATATAATGATCAAATTGGGGTAATTACCATGTCCATCACTTTAAACATTCATCATCTCTTTGTGTGACAACATTAAAAATCTTCACTTCTAGCTATTTTGAAACATACACTACATTGTTATTTGCTGTGGTCGCCCGCTATGTAGTAGACACCAGACCTTGCTCTTTCTGTCTAACCGTAACAGGCCAGGTGTGCCCGCTGCCAGCCTCCCCCAGTTCCCTCCTTCCTCTCCCGTTCCCAGCATCTAGTAACCACTATTCTACTTTCTGCTTCTGTGAAACCAGCGTTTTTAGGTTGCCCTTCATTTCTGAAGAAGAGCTTGGCTGGGTGTAGCATTCTTGGTTGGTAATCTTTTTCTTTCAGGGCTTTGAGCATGTTGTCACACTGGGTTCTGATGAGAAGCTGGCTCTTAGTCTTACTGAGGATTCCTCGTACAGGATGAATCACTTCTCACGTTGCCTTCAAGATTCTGTCATTCTTTCAACAGTTTATGATGTGCCTCGTTGTGGATATCTTAAGAGTTTATCCTACTTGGAGTTCTTTGAGTTTCTTAAATGTGTAAATTAATACTTTTATCAAATTTGGTAAGTTTTTAGTTTTAGTTTTTCTTCAAGTATTTTTTTCTGCCTTGTTCTCTTCTCCTACTGGACTCCCATTATGTATATATTGGGATTCTTGACAGTGTCCCACAGGTCTCTAAGGCTCTGTTCAT
>NW_012149986.1:3540648-3589773 GCF_000956105.1 Propithecus coquereli | reverse complement strand
TTTTTTCTGCCTTGTTCTCTTCTCCTACTGGACTCCCATTATGTATATATTGGGATTCTTGACAGTGTCCCACAGGTCTCTAAGGCTCTGTTCATTTTTCTTTATTCTTTTTCCTTCTCAGATTGGATATTCTGTATCGACCTGCCTTTCGGTTCACTGATTCATTCTTCTTCCAGCTCAAATCTGTTGTTGAGCCCGTGTGGTGAATTCCAGTTATGGCACTTTCAGGTGTAGAATTTCTGTTTGATTCTTTTAATCATGTTATTGCGATTGTCTATTTGGGGAGATAAGACGGTTCTAATTTTAAAAATTCTTCAGATATCCCTTTCTTTAATTCTTTAAACATATTTATAATACCTTCTTTAAAGTCTTTGTCTATTATGTGGCTGGTTAGCTCAGCTGGTTAGAGTGTGGTGCTAATAAAATCTGTCTATCAAGTTTAAAATCTTGGTCCCCTCAGGGACATTTTCAGTTGGCTGCTTTTTTTCCCTTCCTATGCATGTGGCATACTTTCCTGTTTCCTTGCCTGTTTTTTTTTTTTGTATGGAACGCTTCACGAATTTGCGTGTCATCCTTGCGCAGGGGCCATGCTAATCTTCTCTGTGTCGTTCCAATTTTAGTATATGTGCTGCCGAAGCGAGCACTCCTTGCATGTTTTGTAATTTATTTGTTAAAAACTGCACATTTTAGACAATGATATTATAACAATTTGGGTAGCAAATCCCTATACGTTTCAAAGTGTGTTGTTGCTGCTGTTTTTGTTTTTGCTTTTTTTCCATTTTGGTGGTTAGTGCTTTTCTTGTTGCTGTTAATTTGTTTAGCAGCTTTCCTTTACTAGTTTTGTGGTTTCTGTCTTTCCTGTAACACGTGACCACTGAGTTATCTTTTTTTTTAATTTTTTTTTTTTTTTTTTTTTTTTTTTTTTTTTTTTTTTTTTTTTTTGAGACAGAGTCTCGCTCTGTTGCCTGGGCTAGAGTGCTGTGGCGTCAGCCTAGCTCACAGCAACCTCAGACTCCTGGGCTCAAGGGATCCTTCTGCCTCAGCCCCCCAAGTACCTGAGACTACAGGCATGCGCCACCATGCCCGGCTAATTTTTTCTATATATTTTTAGTTGTCCAATTAATTTCTTTCTAATTTTAGTAGAGACGGGGTCTCGCTCTTGCTCAGGCTGGTTTCGAACTCCTGACCGCCCGCCCGCCTCGGCCTCCCAGAGAGCTAGGATTACAGGCGTGAGCCACCACGCCCGGCCTAAGTTCTTTTTAAGTCTGGATTTTTGGGGTCACATCTGAGTCCGTGTGATTGTATGGTGAGCTAGTCACTGGCCAGAAGATTTCCTCACATGCCTGTCCTGTGCGTCTCAGCCCTGTCGTGGAGGGTCTGTGGGAAACGGCGCGCTGCCCAACTTCAGGGAGCTCGCAGGACGGACTGAGCTTCCCTTCCCGGGTGCACCGTGCTCACGCTCAACCCAGTGAGGACAGACTGGTGCCTGCTCCTTCCCGGGTCTTTCCTGGGCATGCGCTTAGCCTAGCCACATGCGCACACAGACTCTTCCATCCCTAGAAATTTGTCAGCTTGTCAAGTTCCTAGGTCCTCTAATTCTTCAGGATTTCCTTTCAGATTCTGGGCCAGGCTCCTGTTTACTGCAAACGTAGTCACAGC
The DNA here is from genome assembly GCF_000956105.1 of Propithecus coquereli. NCBI lineage: Eukaryota > Metazoa > Chordata > Mammalia > Primates > Indriidae > Propithecus > Propithecus coquereli. The sequence goes on along the minus strand of NW_012149986.1, from coordinate 3,588,114 downwards.
ATCAGGCAGCTGAGGAGTTGCCAGCAGGTTGTTACTGTTAGGGGAATGCCCCAGGGGTAGCCGCCACCTGCCACCTTCTCTGCCCCCTCTACCTCCAGCTTAGCTCTGCATCGCATCTAGAGATTTCCCCGAATGCTGCAAGTCCAGGCACGACTGTGTCGTGAGGATGGCATTTTTCACAGGGTTCCAGGGGCGCCAGATCTCATGGCCGTCTGCAAGGCTGGGGCCTTGGCTGCCTCGCCACTGCGCTGGGGAGGCCGGGCAGCGGGAGTAGCCCAGGCCACGCCGCATAGACCCACTGCCTTACCAAGGTTCACTGGGTTCTTTCGGATACTTTCTCACTTAATTCTGTGGCTCTGATTAATTCCCAGAGTTGTGAAATGATTGATTTTAGTTGTTTTGCCCACATTTTGTTGGTGTAAGGGGAGGCGCGTTCATCCCCACCCTCATTCCACCATCCTGGAAGTGGATTCTCCAGTATGTTGCCTTTCGAGCCTGGCTTCCTCCACTTGGCAGCATGTACTGGAGATGGGCCTGCGTGTGTGGGGGCATCAGTCGGCTCTTTTTATGGTTGAATAGTATATGAGAGTTTTTAGAGTTGTAGAGGTGTCTTTTTATTCATTTGGGGTTAAGATGTATATGTACATTTAAAAGGGGATGTTGTCAGAGAGATTGGGAACCTTGGGCCTGCCAGAGCTCCTGGGGAATTTGGGGAATTTCAGGTCCCATGGCAATGGGGCAGGTGAGTGCTCTTCGGGGGTAGGAGGAACGGGAGCCTGTGCTCTCTGGCAATCCTGGGGGCTGCAGGGGCGCAGGCACCCCTGCCCTGTGGCAGGCCCTAAGGGCTGTAGAGTTGTGACTTGTAGGCTGTGAACCATGACACTATCGTCCCCTCCCCCCCAGGAATAGGAGGTGGCACCACATAGACCAGATGGCTCTGGCACAGTAGGCACCACCCACACCTAGAGCAGGTATAAGTCCTGGCTCTAGCCTTCGAGCTGCACGAAATGCAGGGACTTCTCCTAGAAAATGATCGTGATGGTACCTGGTTACCACCAGTATTTATTTATTCCTCAGATGTTTACTGAGTGCCTAGTGTATTCTGGGCACAGTTCCAGGAACAGAAACACAGCCGTAACCCAGATTCTGCTATCATGGAGTTTAGTTCTTCTGACACAAGGACAGAACGAACAGGTGTGTACCCATTTATACACATGCACATGCACGCACGCACCCATAGTGCTCTGAAGAGAAATACAGCAAGGAAGAGAGTGGGGCTGAGGTGTCCAGGGAGGCCTGGCTTACAAGCTCGCACTGGAGCAGAGGCCTGGAAGGAGTGAGGGTCAGCTGCATGTGTGTCTGGAGAAGCATTTTCCAAGCAGAGGGAAGAATAAATGCAAACTCCAGAGGGGGAGGGGGCTGGGATTGGAGCCCAGCAAGTGAGGGCTGAGGAGTGGAGGCCCACCCAGGAGCCGCTGCTACTCTGCGTGCGCACACGTGTGTGCAGGTATGGAGGGGCCAGCGAAGGCCTCTGACTTCTTTCCACTCTGGGCAGGGGGGAAGGTGCAGGGGATTGTTAAGCACAGGAGCATCATTCATTCGCTCATTCACCCAGTGAACAACTGCAGGCTGTGCTCCAGGTGCGGGGAATTCAACAGTGAACACACAGAACCTCGTGCTCCCATGAAGGGAGACAGAAAAATAGACAGATAAATCAGTAGTCTCTGGGAAAGCATTGGGAGGAAGGTAACACAGAGAAGCAGTTTAGGGTGTTGGGTTAGGATGCGTGCCTGCGTGCAGAGGCAAGTGTTTGGTTATTTTGCATAGGGTCAGGGAGGGTCTAGCTCAAGGAAGTAGTGTTATACGAGACAGAGTTTTACAACATTTGGTAAACTTGTGTGTGAGTGTAATTTACTTATAGGAAACTGCATAAATTCCAAGTGTATGGCTTGATGAAGTTGAGCACAGTATGCACGCCCACCTCACTAGCAGCTGCGCCATGACCTCTCAGCCTTCCCGTGCTCCCACCCGGGCATGCCCCGGCGGTAGCCAGCCTTCTGGCCGCCATCCCCACAAGCACATCTGCCTGTCTTTGAACTTGGTGTAAGTGCAATTGCAGGCATGCTCTTTGTGTCTGGCTTCCTCCACCCCGCCTCACACTTTTGAGCTTCGCCCGCACTGTTGTAGGTGATGGCGTTTGAAGCCCTTAGAAATTTCCTTTAGCTGCTGCATGGAGTGCAGACGGGGGCCGAGGCAGGTTGGCCCGTCCATACGAGCAGAGAGCTGAGGGCAGCTGGGGCCAGCGCACTAGCTGGGAGTGGGTGATCAGAGACGGGATTTGAGAGGAGAGGAGTCAAAGGTAACTCCTTAGCCAGCAGCAGGGTGGAGCCAGCCGTGACAGAGCTGGGCAGCCCACAGGGTGCAGCTATGCAGACGGGGCCGAGAGGTTCCGCAGGGACACGTCGAGTGTGGGTGTGAATAGGCACTGGATTTCTGTGTCTGGCTTTCAGGTGTGAGGTGTGGCCGGGAAAGGTAATTTGGGAGTTGTAGGTATTTTGGTGTCTATGGGTCAGGGATGGAAAGAGAGGCAGAGTTTTCATTCAGAGGACAGGAGAGAAGGAGAGACTCGTAAGGGGCACCGAGGCAGGAGAAGACCCCTGTGTGGGCAGTCCAGTGAGGGGCTGTGCAGATGGGGTGTGTGACGCGGCTGGTGAGACAGCCTGTGGGAGGCCCTCCAGGCTGACATGCTGCGCCCCGAGGCGCGGAGTGGCCTTGGTGTAAATACCAGAAAAAGGAATGCTGGCTGGAGAGAGAAGAGCTGAAGGGCTCATTCTGGCACAAGACTGGGACCTGCGGAGGTGCTGGGACTGCAGCTGGAAGACCAGGAGGGTCAAGCTCAGAGGACAGCCTCATCGCAGCCACCGTCTACAGAGGGTTTGGGGACATCAAGTGGGGATGTCTTAAGTAGGAAGTGGCATCAGAAGGGAGGAGTTGGGGACGCTGGAGTCAGTGGCAGGTTGTCGACAGTTCGTTCTGCTGTGTGGGCAGTCTGATCCGTAGTGCTTCTGTGCTTAGTCCAAGAACCTGGCAATTCTTTCTCAGGGAGGCGTTGGCTGTCAGTCTGAGCCTGGCAGTCGGGTTAAATCATCTTCAAATCAGCATTAAGTTTTGAAGACAAATAATACTATCTGTTATGGGTTGAATTGTGTCCCAATAGGTATATTGGAATCCTGACCCCTGTATCTCAGAAGGTGACTTCATTTGGAGATAGGGCCTTTGCACAGGTAATCAAGTTAAAACAAGGTCCTTAGAGTGGACTGTAATCCAGTACAGCTGGTGTCCTTCAAGAAGGGGAAATTTGGTTACAGAGACGGACAGGCATAGAGGGAAGAGGACATGAAGACACGGGGAGGAAGCAGTCATCTACCAGCCAAGAAGAGAGGCCTGCAGCAGAGCTCCCTCACAGCCCGCGGAAGGAACCCACCCTGCCCACACCTTTGTCTGGACTTCAGCCTCCAGAACTGTGAGACAAAATACTTCTGTTGTTCAAGCTGCCCAGTCTGTGGCACTTCGTTATGGCAGCCCCAGGAAACGAATACAGGAGGCTCCTTAAAAAAAAATCACTGTTACCACCTTGGATTTTATCAGATGTTACCACTGTTTGCTTCCATGGACTCTGAAGTGATGGCTGCCAAAGAATCTTCTGCGTTTGAACCTCCTCGGGGATGAGAGCAACCTCTGTCCGCATAGACCAGGACATAGATTCCTAGTTGACAGAAACTGCTCCAGACCTTCAGAGCCCATTCCTGCTGGGTTTCATTTGCTCGGCCCTGAGATTTCTCTAGTCAATCCCAAAGGCCCTCACGAGGCCTGTGTTCCGGGAGGAGCACGTGCAACTAAAGCCTTAACTTAAGGCCTTAAATAAATAGAAGGAAACCTTCCTGCCAAAGGACAGTACAGTTTAATTCTCTTCTATTTAGGGTTTGTTTTTTGTCTGTTTTTTAATATCTACCTCCCACTAACCTTTAGTTAAAAACCTTCCAGAGATTCAGGGTGGAAAAACAGACCCTTTGTATGCATGGGAATAACTGACACTCAAAAGATGCTTCTGTGAAACCAAATGAAAAGATACAGTAAACTGAGCATTCTGTTTGCTCTTTTTGCTGGTTTTGGTGCAGAGACAAGCAGCCACTTTTGAGAAAGCAGGCCTCAGAGCTCACTGTCACAGCGAGGGGGTAGGATCTCACCTTCCCGGCTGCATCTGGTGGGGCTGGGGTGCCCTGGTCCCCCAGCCTTGCCAAGCCGACAGCTGCCAGGGGCTGTAGATATGAGGAAAGAGAGAAGGTCTGTGAAAGGCCCTGATTCAGCTGCCTGAGCGGCCTCTCTCCCCCTCCAGCCAAATATCCACTTGGCCCCTGACAGTGGGCTTTTGTTGAGGGTTCTGAAGGGTGTCAGAGGCAAAAGGTAGAAAAAGCTTTATGAAGGCAATATTAGAGGGAGTTGGATTGGTGCATTTGGGGGTTTAATATGTTTGCTGGAATCAAAGTGAAGGTTAAATCTATGAAATGGTTACTCCATTTTCAAGTTGTTGGATTTTACTTCATACTTCCAAAGCAGAGTTAACACTGCCCTTTAAGGAATATAGAACCAGAGGCTAATATTCATTCAACTCCAAGTTAGAATTAATGAGAATTAAAACAATTACAAACTGTTAACACTATTGCCAGTTAGGAACTGGAAGCTCACCTTGAATGCTGTGTGGGTTTCTAGCTACAATTTAAACGCAGGGTATAATGTTTTAATGAGAGCATTGCCCGAAACATTCTTGAAGCTCCTTACTATTGACATACTTTTCCTGATCCAGTTCCCAGACTAATGGACTCACCTTTTTAGCATTTTATACTCTGCTCCTTTCCACTTATTAGCTTTTTTGTCTTAACTATTACCTTTTCAGCATCAGGGATGTTTTTTATTTGACAGTTGCTTAGCTAAATAGTTGCTTCTATTCTTTCTTACATTTTGGAAATTATTCCTTTCATGAAGACATCCAAATCCAAGAATGCCTAGCTTTGGTGAATAAAATACCCTTACTAATTAAAAGGAGACTGCTCTGAAGTTATCTGGCTATTCTGAAGACTGCATCTAATTACATCACAATAAACATCCTGATTCAAATCAACAGGTAAAGAAATTAATAGAAGAAAAGTCTGAATATCTGGGTTCTCTCTTCTGATCCATTGGTCTATGTCTCTATTCTTGTGCCAGTATGATGCTGTTTTCATACCACAGCCTTGTAGTATGGCTTGCAGCCTGGTAAATTGATGCCTCCTGATTTGTTCTTTTTGCTTAAGATTGCCTTGGCTATACAGGGGCTTCTCTGGTTCCATACGAAGCATAGAATTATTTTTTCTATATCTGCAAAAAATGATGTTGATATTTTAATGGGATTGCATTGAATCTATAGATCACTTTGGATAGGATAGACATTTTTAACTATGTTGATTCTGCCAACCCATGAGCATGGTATGGTTTTCCACCTGTTTACGTCCTCAGCTATTTCCTTCCTCAGTGTTTCGTAGTTCTCCCTGTAGAGGTCTTTCACCTCCTTAGTTAAATATATTCCTAGGTATTTTATTTTCTTTGTTCCTATTGTAAAAGATATCTAGTCTTTGATTTGCTTTTCAGCTTGACTGTTGTTGGTATATATAAATGCTACTGATTTGTGTACATTGATTTTGTAACCTGAGACTTTGTTGAATTTGTTTATCAATTCCAGTAGTCTCATGGTAGAATCTTTGGGGTTTTCTAGATATAAGATCATATCGTCAGCAAAGGGTGATAGTTTGACCTCTTCTGCCCTCGTTTGGATGCCCTTGATTTCCTTCTCTTGCCAGATTGCTCTGACTAGGACTTCCAGCCCTATGTTGAATAGAAGTGATGACAGTGGGCAACCTTGTCTGGTTCCAGTTCTAAGTGGCAATGCTTTTAATTTTTCCCTTTTCAATGTGTTGGCTGTGGGTTTGTCATATATGGCTTTTATCATTTTGAGGTTAAGTCCCATCTATGCCTATTTTCTTAAGAATTCTTATCATAAAAGGGTGGTGAATTTTGTCAAATGCTTTTTGTGCATCTATTGAGAGAATTATACGGTCTTTGTTTTTACTTCTATTTATGTGGTGAATTACATTTATAGATTTGTATATGTTGAACCATCCTTGTATCTCTAGGATGAAGCTCACTTGGTCTTGATGGATTATTATTTTGATGTGCAACTGAATTCAGTTTGCTAGGATTTTATTGAGAATTTTTGCATCTATATTCATAAGGGATATTGGTCTGTGGTTTTCATTTTTTGGTGCGTCCCTTCCTGGTTTTGGTATCAGGGTTATGTTGGCTTCATAAAATGTGTTGTGGAGGATTCCTTCCTTCTTGATGTTATGGAATAATTTCTGCAGGATAGGTACAGGTCTTCTTTTTAGATCTGGTAAAATTCTGATGTGAAACCATCTGGTCCTAGACTTTTTTTTGTTGGAAGATTTTTTTATTGATGCTTCAATTTCGGTACTTGATATTGGTCTGTTCAGGAATTCTTTTTCTTCCTGATTGAGCCTAGAGAGGCTGTGTGTCTCTAAGAATTTGTCCATTTCCTCCATATATTCAAGTTTATGTGCATAGAGATTTTTATAGTATTCAAAGATGATATTGTGTATTTCTGTGATATTAGTTGTAATTTCTCCTTTTTCATTCCTAATTGAGCTTATTAGAGTCCTTTCTTTTCTGCTTCCAGTTAATCTAATGAGAGGCCTGTCAATTTTGTTTTATTTTTTCAAAGAACCTACTTTTTATTTCATTAATCTTCTGTATAGTTCTTTTGTTATCAGTTTCATTTATTAATAGTTTTGATTTGATCTTGGTTATTTCTTTTCTTCTGCTAGGTTTGGGATAGGTTTGTTCTTCCTTTTCCATACCTTGAGACGATTCATTAGATGATTTGTGATCTTTCTGTCTTTTGGATGTAGGCATTTATGGCTATGAGTTTTCCTCTATGGACTGCTTTAGGTATATCCCACAGATTTGTATAACTTATATTCCCATTATCATTTATTTCAAAGATCCTTTTATTTCCATCTTAATTTTCTCCTTGACCCAACTGTCTTTCAGAAGTACGTTGTTTAGTTTTCATGACTTTTTGTAGTGATGAGTGTTTCTATTGGAGTTGATTTCTAATTTTATTCTAATGTGGTCTGAGAAGATGCATGGTATAATTTCTATTTTTTAAAAATTGTTGAGACATGTTTTGTGGCCTAGGATGTGATCAGTCTTAGAGAATGTTCCGCGAGCTGATGAGAAGAACATATATTCAGTGCTTTTTGGGTAGAATGTTCTATAAACATCTGTTAGGCCCATTTGCTCTAGAATTCTGTTTAAGTCCATTGTTTATTTTCTGTTTGGAGGATCTGTCCTGTTCTGTCAGAGGGATGTTGAAGTCCACAGCTGTTATGTTGCTGCCTGATATTCTCATCTGATCTTTGACAAAGCAGACAAAAACATACACAGGGGCAGAAAGAAACCCTATTCAATAAATGGTGCTCGGAAATTTGGATAGCCCCATGTAGAAGACTGAAACAGGATCTGCATCTCTCACCATTCATAAAAGTCAACTCATCATAGATAACAGACTTAAACCTAAGGCATGAAACCATGAGAATTCTAGAAGAAAATGTTGGAAAAACTCTTATAGACATCATCCTAGGCAAAGAATTTATGAAGAAGACCCCAAAAGCAGTCACAGCAACAACAAAAATAAATAATGGGACCTGATCAAATTAAAAGTCTTCTACACAGCCAAGGAAACAATCATTAGAGTGAATAGACAACCTACAGAATGGGAGAAAATGTTTGCATGCTATACATCCGATAAAGGGCAGATAACTAGAATCCATAAAGAACTGAAGCAAATCAGCAAGAAAAAATCAAACGATCCCATAACAAAGTGGTCAAAAGACATGAACAGAAACTTTTCCAAAGAAGATAGACTAATGGCCAACAAACATGAAAAAATGCTCAACATCTATGATCATCAGGGAAATGCAAATCAAAACCACAATGAGGTATCACTGAACTCCATTGAGAATGGCTTTTTTCTTTTATTTCAGCATATTATGGGGGTACAGATGTGTGGGTTATGTATGTTGCCCTTGCCTCTCCACTCCCCCCCAAGTCCGAGTTTCAAGTGTGCCCATCCCTTGGATGGTGCGCATTGCACTCTTTGTGTATGCAAATACCCGTTCCCTCCTCCCCCCTCCCCCCTGCCCAACATCCAATAGATGTTATTCTTATATGTACACTTATGTGTTGATCAGTTAATACCAATTTGATGGTGAGTACATGTGGTGCTTGTTTTTCCGAGAATGGCTTTTATCAAAAAGTCCCAAAAAAGCAAATGCTGACGTGAGTGCGAAGAGATAGGAACACTCATACACTGTTGGTGGGACTGCAAACTAGTGCAACCCTGTGGAAAGTAATATGGAGACACCTCAAGGAGCTAAAAGTAGAACTACCGTTTGATCCAGCAATCCCATTACTGGGCATCTACCCAAAAGAACAGAAGACATTCTATAAAAAAGACATCTGCACTCGAATGTTTATAGCAGCACAATTCACAATTGCAAAGATATGGAAACAACTCATGTGCCCATCAATACATGAGTGGATTAACAAAATGTGGTATATGTATACCATGGAGTTCTACTCAGCCACAAAAAATAATGGTGATACAGCACCTCTTGTATTATCCTGTATAGAGCTGGAACCACTTCTACTAAGTGAAGTATCCCAAGAATGGAAAAACAAGCACCACATGTACTCACCATCAAATTGGTGCTAATTGATCAACACTTATGTGCACATATAGAAATAACATTCATCAGAAATCAAGCAGGTGGGAGTGGGGTGGAGGGGATGGGTAAATTCACACCTAACAAGTACAATGCATACTATCTGGGTGAAAGTGAAAACTGTTACAGAAAAGAAAAAAGAAAAGTCTGAATATTAATAACACAATATGTTCAAAAGAAACATAAAACCAGAATAGCACTGTGACTCACGCAAGGGTATAGGTTGAACTTCATTAAGAAATTCTTCCTTAAAAATGTCTTTGTTGTTAATGAGAGAGAAACTATTGTGATACTAAAGGAAGTGCCTGGGAATTAAAATAGACCCACTTGCTGTGTTGCGGGTTTATCTTATCTTATTGATGCCATAAGTCGAGATGTAACATCAGAGGTCCATGTTGAGAGAAAGTTTGCAGGAGAGTTGTGTTTGACTGTTGGACAATTTCTAATTATTCAGAATCTGTATGTCTAGCTATATTGCAGGCCAGAGTGTGAAACCCTGACAGCCAACAAACATCACCAGTTTCAACAGTGAATCCTTTCCCTTTGGTCATTCGGTAGATGCCAACTGGTTCATCCCCAAATACGTAAGACATCTTATAGTGCTCCTAAGAATATGCTGTAATTTCCTGTCTGAGAGCTGGTATCGCCATGCCAATGGCAATTAATGGAGGAGTCTGCTCAAACTCCTGACATTCTCCAAAGTGTCTCAGTTTCTCAGTATTCACTGGCACGCTGTAGGAATCATTGACTAATGTATGTTAAATGCCACAGATCTGTGTTATATTCTGTTCACATGGTTAGTGTTCATGCTTGGCTTTGGGGCCATTTCCAATGATCGCACGGTTAAGAATGTGAGATGTTGATAACGTTTCCTTTGGCTCCTTGAGCCTTGGTTTTAAAGTATTAAACAATGTGATAGGATGTGTAATTGTTTCTCAATAAACTTTTATCTTCAGAACAGTTTCAGATTTAGAGAAAAGTTGTGACAACAGGACATGGACTTCTCATACCTCCCACACCCGGTTTTCTCACGGGCGCAGTACGTTCGTCACAGAGTTGGCACATTATTCTTGACTGACGTCCACGCCACTCACATTGCCCTGGTTTTTACCTGACGTCCCTCTCCTGTTCGAGGACCCATCCAGGGTGCCACATCGCATTTAGCCCTTGCTTCCAGACTGCAGTGTGGATTTTTGACACAGATAAAACTGTACATTTAATGTGTCATTTCATTATAACCAGCACTTAAAATTTTCTTTTACATTAAATGTGTTCCTCTCTTTAAGCATGAAAAAGATGAACAAGGAGCTTATAAACCACCACTCCCCTACTGATCCTACCAAAGCGTTGGGCTTCCCGGTAGCTTTGCCTCCTCACTCTGTGTTTCTACAGGGGAAATTGTGCATGTCCAGTGGAGAAAAGTTAGGGCAGCTGTGCCTGTCACATGGATGACATTCTTGATGGACATATGGGGCACAATTACTAGCATTTTACCAAAATCAACTACATGCTGGTTGCCTAGAATAGTGTCCTCATTTTTAGGATAAAAATAATTAAGTCCTGAGGAGTCAGGACAGGCGAGTCTCCTCTCAGAATCTCTGTGGTGCAGAGGGCGGTGCGGCCTTTCTGTAGCCCCTCCAGCTATAACCCGCCAGCTCACAAGGACGTGGTCTGGGGTGCAAGGCTGCCCACACCAGCTGGACGCCAAACAGGCCTTCATGGGAAGAGTGACTCAGGACGGGCACCTAGGAGATGTTACTGGGTGCAGGGACCACGATCAGTCAGCAGCTGAACGGGCTGGCAGTAATTGCTGACACAGGTCGTGGCGTTACAAGGTGACACAAAGTTGTTTGTTCGGCCAGGAACCGTGGCTGCCCGTTGCTGCAGAAGCACATGCTCGCTAGAGTTCCTGGTGCAACATCCATTATGGTGGCCCCAAACTGGCAGTGATGAAATCCTTCCTCGATCCTCCCTGTCTGAGCCATTGTCCCCTGGGCTCTTCTGCTACAGCAGTGTGGACGTGTACAGGTCTCTCTGCCACGTGAACCTGTCTGCTCCTGAGCTATCCTGTCTCTGGAGGAACAATGCCAGTGGCTCTGGCATCTTTGGGGAGTTCTCTCCCTTTCGTCCCTCAGTCATCTCTGGGGTCTCTCGCATGTTCCCCCAATCCTGTCCTACTTGTGGTGCCAAAGCCTCCCCCAGTCTGGACAGAGTCTGACCAGTGCTAACCAAGCTATTCAGTGTCCTTGTTTGTTAATTACGTAGGACAGCAGACTCCTGCCTTCTTTTTCCATTTGCCTGTGACAGGGCAAAAATTTGTAAAAATCTAATTATAAAATTGATGGTTGTTTGAGAGGCTACATATTGTATGATTCCATTTACACAAAATGTCCAGAGTAGGTAAATCCATAGAGACAGAAAGCAGGTCCATGGTTGACTGGAGGAGGCAGGATGGGGCCGGGGGTGGGGCAGGGCGGGGGCGGTGACTGTTAATGGGAACAAGGTTTATTTTGGAGGGTGATGAAACGCTCTGGAATTTCACGGTGGTGATGGTTGCACAACCTTGACTATATACTAAAAACCACTAAATTTTACACTTTAAAATGGTGAATTTTATGGTGTGTGAATTATATCTCACACACCATTAAAAAAAATCGATGCTTATTCACTGGAGAAACATTTTAAAATGAAATAAAAGAAGAAATTTTAATTTCCTATAATTCCAGATAACTAATAGTAACATTTTGGGGGGTGTGTGTGGCAGTTTTTGTTGTTGTTTGTTCGTTTTATTTGGTGTGTGTGTTGAGGGGGTTGTTCTTAGTCCTTTTTATGGCCAGGAGAAACCCTCCTGGGAACTGCTGAAAACATGGGGGCCCTGTGCTCACTTGTCCCCCTCCCCCGAGTCCACATACTTCCTGTCACAGTCTGCCTACCGGTTTTAGGAGGCTGCAGCATCTCGAGTGAGCACAATTGTTCTGAGCCTAATTTTATATAGTGTAGAAGATGACATTTTTAAATTTCAAAATATAAATGGTGTCCGTATTTCTCAGTTAGCAAGCAATAACAGAGCCTACTTCTGTTGACACTTAAAAGTGTTGATTCTAAGGATCTCGGCAGTTGGACTTCCTGAACCTGTTAGCCGTATCTGACTTCAGAGGAAGTGGAACTCCCACGTGTGGAAACGCCTCTGCTTCTGGATCGGAAGCGGAGCGGGAGGAGCTCAGAATCTTTTCGGCGCGCGGTGGAAGTGGGCTAGTGGAGCTGATCTTTCTTCAGGGTGTATAGTTATTTGACTGCTTCACGCCATTTGTCAATTTCTGAGCAGTTAATGACTTTTATGTCCGTTTTCAATGTGCGTACATAGTGCAAGCGTGTTCGATGTCACGCGGCCTCTCTCCATTCAGACGGTGCCGAGTGACGGTGGCGTAACATGCCGATTCGAAGTGTCCAGTCCAAACTGAGGCCTTTAGCAAAAATCCATTGGCTGTCTGCGTAGCTTACGCTGGCCTGTGTCCTGTCAGTTGGTGCTTCTGTCAAGGTTTTAGGAAGGGACCACTGGCCCTCCCCCGGGTGCAGCTCCCACTGCCCCCCAGCGGTGTGTGTGGCTTGTGGGGAGATTCAGAGAATGGACGCGACTCCTGAGCGGTCTGTCACGGTCCCCTCATGAAAGACGGCACGAAGGAGCACGGCATGCGAGGGCATGTTAGGACCAGAAGAGAAAAGCCACAGTGTCCGCTCGTGTCCTTTCCATTTGTGAGACAGGGACCTGGCTGCTGCCAGTGGGTCCAGGGGCAGGGAGAGGGGTGAGTTGCTTAAGAAAGTTTCCAATTCTGAATTTATTACCTGATTACCAGGGGCCCTCAATCTGGAGGGCAGCACACTGAATCTGGTTACGGAAGTGTTTTATTTTGCCAGCTAGTGCTTTAATTTCTTTCTCTGTCTCTCGCTTTCTCCTTTTCCCTCTCCCTCCCTCCCTGGTTGAAGCCCAAGGCTTCATTCACTTGTTTCCTTCACCTATTGATGCTGCAAAGCATTTGTATTTGCTGTTCTTGAGATACGTTTAAGAATTGCTCTTACTGTTATATCAAACCTGATACTATGAAAGCCTTCTCGAAGCTGCTGTAATGTCTTATCCCTCTGTATTTTCCATAAACAGTGGGCAGTATTTTTTTTTCATAATGATTTATATTTACTTAGTTTGTTTTGGCCTTTGACTCTCTGGGTGATCATTTATTTATTGAATTTTTTTGTGTTCCCAACATACTCATTGCAAAATTAATATTTTCAGGACCTACTGTTTGTATCACAAATGCTATCACAAAAATAAGGTACATTAGTACTGTAGTTTGAAAGTTCCCACATAAGGAATATTAAACAAAGCGGTGGGTTTATTCATCATGCTTGGTCTTTCCAACTGGACCCTTAGCAGCTCATGGCAAAGAGCACTTTGTCATAATAATATCTTTTTTTTTTTTTTATTCCAGGGTATTGTGAGGGTACAAACATTATGATTACACTTTATGTCTTTGCCTCACCCACGTGTGGGTTAAAGGCATGCCCTCCCCCCACCCCCCCGCTACAGTGCTCCCCGTGTCCTTTAGTTGCGGATTTACCCCCCCATCCCCTTAATCCCTAGAGAGTATTACTGCCATGTGATCACCCTAGTGTTGATCAGTTAGTACCAATTTGATGGCGAGTACAAGTGGAGCCCATTCTTCCGCTCTTGTGGTCCCTCACTTTGGATAATGGGTTTAAGTTTAATCCAGGAAAGTATAAGAGGTTCTAGATCACTGTCGTTACTTACGATTGAGTAATATTCCATTGTAAACATATACCAAATTTTACTAATCCACTCATGGATTGACGGGCACTTGGGTTGTTTCCACATCCTTGCAATAGTGAATTGTGCTGCCATAAACATTCGGGTGCAGATGTCTTTATCGTAGAATGTTTTGTGCTCTTTTGGGTAGATGCCTAATAGTGCTATTGCTGGATTGAATGGTATTTCTATTTTTAGCTCTCTGAGGTATCTTCAAATTCTTTTCCACAGAGGTTGCACTAATTTGCAGTCCCACCAGCAGTGTAAGAGTGCTCCTGTCTCTCCGCATCCTTGCCAGCATTTGATGTTTTGGGATCTTTTGATAGAGGCCAGCCTCACTGGGGTTAGGTGATATCTCATTGTGGTTTTGATTTGCATTTCTCTAATGATTAGAGATGTTGAGCATTTTTTATATGTTTGCTGGCCATTATTCTGTCTTCTTTTGAAAAGTTTCTGTTCATTTCCTTTGCCCATTTGTTGATGGGGTTGTTTGATTTTTTCTTGTTGATTTTTTTTGAGTTCTAGATAGATTCTGGTTATCAGCCCTTTATCAGATGTGTAGAGAGCAAATATTTTTTCCCATTCTGTGGGCTGTCTATTCACTCTAATGATAGTTGCCCTGGCAGTGCAGAAGCTTTTTAATTTGATTAGATCCCACTTACTTATTTTTGTTGCTGCGGCAATTGCTTTGGGGTTCTTCTTCAAGAATTCCTTGCCTAGGCCGATGTCTGAAAGGGTCTTCCCAACATCTTCATTTAGAATTCTTGGCAGGGGAGGAAGGGGCCTTAGGTTTATGTCTGTTATCCATCTTGAATTGATTTTTGTGAGAGATGAGAGGTGGGGGTCCAGTTTCAGTCTTCTGCATGTAGCTATCCAGTTTTCCCAGCACCATTTATTGAAAAGAGATTCTTTTCCCCAGTGTATGTTTTTGTCAGCTTTGTCAAAGATTAGATTACCATATGCGGATGGTTTCATCTCTGGATTCTCAATCCTGTTCCAGAGGTCAATGTCTCTGTTCTTGTGCCAGTACCAAGCTGTTTTAGTTACTATAGCCTGGTAGCACAGCTTAAAGTCTGGTAGACTGATACCTCCCAGTTTGTTCTTTTTACTTAAGATTGCTTTGGCTATATGAGGTCTTTTCTGGTTCCATACAAAGCGTAGAATTATTTTTTCCAGATCTGTAAAGAATCATAATGGGATTTTGATAGGGATTGCATTAATTCTGTAGATCACTTTAGGTAGTATGGACATTTTAACGATATTGATTCTACCAATCCATGAGCAAGGTAGGTTTTTCCATCTGTTTACATCTTCTACAATTTCTTTTTTTAAACAGTGGACAGTTTTGCCAGAATATCATTCTTTGCATAAAAAGCAAATTAAAGGCTCCTGAAGTGCAAACCTGTTTAATGTGTGTCCTGTTTTTTTTTCCCCAGGTGAAGTAGAGATTCCAGATCTGAATGACCCTTTGGGACAACTTGATGGACAGGACAGCCCGATTCCAACTCTGAAAGGTAAGCTGGGACACAGGTGCTCTCAGTGTTTTCAGAATGTCACGTGGAGGGCTTCCTGTTGAGCTGTCCTTTCTACGCAGGGTTGGGCCTGCCTGAGTTAATGGGGCGGGGGTGGGTGGGCTGGGGCGTCGCCCAGCCCCGTGCTGCCCCCTCGTGGTGGGCGTGCGGGACTGCCGCCTTGATTTCTATGTTTCCTGACTCCAGACGGCTGGCTGGGCTGCAGGTAGGGGGGGCGGGTGGTCAGAGGGCAGCATGGCAGGGGAAGAAGGGGCTGTGGGGTGCTCAGGGGGCCCAAGGGGAGCCTTAGGAGCTGGACTGTTCTTGGTCACTAAGCAGCCTGCTGGCAAGCGACTGCCTTCTAGGTTTATGGTTCTGAATGTGACTCTCCAGAGGCGTCTCGGTGGGCAGGTGGCCCTCGTCCTCATTGCCACCCCTGGGGGCGGTTCTCTCTGCCTTGTCACTTCAGCCTTTCCCTGAGGTTTGCTGTCAGCGCCATGCTCACTTGGCACACTTGGTGGGCATCCTAGATTTGTAGCGTGCATAGAACAAATTTCCCTCAGCTACAGACCCATTATTTGAGGCAGTGATGCCTTTTCTAATTCATGCACTGCCACCTTATATTCATAGATTATCTCAGCTCGGCTGCCAAAACAAAATACCACAGAGGAGGTGGCTGAAACAACAAACATTTCTTTTTTCACTTCTGGAGGCTGGAAGTCTGAGATCCAGGTGCCAGCAGGGTTGGGTCCTGGTGAGGGCTCCCTTCCCGGCTTGCGGGCAGCCACCTTCCCACTGTGTCCCCACGTGATGAGGAGAGAGAATTCTGGTTTCTTCTTTTATGAGGACATTAATCCCATCATGAGGCCTCACCCTCATGACCTCTTCTAGTCCTAATCACCTTCCAAAGGCCCCACCTGCAAATAGCATCACACTGGGGGTTAGGGCTTCAGTATATGGATTTGGGGGGAACACACTCAGTCCATAACAATCAGCTGTCAGACGGACACTGGATTTCTGTTCCATCTTTAGAACAGCTCTGAGAGCCACAATAGTTTCCAACCAAGCCTGCCGCCACCACCCCATCCCAGCACGCTGAGGAGCCCCTAGGTGTTGCTGCCTGGTGTTTGGAGCATTCTTTGAGAGGACTTTGCCTTTCACAGGATGTTAAATATAGTAAACGCATGTGACTGTCCTACAGCCCTTGTGCAGTGACCCTGGTCCTCCTGGCAGACTCCAGCTGTGTGTGAGGGGGGTATTTTACCAGGAGAGGGATGCCCTGCCTGGCCCCGTGGGAGTCCGCTGTCCTCCAGGTGAGACTCAGCTGGTGTTCATCCCACCCGAAGGCAAAAAGGCCTGCGCTCTGTGAGCTTTTTCAGTGCTCTGAGCCTTGGAACTCCTTTTCCTTGGGAGGAAAGACAGGTTTGTTTGTTTGTTTGTTTGTGTTTTGTTTTGAGACAGTCTTGCTCTGTCACCCTGGCTGGAGTGCAGTGGTGTCAGCCTAGCTCACAACAACCTCAAATTCCTGGGCTCAAGCGATCTTCCTGCCTCAGCCTCCTGAGTAGCTGGGACTACAGGCGGGTGCCACAACACCTGGCTCATTTTTCTGTTTTTTGTAGAGATGGGGACTCACTCTTGCTCTTGCTCAGGCTGGTCTCAAACTCCTGACCTCAAGTGATCCTCCTGCCTTGGCCTCCCAGAGTGCTAGGAATACAGGCGTGAGCCACTGCACCCAGCCAGAAAGATAGTTTTTGACAGTTAGATTCTCCTTTCTCCAAAGCCTGCCTTAACCCCCAGTGCAGATGGTCCACAGACACTTACTGATCACCCCGTCGCCAGCTCTGCATGCAATCCTGGGACACGGTGGTGGGTGGAGAGTGTGCTCCCTGCCTCTCCGGTTGTGGGGTTGGGAGAGTCAGCATCCTGAAGGAACTGTCACGGCATTGCAACATTTTGAGGTGTGGTGAGTAGCGCAAAGGAAGAGAGCGGGTTTCAGCGGCCGGCTAGCAGAGAAGGGGGCGTGTTGAAGCGGGGCAGATGGCCCTGCCGCTATCTGAAGAGTGAGGCGGGGTGCAGGGATGGGAGGGAAGCATGTGCAGACCCTGGGACCCGCCCCTAGAGGCGCTGTAGCGGGGCGGCCTGGCCGTGGGGGCAGCAGAGTCAGAGTCTGAGTCAGCGTCTCAGTACAGCAGCCACACCTGACTCTGGAAATTTAAGTCAATTTAGAATAAACACAATGAAGGACTCAGCTCCTCAGTGGTACTAGCTTCATTTCAGTGTGGGGAGAGGCTCCCCGAATAGACAGTATAGGTCTAGAAGGTTCCAGCTCCACAGGAAGCTCAGGCGGGCGGCCCTGGGCTACATCATGCACAGCTCTATGGGTCCCAGGAAAAATGCGTATTTTATTGTAAGTCGTTGGGGGCGTCTGGCTGGGGAGGTGGTGCCGTGTGACTCCCCCTGTGAGAGGCTGGCTGGGCAGCTGTGGAGGAGGATTCTGGGAGAGGGGGGAGCCAGATGGGGAGAAGCAGACAGACCACAGCAATGGTGCAGCACCCGACCCGCAGTCATTCCGTAGACTAATACTTCCTTGGAAAAATGTGTTGTAACCCTGTGTTTCAGATGTGCTGCAAACCTCTCCCCCCAGGCCGGGGTGGGGGCTGGCGGGGGCTCTGCAGAGGCTCCTGCAGCAGGGACCACAGGCAGCTGGGGGACAGGGTGGGAGATGTTCTTCACATGGAGCCTCATAGAAAGCACCCAGAAACAGCTGCAGGATTCACGATGCACTTAGGAAAATGCATTTGCTTATGGACGTAAAGAAATGACCATCTACTAAAATTTAACAGAAATTTTTATTTCCAGCCAGCCACAAGTTCCCAACATTTATAAGTCAAAGTCAGTGCGTTAAGGTGGGATTCTTTTACTTCCACTTTTGGTATTCGAGCAACTTCTCAAGCTTAGTATAGGATGCTTTCTAACATGTGTTTTGTTTATCTGGGATTTGATTGCCTCCTGACTTTTTTGTTTTTGTTAACCCACAAGTGATTGGGTTACAAACCATGTGTGTTCCGTATGTTTCCAATGCCAAAAGAAGTTGTAATCAGAGTTTGGAAGTTTGCCTTGGGTCTCTCCAAGGCATAAAAACTCTAGGTAACCGGTCAAGTGGCTGTGTGTGTGTGTGTGTGTGTGTGTGTGTGTGTGTGTGCATGCGCGTGCGCGCAGGCACATGTGCACAACTACAAAAGGGAAGTGCAGAAAGGAAGCAAAGAGCCACAGAACGCGGGGGCATATGGTGTGGCGTAGCGCAGCGGTTCCGCACTCGGCTTGCAAGCAGACAGGGCTGGCTGGGTGGTGGCTCCGCCTGCCCCCGGGGCCTGGGCCTTGGGTGTGGTACTGCTCTGCCCAGTCTCCAGATGGGAGCACCCCCAGCTGTAGGAGGGATGAAAGGGCTTGCTTAGCTCACTGCAGGCACCCAGAAGCAGTAGCTGATGCTGTTGCCATCTGTTAACAACACAGTCATGACTTGGTGGATCCATCAGCACCCTAGGGGGATGGGATCCATAGTAAACCCCCCACCCCCGCCCCCAAGGAGTCTCAGGGTGGCCTTAGGCCCCATCTTTCCCTTGCCACCTAATTCTCTGGTTCTGTAGTGTGACTGTGCTCTCCTTGAGTTATGGCTCATGCACAAAGGGGCCTTACTCCACCCTTCCTCTCTACTCCCATCAGTGAGCGAAGGAGTTGGCCTGGCAGTGCCATTCATCATTCCTGCACTTTTGTGCTCAAAGAGCTCCTGAAAGTGTCTCTGCCTGGTCACATTTGGCTTAAATTCGATATACAAAGTAATACTAGCTGACTGTACTATATCGGCTATTTCTTCAGTCCAGCCGCCATTGATGATGCACACGCGTCTGCAGACGCACTGGCAGGGGACCCTGCCGAGGGCCAGTCCTTCAGTGGTGTGGCAGCTTCACTTTGGCCTCGGCGAAACAGGTTCTGAGAATCAGCTGCAAGGTGTCTTTGGTTAGATGCACTGTGCCAGAATTTAGCACGTGGCTTATATTTGGTAGTTGGTATTGAGAGAGAGACAGAGACAGAGAGATCCAAGAGCAAAAAGCCCACGTGTGGAAGAGAAAATGAACACTATGGATGTCGTGATTTTCAGATGAAAAGTTTTCCTCCGATTTTCACACACCAAAGCACTGTCAGTTAGGAGTAAAGGCAACTTTTCGACTTGGTTATAGCAGCAAGTTACCGTGCGCATGGATGTTTGTGTTCCTTGTTACATTAGACACGCAGTATGCATACATACTTACACACACACGTACATATATTTAATAATTGCTGCTGTCGTATTACTTATGAAAGCCTACATCTGACCTAGAAACCATTGCTTTTGTCCGAAGCCTGTGTTTTAAATGCATGTGTAATACAGCTTGTGCTTTGTAAAAGCAGTACTTTGGGATGCTTGTGGGAAGTGGATAATTTCTGAAAGCCAGGGTGGGGTGGGATGGGCTTGCCTGGCTGCTGGCCTCCTGTGTTCTGGCTCGGCCGGAGCAGACCTGGTGAGCCGTGTGTGTCTCATCTTAGGAGAAGAGCTGCCCGTCGTCCAGGCTGCCGCCAGAGTGAAATTCCTCCCTCTGCCCACGGGGGAAATGTGGCAGTTGTAGGCGCTCTCACGTGGGCTCTAAATAGCAGGGTGGCGAAACCAGGGCCTGCTTTACTAGGCTGTCCCCTGCTGTTTGTGCCATGCCTGGCTGCGGTGCTGAACCAGCATTTCCTTGGAAAGAGAAAACGGAGCCGTCAGCAGAGTTCACGGTGCTGACATGGAGACCATGCCTGTTGCTCTCTGTTTACAAAGCGTCGGTTTCCCAACTCACATAGGTCTTAGGGGTTGATTAGCAAATATGCTGCGTGTGTTTCTGGTTTATTCTGGAACTCTTGGTGTGAGTGTGTGTGAGTGCATGTGTGTGTGCTGGTTTCTTAGGTTTAACATAGAGTCAGGGTCTTCAAGCCTAGTCAGATAGAAAATGAAAATAGGATCTTAGTTGCAAACAAAGGACTGAATTCTGTGAAGGAGAACTTGAGCTCGGCATCAGGGTGCGCAGCGCGAATCTCCTGCTGAGTCTCTCCTGGCCAGGCATGGAGACTTTTTCAAGGTCCAGCCTCTTAACCTACAAGAGGGGAAGGCTGAACACCAGTTCTGATTATGCAAGGGGGTGGCAGTGTGTGGCAGATGCTCACCCACACTGGGCTCCAGGAGGCATTGTTGTCCCTGTGCTTGGTGTCGCCGTTGAAGGGAAGAGGCTCCCTAGAGCAGGATGTGTTCCAAGTGCTCAGACCAGAGCGTAAGAGGCGTCCTGCCAGTATGCAGTGAGTCTGCGGTGGGCCCCATGCTGCTACCAGCAGGCAGCCCAGGGTGGAGAACGCTGAGGAGTACCTCCCTCCTGCCAGGTAGATGTAACCTGTCCCCAGAGTCCTTTTCATTTTGTCAACATAAAGAATAAACGCAGGTGGGGCTGAGGTCTACCCAATACCCACAAGGGGGACTTGAGAAGGGGAACATGGTACGGTCAGGGCCACCACTCAGGCACACCCTACAGTGCACTGTTCCGTTACTCCTTAGTAATCTCTCCGCAGAGGGAGAACAGGCAGAGTCTAGACACGTAGCGAAATTAAGAAAAATGATGTGAAGATCACACTGCTGCAGAAATGCATGAGGAATTGGGGGTGGCCCTTGAACTAAGCCTTCGTTTATTCAGCAAGTGTTTATTGAAGCCCACCCACTGCATGCCGGGCCCTTGGAGTCCCGGGAAACATCTCAGTATGGAGCGGTACAATCTTTGCCTCTCTTGGGCTGACCAAGTGTCCCCCCGAAGTCAGCAGAGGCAAGTGAGTGAACAGCATGACAACCTCAAATTGCAAAGGTTCTGGAGCGAGGTGGAGCCAGGACGGAGGTGAGCAGTGGTGGCCGTGGCAGGTGGAGTGGTCTGGGAGGTCGAGCCCCAGCAGTGTGAGAACACAGGGGCACCTCTGGCAAAGGCCCCATGGCTCAGACTGCTCCAGGCAGCAGGAGACATGGCAGAGGAAGGCCAGGCGGGACAGAGGCCACCCGAGGGCATCCCACTTAGAGCACCTGCTCATCACGTGCAGGAGCAGTGAGCCTGTGACACCCACCCCTCGGGTTTTAGACTGGCAGCTTCGTCTGTTGTATAGCTGAAGGCAGGAATGGGGGTCAGTGCCCCACATGCTCTGTGTGCTGGGGACCCTCCAGGGCAGCTCTGAAGGTGCTGACCTTCTGAAGGGCGTGGGGAGGCAAAAGACCAGGTGGTCACAGAGGATGCAGGATGGGCTCCAAGTTCACCTTGGGGCATCTCAGCCCGAGGGGCGTTGTCCAGGCTGGCCTTGGCCAGGCCTTTTCGAGGTGGTCTCTGAGATGGAGCTGTCAGAACTTTGTGGTGGTGCCCTGCTCCCAGAGGTGCAGCGAAACATCCCCTCTGGTGCGTGGGTAGACACAACGGAGAGCCCCAGTCTGTGAAGCCAGCACCTTCAAGCAGAGAGGCTGACTTGGAGTCTCTCCTCAGCCCAAAGCCTGTGGTGCCAGCAGGTCCAGGGCAGCCTCTCAGGACCCTCAGCTCATTTTTAGAAGCAATGAGAACACCAGGAGCGTGGTGGGATCTACAGGCCCCAGGGCTCCGAGCTCATTTCCCAGGGCATCGTGGGCTGGGTCAGTGTCCACATCCACACCCACGCCCACCCTTGTCTGGGGATTGCCAGGGGTACATTTTGTATCTGGGCAAAGAGCAGAAGTCCTTGGGTAATGAAGGGAGGGTGTGGCCTTCTAGTCCAGCGTGCTCAGCTGGCCCAGCACGAGGACCAGATGGAAGGGAGGCCTCCCCACTGGGTCACTCTCAAGGCCCAGGTCAGCAGCGTGTAGCCCCAGCCAGGTGTCTGCCCCTGGGATGCCCACATCAGACCTTTCCCCAAAACGTTTCCCAGCATCCTTTGAGCAGAACCGACATAGGGTTTCCGGGTTCTGAGCCTTGCACCACTCTTGAGGGTGAAGGCCAGGCACGGAGCACCCGCGGTCCACACGGGGATGCTCTATCCTGCTGCCGCGGCCTATGGATCTGCGGCGCCCAGCGGACTGTCTGGGTCTAGACACACTGAACGGTGTTGGGGGAAAACTCCAACCCACAAACAGGAGACCTCAAAGGATGCACAGTTGGTTGTTCAGGGCAGAGTTTGGGCTGGGCATCTGAGACTGCCTTGAGGCACGCAGGGACCCATAGTGGCTTCCTGCCATCAGTGCGCTGGTTTCTGTCTCTGCATCTTCTCTTCTGTTCCTCCTTCTTCCCTAGAGTCCTCTGTCAGCCCCTCTTTCTCCCAGGGGTAGCGTCTGACAGCCTGTGCTTCAGCGGGGTGGGATCCCTACAGCGGCCCGCCAATGCCCTCTCGTCTCGGTGGCCATTGCTGTTCCTACTGCAGGTGACAGAAAGCAGTAATTCTCCCTTAGCTCACTGGCTCTGAGTCCGTACTGCAGTGGGCTGTGCACATCTGTCTGTCTCTGTGTCCGTTCCGGGGGTTGGTGCATGTGTATGCACACGCCATGTCCTATCCCCTCACGCAGGTGTGGGTATCACCCTGTGTGTAAGTCTTAATTTGTCAGGCTATCTGCTTCCTTCTACAACCTTCTTCCTTTCTTCTTCAATCCCTCTAACCCTCAAACCCTGCAGCAGTTTTCCCTAGGGCTGCCATGGCAAAGTCTGCCATGTGGGTACCTTAAAATGCCAGGAACGTGTTCTCTTATTCTGGAGCGTCAAGGCATGGGCAGGGGCAGCTCCTTCTGAAGGCTCTGAGGGCAGCCTATCCCCGACGTCTGCACTTCATCCCTCCAGATTCCGCCTCCTTCTACACACGGCCACCTGCCCTCTGTGGGTCTGTGCCTCAGTTTCCCTGTTCTCATAAGGACTCCAGTCGTCGGATCAGGGCTCACTCTAATCAAGTATGCCTCACCTTGACTCGATTGTATCGGCGATGACCCTATTTCCAAATGAGGTCACATCACAGGTTCCAGGGTTAGGGCTGCAACACATCGGCTTGGGGGACACAGTTTGCCCCGCGACACCCTGTGTCTCTCCACAGGTGCAGACCCTGTCACGAACTTGCCTCCATCTCTCAGGGGCCTTTGCTTCTCGTTTGCTCCATCCCCTCACTCTCTCCGACCCCCATCCTTTCTGGGGCTGCCCCGTCATCTGCAGCGGGGTCTGTGCAGGCACCAGAGGGCCGGCAGGAAAGCCAGAGCGCAGCGGCTCACTGTTTGCTGCCCACGACTGATTTATTGACATGCAGTATTTTTCTTCAGGAACAGCAGCTCTGTGTCCCTCCTGCCGCTCTCGATCTCCTTCCCACCTGCCCTTCCAGAACTGTCTGTCTGTTTTATCTCCCACTCACCAAGCCCTGTGCCCCCGGTACGTAGGGCTTTCTGTGTCTCCTGCCCAGACCCGTCGGCGTGGCCTGGGAAGGACACAGATCCTCAGACACCTCAGTCGTTGGACCAAGTTGGTGAGTGTTTAGGGTCAGCTGGGACGTAAGAATCGCTGGCCGCTGATCCGACTGCGACTGTTGAGCAGGGTGGTGTTCCCTGGTGACGGGCTCTCCTGCTGCCTTTGCTTTTGGGGGGGTTTCAGTGCTTGTAGTCAACTCTACTGTCCAGAGTTTGGGAGCACACAGAGAGCTGGCCTGGGCATAGGGGAGATGAACCCCTCAGCATCAGTCACTGAAGTTGCACCGCTGTGAGGAAGGAGAACTCTTTTGGATCAGCTAAAAGGGAAGACTTCTGTTCTCTGCAGCGCCGGGAGTGAGCCGAGCCCCCAGTCAGACGCGCTGGCTTCTCCCGGCCCGTTGCACTGGTCTGGGGATGCTTGGGGCAGCTCTGCGGGACCGTGCCTGGGAGCTAGAGGAGAGCCTAGAAAATGCCTGGGACAAACCCCTTGTTTTGCACACGTGGGAAATGAAGCCAGGGGAGGTTAAATGGCTGGCTATAAATTAAGCACAAGGGAGAAGGGTATATTGTGCTTAATCTCCGTAGAACTTCCTTTCTAGCTTTTGTATTTAACCCCTAGAGAATCGACAGTGGTGAAAATAGTGGACCAAACTAATTTGGCTGCCCTCCCACATAAATCACACAGAGGTCTTCAATAAAATATCAGTAAAAGATGTAAATGCTTATCTGAACTTGCAGGAAAGGTGGAGAAAGGCCTGGGAGCCAGGACTGGAAGTGAAAAGAATTAGAACTGGCAGCCTTGGAGAACGGCCCTCTTCCCAGGGCCTCCGGTTCTGAAGGTGTCGTGCATTTGCCACGTGGGCTCGCCCACAGTGGACAGTGGTGTCACCACCTGGCCTGGCACAGAGTGGACGTGTCAGTGGGCTACAGAGGAGAGACAGCACCAGGAGGCTGTGGCCCCCGTGGCAACAGGGCGGCTGCAGAAACGGCAGATCCTCCAGGACTCGCCGTCAGAACAGCCTGCAGGACACAGACGCCGCACCGCAGAGGAGCGCTAGACTGAGCCTGGACAAAACAAACACAGTAAAGTTACCGGTTCCACTTGGAATTGGATGTATTGAGTTTCCTCCAGTCGAGAGAAATAAGAGGTTAGGATAAAAATCAAGTTTGGTTTTCAGAAAATAAAAAAATTTACATTTCTTGTAACCTCATGTAAGGCCTCTGAAATATCCTCCCTGTTACAGAAACTGTTCTTTCTGCTGGGCCCAGTTGCGCCAACAGCCTCAGGTTTCGACCCCCAGCAATATGGGAACCCACGGGGCCCACGGATCTAAGACATTGTAGACAAGCCTCCCCGCAAAGCTGGGCGCCCCATGAGCTGTGTCCTGGAAAGAGGGATGGACGGATGGACCTGTTTCGACTCGTCCACCCAGGGAGCGAGAGGAGAGCTTGCCTCAACCCTGGCTCCAGGTGGGAAACCCAGAAGCCTTTTCCATGAGAAATAAAGCCTGGACCTGCTCCTCTGGAAACCAGGCTTACATCGCCAGACTGTTGTGGGAAATCCCACAACAGCAAAACTTGGCGCTGCCTTTCAAACGAACCCAGGCCTCGAGCGACTCCACAGAAGAAACAGCCTCGGGTGCAAATGGCAGCTGCGCTCAGGGAGGTGCAGGAGGAGGGTTGAGCCCGTAAACAGTGAAGCCAGAGGATTAAAGATAAAAGAGGAGCTGGAACCGCACGGAAGAAAGGGCGATGGTGGCTTTGAGAGGGAACCATACAGACTTCTAGGAATGAAAAATGCAGTCCACAAAACTTGGCGAATAGGCCTCAGAGCAGATGGCACATAGCCGAGATAGAAAAGGGCAGGGAATATAAGAAATCAGTAAAGAGCACAGAGGAACCATCATACAAGGAAGACCAGCGTGTATCTAGAAGGAAATCTCAAAGGAGAAATAAAGGGAAGGGAGAGAGATGGTATTTCATAAAATACTGATAAAGAATTTTGTGAAATTGATGGAAGGTAGGAATCTTCAGATTGGAGGAAGGGCCCTGAGACCTGAGGGAGATAGGTTAAAAGTCAATTTGCATTTAGTGATGGATACTTCGAAATGGCAGATACGAAGGGAAAAATGTTAAAAATAGCCTAAGAAGGGGAAATTCGCATTACCTGCAAAGGAGCGAGACTGCAGGACTTTCGACAGTCACCACAAAAGCCAGAAGACAGTAGTGTCTAAGAATTCTATACCCAGCTAAATATTATTCAAGTGTGAAAGTTTCAGATAGTTTTAGAACAAAACTAAAAGTATTTACAACCTCAGTCCTTTACCCAAAGAGTGAGTGTGATTTAGGAAGAGCTCGATTGAACCTGGGAAAAGGAGTGAGATGTAAGAAGTGTTGGTGAGGAAAAAAGTTGGCAAACAAGTTGTGGGCAGATCTGAATAAACTCTACTAGGAAAAATTCAATAAGAATAGTGGCCACTAGAGACTTAAAAACGGAGTGTAACTAAGCATTACGAAGGAAGCAGGTCAGATCTGTGTGTTTGTGTGTGGGGGGCGGTATGCATGTGTGTGGGTGATTGCAGCTCGTAGCATTTAAAGGTTCTCGTATTTGGGAGACTGTCAAATTAGGTGTGCCCATAAAGAGGTAGTGCAGCTAGCCAGCTCAGTATAACTTTCAAATAAGCAAAGAGGGAAAATGGAAAATAAAAAAATCCAGTAGAAAATAGGAAAGGAGAACAAAAAGGCAATGTGAAAACATTAAAACTAAAACTCACACAGTTAAAAACCTCATAGATTAATACCCAATAATTGACATGTAAAATTATTGCCACTTACCAGATTTGTGTCTCATACAGATTCATAAAAATGATAAAGATGTTAAAAAGATAAGAGTAGGGTTATGTTAACCAAAAGTACCCTGAGGTAGCTATAATATCAGACAAAATGGTCCTTTAGACAGAAGCATCACATAGTGATATAAAGACCAAACAGTGTAATAAACCTGAAGTCGAATGCACTCAGCTATATAATTTCCAATGTATAAACACAACTTGACAGAATGAATACACATCTCATTGAAACTAGCAGATAAGCATATTAAAAATTTTTGCAACAAAATGGACAGGCTTGATCTAATGGGCATGTATAAACCTTGCAGTGAGAAGTTAGAGAAAACACACTCTTACCAAGCAAATGTGGAGCGTCTACAGGAATTGACCGTGCCAGGCTGCAAATCTCAGTGGCATCGAGGAATTGTCATCACACAGACCATGTTCCGTGACAATGGTCTGATGAAAGCACACTTGTAATAACTAATAGCTAGGAGAAAAAAATCATAAGACACAAATTATAATTTATTGGATGGCTACAGAAGAAATTGAAGGAAAATTTAGCATTTAATGCATACATTAGAAAAGGAAAATGATGGAAAACTAATTAAGTATAGAAGTTAGAAAAGGGGAATGATGAGTACTGTTCTCTGGAGAGGAGGAAAGGCCAGAGCAGGCTGTAGCTGCATTCTAGAATGTGCACGTTTTAACAGTGTCCTAAGTCAAATACGTTAAAACGTTAGTGTCAAATCTTGATGTTTTGTGAGGGGGTATCTATTATATTAATACCTATATTTTTCTGCATGTTTGGAATATTTCAGCATTTAAAAATTTTCAATCAAAAGTAATATTGTTGAACAAAATAATTAGGCAAGAGAAGATAGGGGAGGTTTGAATTTGAAGGCAAAAAGGCTATATTACTGTTATTTGAGGAAGACCATGTCTGTGTAGAAAACCCAAGACAATCAACTCACAAACTGTTATAACTAATAAAATAGCTCAGTAAAGTGGCACGATAAAAGAAAAATATATATGGTAGACAGAATAACACCCCCTCCCCAAAGTCGTCCATGTTCTAATCCCTGGAAAGTTACTTAATCCATGTTACCTTGCACGGCACAGAGACTTTGCGGATGTGACTGAATTGAAGTTTTTGAGATGGGAGGATGTCCCTGGGTTATCCAGGTGGTCCCAGTGTGGCCACAGAGGTCCTGAGGAAATGGAGGCCAGAGGGCTAGATTCAGTGGTAGGACATCTGACAATGGAAACAGGTTGGAGTGATACAAGCCTGGGACCACTGCCAAGGAGTGAGGGTGGCCCCTACAAGCTGGGAATAGCAAGGGACAGATTCTCAGCCAGGGCCTCCAGAAGGAAGGCAGCACTGCTCACACGTTGATGTTAGGGTTTCTGACCCCACCACTGTAAGATAATAAATTTGTGTTGTTTTATGCTACTACAGTTTGTGGTGATTTGTTACAGAAGCCACAGGAAATTAGTACAGTATATTGAAGATTGCTATCTAGTAGTTTTCCCATAAACCTTAAACCATTTAGACAGAAATAATAATAGAAATGAAACCAATTGACAATAGTAAAGAAAATAAAAGAATAGTTAGAAATATATCTAAAAATAAATGTGAAGATCTATACAAAGAAATTTATAAAGCCTTTCTAAATAGTTAAGAAGATCTGATATGGATGTTTAAACGATGCCCTCTCAACATCATCAAGAGGGCAGTTTTATACAAATCACCTACAAATGCAGGTCTTTCTTCATCAAAGTACTATTGTTATTTATTTATTTTTATTGAGACAGGTCCTTCCTCTGTCCCCCAGGGCTAGAGTGCAGTGGCCTCATCATAGCTCACTGTAATCTCAAACTCCTGGGCTCAAGCGATCCTCCTGCCTCAGCCTCCCGAGTAGATGGGACTACAGATGTATACCACTATGCCCAGCTAATTTTTCTACTTTTTATAGAGATGGGGTCTTGCTCTTGCTCAGGCTGGTCTCAAGCTCCTGGCCTCAAGTGATCTCCCACCTCGACCTCCCAAAGTGTTAGGATTACAGGTGTGAGCCAACACACCCAGCCAAAGTACTATTTTTTAAATGGAACTTATAGGATGATTTTAAAATCTTGAAGATAAAAATTGAGAAAATTGCCCCCAAAAGTAATAGTTGTTGTTATTGATGTCAAAACATGCTTCAGTCATCCTGATTTAGCAAATGTGATGTAGCTGTAGCAACAGGCCAGTAGATGAGCGGAAATGAATACCTTTTTCTAGATGGGCAGCCAGGGCAGCCTTCGGTGGAGGTGACATTTCTGGCAGACTTGACCCTTGAGAAACAGCAGAGGACACCGAGGAGAGTTCCCGGCCAACTGAAGAAGGAACCAGCTCGGTGTGTTTCAGGGAGAGCAGGGACTGCCCCGCCGGGGGGAGGTAGGAGGAAGGATAGAGAAGATTCAGGAAGGCTGATACCATGGATATAAATTATTCTCCATTATCTGTCTTCCTGATTTCTTCCTGAAGGCTCAGGTTTACTCACCCACCTAGGGAGAGAGCTGTGAATTGAGCAAGCTGCCTGGCTCCTGACTGGCACTTCTGGCCCTGCCGAGCCGCAGCGCGGCGTGAAGGTGGCTGCCTCACGGCCGGGGACGGGGCATGGAGCCGCCCAGGAGAGCCCGCCCTGGTCTGTGTCCACTGGGCAGCCCTCGGCGTGCCTTTGCGTCGGTGCCTCCCAGGTACGGCGGATGGCCATTTAGGAACGCCTTTTCAGTCTTAGTCTGAGCCTAGTTTGGCCAGAACACAGAGAAATGATGCGTTGGGATAGGCAGCCCAGACTACAGCAGAGTCACCACTTCACACTGTCAAATCAGAGTAGATCTTGTGTTCCACAAAGGTGGAACGACATGGGGTCCAGCAAACAGGGGCTTCGTGAATGCAGGTCTCGGCAGCCTCCTGTGGGGCTGAATTAATGAAGACTGTACATCCAAAATTCCATCCTGCGTCATTCAGCCCATCTTTTCAAGGGGTTGTCATCGGCATTCCAGTTGCCTTCCAGCTTTGTGTCATCTGTAAGAATTACCTTCTGCAACGTAATCCAGCACATTGAGAAGGGGTGGCTAGGAGAGAATCAGGGGGAACCTAGCGATGTTATTAATAATAGTCATCAGTAGTAATCTCTGCTAACCAGTGACTATTCTGCGGACAGGGAGCTGTCCACTGTCCCTGTGAGCAAAGACCGTCTCTTCGCCTGGAAATCCACGGCCTGGCTCCCTCCCCAGCCACCTCCAACTGCCTAACATCTGGGCCCAGCAACCACCCTACAACACTCACACCCAGGGGAAATCCTATAATTTTCCGGTTGAATCAGTAGCAGCAGATACATGCCGTCTTTCAACGTCATTTAAAAAGAAAGGATCAGAGCCAACCAGAAAAACCAAAAGATTCAGAATCTATTTTAAAGTCATCTTCAGATTACTCTCTTATTTTAGTTTTATCTGATGTAAGTTCATCTCTGATGGTTGTCACGTCTAGCATTAGTTTGCCTTATGTGTAACGGCATTTTAGTTTGCATGTTTGTCTGGTAAGAGAGTAGTCCTCCAGCCCCTACCACACCACACACACACACACCCCCCACACCAGGGCAGCGTTTCCAGCTCCCTTGTTGGGAGTAGCGCCTGCTGCTCAGGGTCTTCCAGGATCTTGTGTTCCCTCCTGCACGTGAGCCCTGGACTGCTCCCGCCTGTCCCTGGCCTGGACACAGCAGGACAAAGCCTTCAGCGCCCCTCAACGCGCAACTTCTGTTCTATTTACAGGCCAGGGACTGGCTTGACTTTGGGATGTCCATGTTTTGTCATACGTTTTCTTTCTAAATTTTACTTCCTGTGGCTTTATGCTTAATGGTATGGAAGAAGGGGAAGAGAGACTTTCTGAGCATGAATTCCTGACAGTCCCGATTACAGTTAGTGTCTAGAAAGAGAAATACAATTGATTCTCATTATTTTCAGATTTCACGTTTGCAAGTTCACCTAATGGCTAAAATCTGTTTGTAACCCCCAAATCAGTACTCGTGATGCTTTTACAGTCTTTCAAAGACATGCCCAAGGCAGTAAAGAATTGAGTCGCGCAACGCACCTGTTCCCAGCTGAGGTTGAATAAGGTAACGCGCTGCTTCCTGGTCTCCGCTCTCACCTGTGAACGTGTGTCCGGTTCTTGGTCGGTTCAGTGCCACATTTCTCACATGTTTGTGCTTTTATTGGTGATTTTGCTACTTAACATGGCCCCAAGCATAGTGCTGACACGCTGCCTGGTGTCCTGAGCGCAGGAGGACCGTGACGTGCCGTATGGAGAAAATCCACGTGCTAGAGAAGCTTCGCTCAGGCGCGAGTTACGAGGCTGTTGGCCGTGAGTTCAGTGTGAATGAATCCACAGTCGTGTTAAATACAGTGTCTTTAAGCAGAAACACACACAAGCCAAGGTTATGTATTGACTGGTTGATGGAAGCATGAGCAGAGGCTCACAGGAATCTGACTCTGTGTTTCCCCTGGGAACAGTGGTTCCCCACTCACTGGTTCAGTGTTCACTGCAACATTCTAGAACATAATCCTGCAGATAACGAGAACCGACCAGAGGTATGTATGTGAGAGAAAGTCGAAGCCTCCTGCAGGGCAGTTCCTAACAGAGCCCCCGGCAGCCCTTCCTCACAGCCCTCACTGAAGTTTGCTCCTTTGTGACCCTTTCCTTGCTCTCCTTGCAGGTTACTTTCTGAATTTTCTGGAGCCCGTAAACAATATCACCATTGTCCAAGGCCAGACAGCAATTCTACACTGCAAGGTGGCGGGAAACCCTCCCCCCAACGTGCGGTGGCTGAAGAACGATGCCCCGGTCGTGCAGGAGCCGCGGCGGATAATCATCCGGAAGACAGAATATGGTTCTCGACTGAGAATCCAAGACCTGGACACGACAGACACGGGCTACTACCAGTGCGTGGCCACCAACGGAGTGAAGACCATCACTGCCACCGGAGTCCTGTTCGTGCGGCTGGGTGAGTCAGGACGGCCAAGGTGTGTGGGTTAGCAGATGGGAATGTTCACAGCCACCAAGCCAGAGGTCAGTTTGCCGTTTGAAACTGAACACGCACAAGTCAACGTGAGAGGAAATCCGTAAAACCATCCCCGAGGTCTTTCCCACTGTGCCCAAGATCCCAGCTTAACCTGCTCCCTGTTTACTACGAATAAAAGAAAACGGATGCAGGTGGAGTGGTCTGTAAACCTGGGGCTCCGAAAGTAACCCTAGACACGCTGGGTGGGCTGAGAGGCCCGGCGGGAAGGCCGCGTCCCGGGAGGCCCGGTCTCCAGGGGCTGCCGCGGGGGTGGTGCGGCCCCGCCTGCCCGTCACAGCTGCTGCCCTGGCTCCGCGAAGCCGCGTGTGCCTATCGCCCCACTGCAGCCCCGCCCTGGGGTGGGAGAGCGCAGAGCACCCAGAGCCGTCTGAACTTCATGCTCATCACATGTGGGGAGGGAATGACATGGCGGGAAGGGATGTGCCCCCTTCGTCCCAGCTGTGACAGGGTCCAGCCCTGTCCCCCACGCCCACATCATTGCATCACAGGTAGAGAACAGCCGCTGTGTTTAAAGATTAGATGAGAAGAGAGAAAGGACAGCGGAAACTCCAAAATATCTCCAGAAGTATCTGCAAACACGAATCCCTTCCCCGTGGTTTCCTGCACCGCTGGAATGTGACCGTGGGCAGGAGCGGAGCCAGCCGAGGACGGCCAGCCACCGCTGAGCACACAGGCTCCAGCCCTCGTTGCCGCTGGCTTGACTTGAAAAAAGTTGTATTCCAAATCATGAAGTATTAATAACTTGTTTTTTTGTTTCATCTTTTTAGGTCCAACGCACAGCCCAAACCATAACTTCCAGTAAGTATCCGTTTTCCCCAAACCATTTTCTGACGCTCTGAGGGTTTCCGGTATATGAGAATCCAGGTTTTAAATCCCGCCAGCTCATGTCTTTGCTAGAAGTTGGCTGGGCTTCACGCAAGGATGGCAGTGCGCTTGTCTTGAGTTGGGAAACATCTGCATTTTCCATGTTTAGCGTAAAGAGAAAATGTCATGGAAACAAAAATTGTTAATTTACTTCAGTGATCATGACCTTACACAGGGCAACTGAAAGGAGCGTAGACCAGACCGCCGGGGCCGGCGGGACCCTGGCTCACAAGGACGTTTGGAGACAGGGAGATAGTTCTCACTCTGAAATGCCAGGGCCACCGGTCCTCAGTCAGTAAACGGTGTGCCCAGGGGCCTCAGGCCACCTCTGACCAGGGAGGGGTCTCAGACCCACCTTACAGGTGAGAAGACTGAGGTCTCACCAGGCTCACGGCTGGCACCTTAGCGAGCTGCCGACAGCACCTGGCTCCTTCCCTGCCGTGGCATCAGGGGACCCATTTCTCCTCATCTTCCATAAGATGGTTTCCAAACGTGTTCATTTTTGCCAAATGAAAAATGAATGATCAAAAAATCAATAATCCCCATATCCCCATATCCCCCATTTCTGGCGAGGCTGAGCCTGCTGGTGTGTGCTTTGGCGCTCACGTTTCCTCTAGTCAGTGGCTGCTTCCTGGCCTTGGCCCATTTTCCCTTTACCTTGTTTGTTTCTTAACGATTTTTAATAATTATTTGTCTTCTTAGTCATATGAAAATTAAAATTTTTCTGTTATATATTAGTAATTTGTGGTTTTATCATGTTGTGTCTCAGTAAAGAAGGCCCCAATTTCCTTGAAAAATTCTGATGATATTTTGATTGGAATTACAATGAAGTTTTAGGCAGATTTGGTGAGAATTAAGATCTAAATTGAATTTTCCTATCAAGGATCACTTTCTTTGTGTTTCAAGGTATTTTTTCCCTAACATTTTATCATGCAAAATTTCAAACATACGAGAGTAGAAGGAATTTTCCAGCGAGCGTCTGTGTACCCCCCAGCCAGATGCTGACATTTCCTCTCTAGCTAGCTTTGCCTCTCCTCTGCTGTCCACCTGTCAGCCATCTTATTAACTGCATGGTAAGTTGCAGAGGTTTGTACACGTACTCTGAAATACTTCCACATGGGTATCATTAACAAAACATCAATACCTGTTTACTGTTCTTGTTTCTTCTTTCTGGGTTAAAATTGACGCACAATGAAATGCACACATCTTAAGTACCACTAATAAGGTCCAGCAAATGCATAAATCTCTGTCTGGCATAGAACATCCATCACTCTAGAAAGTTCAGTCATGCAGCACCCTAGTCAGCTCTCCTCCTCCCAGGCATCCACCATCCAGACTTTTTCCTACCATGGACTAGTGTTACCTGTTCCAAAACTTCGTAGAAATGAAATCCTCCAGCAGGTAGCCACTTAAGCCTGGCTTCCTTCACCTAGCACACTGCTTTTACAACGCTCCTGTGCTGTGCACATGTCAGGAGGTTGTTGCTGTTCACTGCTGGATAGTCCCCTCATGAACACGGCAGTTGGGTCATCTGGTCCCCTGTTGATGGACATGTAAACAGATGCCAGCTTTGACTGTCACAAATAAGGCTGCTGTGGATATTCTGATGCAAGTTTTTTGTGGACATGTATTTTCATTTCTGTTAGTGTTACCTAGGAATGGAACTGTGGAGTATGAGTACGCTTAATTTTACAAGTTCCTAGACCTTTTCTAAAGTCTTGTAGCACTTCGAACTTCCACCTGCAGCGGAGGAGAGCTCTGGCTCCTCTCCATGTTTGCCCACATTTGGTGTGGTCGGCCTTTCTAAGTGTAGCTGTTCTGGTGTATGTGTAGTGATTGAAGTGATCTTTTGTATCATTCTGGCTTCTTGAAAAATAATTTTTATTAGTCATTTTTAAATTTTCAAATAAATGTATTTAAGACTATGACGTTTCCACCGAATACCGTTTTGGCTCTGTCTCTCCCCCAACCCCCCAGGCATTTAGGCTTTTCTTATTTGTTATTGTTTTCTAATTTTTTTTGCATAATTATCAGTGAATTTGGGCTGTTTATATTTTACTCTTGATAAATTGTTGAGATTTTCCTTATAGCCAATTAGACATGGTCAATTTTGTGACTATTTCTTGTTTCAAAAAGTAAGTGTGCTCTGATGGTGACATTCATTTCTTGATTCATAGATCAAGTGTGTTCAATGTGTCAAAATATATTTTTTTGTCCTCATGGATAAGAGATATCTGAAAATTTGTGAAAGTCATCCACACTAATTCTTGGATTAGCCAATTTCTATCAGTTTTCTATTTTTTATGTTTTGTGTGTATGTCCTTAAATACCTATAGATTTGAGGCTATAGAGCTTTTTCATTGTTGTTTCTTTTACAGTTCCTTTGAATGTATTTTGCCTCGAATTCAGTTTTTCCTAACAATAATAGAGTTACATCTGCTTTTTTTGTTTTAATTTGCATTTGCCAGGGACCTTTTTTACTATTCCTGCCCCATTTAATTTTCAACCTTTCTGTGTTCTGTTTTATGTAAATAGTATAGGACTAGATTTTTTTTTGGAGGTTGGTGAGGAGGATTTTCCAATCTGAAGTCCATGTTAATACATGTAGATAAAGTTCATTTTAACTAATACACACACAGTATTTCATTCTGTGAGTCAGCGCTACTTTAGTCATGCATTGCTTGCTGAGTGAAGATTGGTTCTTTCCGCTGATACAGACCGTCTTGCAGAGGACGTCCGTCCCATGTCTCCTGGTCCCTGTGGGCGAGAGTCCTCCCAGGACAGAGATCAGGGAGTAGAATTTCATGTGTGCACCTCCTACGTCTTCTAGGAGTGGCCATACTGCCCTCTGCGGTGACCAAGGAATTCGTGGTCTCTTCAGCAACACATGACTTATCATTTCCCTGTGTTTCCTAGCACATGGTATTATCAGAGCTTAACATTTTGACATACTGTTGGGTGTCAAATAGTAATCTATAGTAATTTTACTTCAGATTTCACCAGTAAATAGTGAGGTTGGTTTAATAGCCATAGAATTGCCTGTTCATATACAGCCTGTCTTCATTACTCCGTATTTGCAAATTCACATATTTACTAAAGTTTATTTGTGACCCCAAAACCAACACTCACAGTGTTGGTTTTCATGGTCATTCCCAGACACGCACAGTGGTGAAAAGTTCAAGTCGCCTGACATACACATTCCCATCTGAGGTCAAAAAAGGCAACACTCTGCCTTCTTGAGTTAGTCCTCATACTGCAGGCAGGCATCCTTTTTGTGGTTTGTTAGGTATCATGTTTTTCATATTTTTGTGCTTTTGGTGATTTCCATGTTTTAAATGGTTCCCAGGTGTAGGGCTGAGGTGCTGTCTAGTGTTCCTAAGTGCGAGAAGGCTGTGATGTGTCTTATGGAGAAAATAACCTGTGTTAGAGAGGCTTCATTCAACCACGAGTTATAGTGCTGCTGGCTGTGAGTTCAGTGCTAACAAATCGATAATATATATTAAATAAGGTGTCTTTAAATAAAAATGCTCATTGAACAAGGTTATGTATTTATTGGTTGAAGCAAATGTTGTGACCAGAAGCTTACAAAAAACTAACTCTATATTTCCCCTAAAAGTGATGGCTCAGTATTCACTAGTTCAGTGTTTGTGACTACATCTTAGAAAATAACTACCACAAGTAACCAAAATAGACTTTACTTTGTCTGTTTTTCTGTTAGGATATTTGTCTTTTTGTTAGTGCTTTGTAAGAGCTTTAAAATAATTTCTAGGTATGCTCCTTTACATAGTTTTTACTCCATTTAGAATTGATTGTTTATGCTGGTATGAGCTAGTATTCTACTGTAGTATTTTTCTGTATAGATGGCCTAGTGCCTTGGTACCATCTAATAAATGGCCCCACCTGTAATCATTAAATTTGACATTACCTCTGTCCTATGTGAAATTTCTATACATACGGGTCTGCTTGTAGGCTCTCTATTTTGTGCCAATAGCTTCTGTTCCTGGACTAATACCACACTGTTCTAACAGTATAGCTTTGTAATATATCTTGCCATATGTAGGGAAAGATCCCATCACCTATGAATTGAACTGTGTCCCCCCAGAATTCATATGTTGAAGCCCTAACCCAATGTGACTACTGGAGATGGGGCCTTTAAAGAGGTGACTAAGGTTAAATGAGGTCATAAGTGTGGAGCCCTGATCCAACAGAACTGGTATCCTTATAAAAGAGAGACATCAGAGATCTCTCTGTCTCTCTTTCTTTCTCTGTCTTTTTCCACTATGTGAGGACTCGGCGAAAAGGTGGCCACCTAGCCCCACCAGGAACCAAACTGGCCAGCACCTTGATCTTGGACTTCTAGCCTTCAGAGTGTGAGAAAACACATTTCCATTGTTTAAGCCACCCAGTCAGTCTATGGTATTTGTTATGGCCTCTCAAGCTGACTCACACACCTACTTTATTACTATACCACATTACTCTTACACATTAATTTTATGCTTGTATTTTTATTGGAATTGTATAGAAGTTTGACTGTGAGAGAACTGGGCTATTTTTAGTTTGTGGTTTAATGTTTTTTTAAGTTTTCTATGCCCCTTTCAACAAAGTTTTGTAATTTTCTCCATGAAGATCTATCTGGCACACCTTTTCTTACATGTATTCCCAGATAACTCATTGATTCTGCTAATGATGATGTTATCTTTCTTTCCAAATGTTATTTTCAAATTGTGTGTTGATGGTGGTTGAGAAAGACATTAAATTTGGGGTACTAATCTTGTACCCAACAAATTTGTTGAACTTTTTCATTTTGTTATTTCTTCTGCAACATTTTTTGGATTTTTTTCTGTGGGGAAAGCAATGTCTTCTACAAATGAGAGTATAGTTTACTTTTTTCTATTCTTACCCTTTATTTTCTTTTCTTGTCTTATTGCACTGCTTAGGACTTCTAGCACCATGTGGAAGCATGTATTCTTCTGGTCTTTCCTGTTCATACTTCATACATTTATTATCACTAATAATGTAGAGCCTGGAGTTTTGCAGTCACTTTTTCAGATACAAAGGTGACTGTAGTTTTTTTACTTTCATATATTAATAGTCTGTTACATAAGAGAGTTCCTATTGGGGATAACTTCACAGTCCACACTGAGCCCCACTCAGTCTGAGTGGAAATTACTCTTTTCATGTGCTGCTGGATTGATCTGCTGACTTCATGCTGGCAGATGACTCTTTTTGAAGTAATTATTTTTTTTAATTGACAAATAAAAATTGTATATATTTATGATACACAACAGGATGTTTTGATATATATATACATGTGGATTGGCTAAATCAAGCTAATTAACATATGCATCACCTCTCGTACTCATCATTTTTTGAAACACTTTAAAATCTATTCTTTGAGCAATTTTTAAGTATATATTAATAATATGTTGTTAACTATAGTCATCATGTTGTACAATAGATCTCTTGAGGTTATGCCTCCTTCTACCTGAAATTTTGTGTCCTTTGGCCGGCATCTTCCCTAGCCCCAGCCCTGAGCCTCTGGTGATGACCATGGGTGCTTTCTAGTGGTTGACTTTTTCACACCATGACACTCTGTGACCTTGTCATCTGAGGAGCTGGCTCATTGGCAGTTATCTTTCTGTGGCCATGAGTTTCTTTCCCTTATTGACTGAGTGTGTTTCAGTAGACTGACCCTTTTCCCAGCCCCTGTATAAGGGTATGTTTATGATGTCTCTGGAAGTTAAGCAAAATGAAGACGGAAAGGGAGAATCAGTGATCTTAAAACATCAATCCACAAGTTCCCTGTATTTGTTATTGGAATGGCTGCTTTATCCTAGTCAGTGACTCTTGGGCCACTTGCTTGGAAAATGTACAGCGGTTCACATTCATTGTTGGTCAAGAGGTGTATCCTGTATGTGCAAGTGGAGAGTTGAGACGGTGAATAATCGTATCACCATGGGTTCTTAACCATGAACACAGGTGGTTGTGGCTGACTCTCACCCTCTGGCCCATGGCTCTTCCCAGGTGCTCTGCTCACGTGTCCACACGCGTGGGTGCTGCAGTGTGTCGGACTTCAGCTCGTGTGTTTGAGGGAGGTGGGGGGGTGGATATCCTCGGAAGTTAAGCGATTTACTATAATCAAAACATTGTTTTTCCTTCCATCCATGTTAAGCCAGGGGTGAGGAGGGTGTGTACATGGAGAACAAAAGCTTAAAACAAAGATGATTTCTCTGCAGGTGGAGCTTCAAAGGCCAGGGTTATTACGGCTCACTCTGCCAGCAGTGCTGGGAATGCCCAGGGGATTAGTGCTAGGCTACCTGTCTGACATGTCATGTGTGGGTTTTGTTTTCTCATATTCAGGATCATAGGCCCATGCACAGGGCCTGCCTGCTGGAGCAGCATGAGGACAGGGTGGGGGTGCTCCCTGACGCCAGAGCATTAGAGCCCCCGTCTTTCCTGTGTTGCTGTCCTAGACCAACCCCATGGTCCACAGTGTCTGCACACACATTGTGCTTCACTCACACGACTGCTGAAAGAAAGCATATTGTTCTTTTGGAGAATTAAAAGTTATATTGATTATTGGCCTGAGGGAAATCACCTTCTTTGGGGCCATGTCCCTCTTATTTTCTTATGTAACAAGCATCAGGTAATTCCCAGACTGCAGCCCTCCTCCGTATAGATGCTCATGGTCCGGGACTCTCTGTGTCTAAGTCTGATTCATCTCCCATCTCCAGAACCCCCATTCACCCACATAATGAGCCTCTCCATGTGGTGACTTAGAGACACCTCACACTTGGCATGTCTTAGAGGAACTCAGCCAGCTTCCACCTCCTTCCTTTGCTGTTTTGGGGGAATTGTCACAAGTCTAGTTCAGGCTTTATTCTAATTACAGGAAAATAGCACTATAAAAAAATGAAACTTCCAACTGACAAACCAGTTATTAAAAATGACTTCAGGATAAATCACGCTGCCTTACTGTTGGTAAATAAATTTGCTCAGGCAAAAGGCTGACAAATTTAACATTTGATATTAAAGCCATTAGACCACCTACCTAATCATGTTCAACTCAATTCAGACAGAGCTTGAAGAAGGGGGGAAGCCAACTGAATTTTTTTTTCTCAGTGTTACCTTGTAATGTCAGGTTCTGTTTTCTGGGAAATGTAACTCTCCTTAAATCCCACGGTGCAAAACTTTGATAAAGGATGGAAACTGAATTCATTTTAGGATTATGTGATACGAGCAATAAGTGACTAAATAGACAATCATCAGTTACATAAGTAGAGTATATACAGACACACATCTCCTTGATTCAGACCTCATAGTGACACAGTTAAAATACTTGCGTGGTAACAGTGATAATGTGAACATGTGATGTGCACTAACACATTTAATGCTGCCACTTGGTCTTTTGGTTTTCGCTTGAGCCCACAGATCCCATGTATTAGCTCTTACGCCATATGATGCACAGTGAGAGCTCTTTACGCACCACTTCCAGAGTCACCCAGGGAAACACCAGCTTTCCTGGGGAAAGTGTTTGGTTTACCTGGGAGGGACCAGCTGTCTGAACACTGTAGAAGAGAATGAGATTTACTTCCCAGTGAACTGGTACTGTCAGAGCTACTGTTTTCTTTACCTCTGGCCACCTTACATGCTCCTGGCCTTAGGGGTGGCCATGGAAAAAGCCAATCTTTCTAAAAGGTTCTGCTGACTTGGATTTTTATGACATGAGCATTGGTGTTGGATATGTTCAATTTGGACCAATTAGACATTTTTGCCACATCTATTTTATATGACGTCAGTATATTCAGATGTTAGGAATATTTCATTTTGGAAGTAGAGAGTAACAAATATATAGTGTCTCATTTTCAAGGAAATCATTCATTCATTTAATGCATTTCTGTGGAGAACCAGCTCTGTGCCAGGTCTTGTTCAAGATGTCATTCAGCAGAGAGAGGCAAGATGGCGGATGAGAAACACCTCCAGCCAGAGCATCTCTGAGAGGAGAGATTTAGATGAAAAAAACAACAACAACAACAACAAAAACAGTCAGAAAACATAGATTGGATGAGGGTCATATGGAAGGGTGCCTGAACCTACAGCAGACTCCATGGGAAGGGATTGCAGAGCAGAACTGGAAGGAGAAAGGCATTGGCAGGGACTAAGCCCCAAGAGGCTTGGAGACCAGTGAGAAGGGTAGGTGGAGTGGTTAAAATTCCCCTCCTTTGCATCTCGGACTGCTGGTGTTCTCCCAAGCTGCTGGAGAGACCTGCTGACACCAGTCCAGAGACTGCTGCCGCCAGTGAGTGGACAGACTCTTGCGGACAGGGTACTGGGCTCCCAGGGACACCTCCCATCCCACAGACACGAGCCAATCCACAGGCGCCATATTGCTTCATTCTTCCCTTTCCCTCCCTTACCTGCAGCTCTTGAGAGAGACAATTTAGCCACCACCCAGAGGCATCCACAGGGAATGGGTCCATTCCTTTTGGGACCCTGTAGTGGACTGAGGGGTGCTTGGACTGTGAGCTCCCTGCCTGTCGGCCCTCCCTGGTGCTGCTTGCCTGGTGACTCCAGTAGAGCAGGGCAAACCCCAAGGCAGAGAGACATTGATCCAGCTTGGGCACCCCATGGGTGACTTGGGACCAGCATTCTTCTCCCTGGAATGGTCAGGGATTGATCTCTGTGGCCTGGAGGACAGACCTGCAGGCCACATACTGTACACTCAGGTCTCAATCGCATTGCCCTGGGGTACAGAAGGGATATTTTTTAACTAGTCTACTGAAGTGTGTGTCCCTTTGGGGGCAGATCAGAGTGGGTCCTAGCTACAGCATGCTTGAACGGCACCCCTCCTCTGATGGGAGGGCCACGCTCCCAGCTCAGGCGGTGATCGCGGGCAGGGAACTTCCCAGCTCCCATCACAGTCAGGGGGAGCTCAGCTGGCTTGAGGTCCTGCCTGCTGGCAGAGGCCCAGGAGAAACCACGGAATAGGGGAGGGTGAAAAGGAGCGAGGCCTGCTCCAAACTGCCAGACTGCAAGTCTCAGATAGCCCCACCTCCACACGCATACTTTGCCAATTCAGGCCATCACTGGCAGCCTTGTCCAGAGGCAGGGAACAGACCTTTGACCCCTGCTAAAAGCATTTGTGGAGCTTGAGGGCAGGCACCCCTAACCCAGACCCACCCAGCCTCGCTCCCCAACCTGCTCCTGCTGAGGTGAAGAAGAAAGATACACCTGGAAGTCCCAGGACCCCACCCACCACCTGAAGCACTAGAGGTCCTCTCCAGAGGAACTAGATCTGGTCACAGAACCCAAAAACATTGCAGCTTGCTCCTCCGACCAAGTGATGCCTACTAAGAGGGTGGTCAATTTGCACTTTCTTTTACTGCATTTACTGACTCATCACGCAGGGTGTGGTCAATTCTCACCCACAAGCACCACCTACTGGCTCAGAGACTAAACTGGGCCTGTCATTATCTAAATGAAAATCCAAGGGTAAGAAGCAACAGCTGCTCCACATGGAACGGAATCAGCAAAGGAACTCTGAGAGTATGAAGAATCACACTGAAAGGACACCTCCAAAAGGGAACACCAGCTCTCTAGCAATGGATACCGACCAAAATCAGAACACTAAAATGACAGAAGAAGAATTTCAAACATGGATCATAAGAAAACTCAATGATATGCAAGAGAAAATGGATACCCAACACAAAGAAACCATAAAAAATATCCAAGACCTGGAAGAAAAATTCACTAAAAAAATTGAGATATTAAAGAAAAATCAAGCAGAACTTCTGGAAATGAAGAATTTATTCAAGGAATTACAAAACACAGCAGAAAGCCTCAAGAATAGGGTTGATCAGAAGAAAGAATCTCAAGGATTGAAGATAACACCTTTCAATTAAACAACTCAGTCGCAGAGATAGAGTAGAGAAATAAGAGAAAAAAAAAATTCTGTGAAGAGGCCTGATACAAGAATCACAGGCATGCCTGAGGGTAAAGAAGAAAATTCACAAGGGTTGGATAATCTATCTGAGGATATAATGAAGGAAAATTTCCCTGGACTTGCTAGAAATATAGATATCTGGTACAAGAAGCTCAAAGGACCACTGGGAGATTCATTACAAACAGGAAGAATCCATGACACATAGTTGACAGACTGGCCAAAATAAACATGAAAGAGGCCCTCCTATGAGCCATAAGGCAAAAGCAGCAGATAACCTACAAAGGAAAATCCGTCACACTAACTGCAGACTTCTCAACTAAGATCTTACAAGCCAGAAGAGACTGGGGGCCCATTCTCCGTCTTCTCAAACAGAATAATGCCCAGCCTAGAATTTTGTATCCTGCAAAACTAAGTTTCTTATATGAAGGAGAAATAAAGACCTTCTTGGGCAAGCAAAGACTGAGGGAATTCAAGACAATACCCGCCCTCCAGGAAGTAGTCAGAACGGCCTTGCACACGGATCGGCACAATAGACAACTCACCAGTGTACAATAATCCAAAAGTTAAAGGTCAAAGGCCAGATATCACAATGGCTCAAGAGAGAAAACAAAGCAAGAAAGTTCAACTCAGCAGGATGAACAGAAATCTGCCCCACTTATCAATTCTTTCAATAAATATGAATGACTTAAACTGTCTACTAAAGAGACATAGGCTGGCCAAATGGATAAACATATACAAGCCAAGTATCTGCTGTCTTGAGGAAACACATCTAACCCACAAGGATGCTTTCAGACTCAAGGTGAAGGGATGGAAAACAACATTCCATGCAAATGGAAACCAAAAGAAAGCTGTTGTACCAGTTTTGATTTCAGAAAACTTAGTTTTCAAATCAACAAAAGTAATGAAAGACTAAGGTGCTGACAATATAATGATGAAGGGTACAATTCAACAAAAAGATATAACAATTCTAAATATTTATGCACCTAACTCAGGTGCACCCAAATTCATAAAGGAAATCTACTTGATCTAAACAAAATGATAAACAGCAGCACCGTAATAGCTGGGGACTTCAACACCCCTCTGACAGAACAGGACAGATCCTACAAACAGAAAATAAACAAAGAAACAATGGGCTTAAACAGAACTCTAGAACAAATGGGCCTAACAGACATTTATAAAACATTCTACCCCCAAAGCACGGAATATATGTTCTTCTCATCAGCTCATGGAACATTCTCTAAGATTGATCACATACTAGGCCACAAAACATGTCTTAACAATTTTTTAAAAATAGACATACAATGCATCATCTCAGACCACATTAGAATAAAATTAGAAGTTAACTCCAACAGAAACACTTATCGCTACAAAAAGTCATGGAAACTAAACAACCTACTGCTGAATGACAGTTGATAAAGGAGAAAATTAAAATGGAAATAAAAAGATTCTTTGGAATAAATGATAAAGGGGATACAAGTTATAAAAATAAGTGTGAATATCTAAAGCAGTCCTCAGAGGAAAACTCATAGTCATAAATGCCTACATCAAAAAGACAGAAAGATCACAAATCAACAATCTAATGAATTGTCTCGGGTATGGAAAAGGAAGTACTATCCCAAACCTAGCAGAAGAAAAGAAATAACCAAGATCAGACCAAAACTATTAATAAATGAAATTGATAATAAAAGAACTATACAGAAGATTAATGAAATAAAAAGTAAGTTCTTTGAAAAGATAAACAAAATTGACAGGCCTCTCATTAGATTAACCAGAAGCAGAAAAGAAAGGACTCTAATAAGCTCCTTCAGAAATGAAAGGACAAATTACAATTGATACCATGGAAATACAAAATGTCATCTCTGAATACTATAAAAATCTCTTATACACATAAACTTGAAAACATGGAGGAAATGAACAAATTCTTAGACACATACAGCCTCCCTAGGCTTAATCAGGAAGAAATCAAATTCCTGAAAAAACCAATATAAAGTACCAAAATTGAAGCAGCAATACAAAACCTTCCTAAAAATAAAAAGTCCATACCAGATGGTTTCATGCCCGAATTTTACCAGACCTACAAAGAAGAACTGGTGCCTATCCTGCAGAAATTACTCCACAGCATCAAGAAGGAGGGAATCCTTCCCAACATGTTTTATGAAGTGAAC
Source organism: Propithecus coquereli (assembly GCF_000956105.1). Taxonomy (NCBI): domain Eukaryota; kingdom Metazoa; phylum Chordata; class Mammalia; order Primates; family Indriidae; genus Propithecus; species Propithecus coquereli. The sequence goes on along the minus strand of NW_012149986.1, from coordinate 3,543,464 downwards.
ATCACTCTGACACCAAAGCCAGGAAAGGACCCAACAAAAAAAGAAATGAGATATTGCTTAACTCAAGTGAGAATGGGTTTTATCAAAAAGTCCCAAAACAATAAATGCTGGCATGGATGCGGAAAGATAGGAACATTCATACACTGCTGGTGGGATTGTAAACTAGTACAACCTCTGTGGAAAGTAATATGGAGATACCTTAAGGAGCTAAAAGTAGAACTACCATTTCATCCAGCAATCCCATTATTGGGCATCTACCCAAAGAAAAAAAAGACATCAGCACTCAAATATTTATAGCAGCACAATTCACAATTTCAAAGATATGGAAACAACTCAAGTGCCCATCAATACATGAGTGGGTTAATAAAATGTGGTATATGTATACCATGGAGTACTACTACTGCTCAGCCCCCCAAAACAATGGTGATTTAGCACCTCTTACATTATCCTGGGTAGAGCTGGAGCCCATTCTACTAAGCGAAGTATCCCAAGAATGGAAAAACAAGCACCACATGTACTTACCATCAAGTTGGTATTAATTGTTCAACACTTATGTGCATATATAGTAGTAACATTCATCGGGTGCCAGGCAGGTGGGACGGAGGAAAAGGGGATGTGTATATTCAAACCTAATTGGTGTAGTGCGCGCCATCTGGGGGATGGACACACTTGAAGCTCTGACTCGGGCAGGGCAAAGGCAATATATGTAACCTAAACATTTGTAACTCCGTAATATGCTGATATTTAAAAAAAAGATTAGAATGTACAATATGGAAAAAAACCATGTACAAAAATGCTCATTGAAGATTATTTATTAGAAATCTAAATTGTGGAATCATTAAAGAGAATACATATTCCCTCAAAAGAATGCCACAATATCATTAAAAGTAATTATTGTGAGTGCTTAGGGTATAATATTATAGGAAATTCTTAGGATATACCATTAAGTGGGAAAACTTTTTCCTCCAACTTTTCAATTTGTAATTTTTCAAGTCTACAGAAAAGTTGAAAAACTAGATCTATAAATGCCTATATATCCTTCATCTAGGTTTACTAGCTGTTGCCAAATTAGCTTTGTCTCTCCAAGTATAATGCACATCATTTGAGAGTCTGCAGATATTTTGACACCATGGTCTTAAATATTAATACTATAACACCTATCTCCTAAGAACAAGGGCATTCTCCTACCTTCTACAATTTTTCACTCAAGAAATTTCACATTGATATAAAATTTATGTTTAGATTTCTCCAAGAGACTGAAAAATATCTTTTTTGTTTTTTGTTTTTTATTGATGAGAAATATTCTGTTGGATGAATATACTACAATATGTTTATTCACTTGTCAATGGACATTTTGGGGCAATTATCAATAAAGCTACTATGAACGTTTGTGTTCAAATATTTTTTTGAACATGTTTTCATTTCTCTAGAATAAATCCTAGGAATGGGATTGCTAGGTCAGATGGTAAGTGTGTATTTAATTGTATTAAGAAAGTGTCAAGCTGTTCTCCAAATGGCCTTACCATTTGATCTTGCTACCAGCAGTGTATGGGTGTTGCAGTTACTCTGCATCGTCACCAACATTTTATGTTATCAGTCATTTTAGTCTTAGCCATTGTTATGGTTGAGCCATGATGATTCCTGGTCATTTAATTTAAATTTCCTTGACCACTAAAAAGGGGACCATCCTTTTAGGCCACACTTTTGTTAGGTCCAATTTTACTATATTGTTTGTCTTCCTATGGGGTTATGGGATTTTAAAAAATATATTCTGCATGTAATTCCTTTGTCAAATACATTAAATGTTTTCTTCCAGTCTGTAGTTTGCCTTTTTATTTTCTTAATATTGTCTTTTGATGAGCAAAAAAGTTCAATGTCAATAAATCTTACCATTTTTTTCATTTATGTGTCACGTCTAAGAAATCCTAACCTACCTCAGTGTCAGGAAGATACTCTTCCTATGTTTTGTTCTATAAGTGTTATAATTTTAGCTTTTATGATTTGGTCTATGATTCATCTCAAAAGAAATTTTTGTGTCCAGTGTGAATTTTGACCCTAAGCTCATTTTTTTACAAATATTCAGTTGTTCCAGCGCCATTTTTTACAAGACTTTCTGTCCCCCTTCAATTGCCTTTGTTAAAAGCATTTGACCATATGTTTTGGCATTCTCTATCATGTTCAACTGATACATCCGTACATCCCAGTGCCACACTATCTTGATAATTACAACATTATGGTAAATCTTACAATTAGATGGTGTAAGTCCTCCATCATTGTTCTGCTTTCTCATGATTGTTTTAACTATTCTAGTACCTTTGCATTTGCATATAAATTCTAGAATCAGCTTGTCAATTTCTATAAAAGTGCCTACTGAGAGTTTTTTAAACTTCTTTTTTTAATTTTTACTTTATTTCAGCATATTATGGGGGGTACAGATGTTTAGGTTACATATGTTGCCCTTGCCCCCTGCCCAAGGCCAGGCTTCAAGCGTGTCCATCCCCCAGATGGTGCACATAGCTCTCTTTGTGTATGCATATACCCGTCCCCTCCTCCCCCCTGGTCCCTCCCCACTCCCCGACATCCAATAGATGTTATTCTTATATGTGCACTTATGTGTTCATCAGTTAATACCAATTTGATGGTGAGTACATGTGGTGCTCCTTTTTCCACTCTTGGGGTACTTCACTTAGTAGAATGCGTTCCAGCTCTATCCAGGAGTGTACAAGAGGTGCTATATCACCATTGTTTCTTAAAGCTGAGTAGTACTCCATGGTATACATATACCACATTTTATTAATCCACTCATGTATTGATGG
>NW_012149986.1:3441318-3538649 GCF_000956105.1 Propithecus coquereli | reverse complement strand
TCAGGGTTATGTTGGCTTCATAAAATGTGCTGGGGAGGAATCCATCCTTCTTTATGTTGTGGAATAATTTCTGCAGGATAGGCACCAATTCTTCTTTGTAGGTGTGGTAAAATTCGGGTGTGAAACCATCCGGTCCTGGACTTTTCTTTTCTGGAATGTTTTTTATTGCACTATATAATGGTGAAGGGTACAGTTCAACAAGAAGACATAACAATTCTAAATATGCATGCACCCAACCTAGGTACACCCAGATTCATAAGGCAAACTCTATTTGATCTAAACAAATTGATAAACAACACCACCATAATAGTCGGAGACTTCAACACCCCACTGACAGCACAGGACAAATCCTCCAAACAGAAAATTAACAAAGAAATAATGGACTTAAACATACCTCTAGAACAAGTGGGCCTGACTGACATTTACAGGACATTCTACCCAAAACCCACTGACTACACGTTCTTCTCAACAGCTCATGGGACATTCTCTAAGATTGACCATATTCTAGGACACAAAGCATGTCTCAAAATATTTTAAAAAATAGTAATTATACCATGCATCCTCTCAGATCACAGTGGAATAAAAATAGAAATCAACCCCAACAGAAACTCTCATCTCTACACAAAGTTATGGAAATTAAACAACCTTCTGCTGAATGATTCCTTCATAAACGAGGAAGTAAAGATGGAAATCAAAAGATTCTTTGAATTAAATGACAAAGTTATCAAAATCTGTGGGACACAACCAAAGCAGTCCCGAGAGGAAAGTTTATTTCCATAAATGCCTATATCCAAAAGTTAAAAAGAGCACAAACAGACAACCTAATGAATCGACTCAAAGAACTGGAAAAAGAACAACAAACCAACCCCAAACCCAGCAGAAGAAGGGAAATTAATAAGATCAAATCAGAACTAAATGAAATTGACAACAGGGAAGCTATACGGAAGATTAATAAAACAAAAAGTTGGTTCTTTGAAAAAATAAACAAAATTGACATGCCTTTGGCTAAACTAACAAAAAACAGAAAAGAAAAATCTTTGTTAAGCTCCATCAGGAACAAAAAAGAAGTTACAACCAATGCCGTGGAGATTCAAGATATAATTTATGAATATTACAAAAACCTTTATGCACACAAACTGGAAAATATGGAGGAAATGGACAAATTTTTAGAAACACACAGCCTCCCTAGGCTCAACCAGGAAGAAATAGAATTCCTGAACAGACCAGTATCAAGGACTGAAATTTTTTAAACCTCTGATTTTGAAATAATTTCAAACTTACAGAAGAGTTACAAGAATAGCAAAAAGTAATCCTATATGCTCTTTATGCATGTTTATTAATTTTTATCATTTTGATGTATTTGGTTTGGTATTCCCTTTATGCATATTTTTAATTATTATTCACTTCTTAACTACTTGAGATTAGATTGCTTTATTGTACTCCTTTGTCACTTGATAATTCCATGTGTATTGCCTAAGATCAAGGATACTTTCTTACATAGCAATAGCTTCAAATTCAGGGTATATGTCTTTGAACTGCCATTCATATTCCAATTTCTTTAATTGTCCCAGGAATACTCTTCAGATTTTTTTTTTCCCTGGTACAGGATTCTAATCATGTTGGTTTAGTCTCCTTTAATCTGAAACAGTTCCTTGTCCTTTTGTGACATTGAAATTTTTGATAAATGCAGGGCATTTGTATAGAATGTCTCTAAATTCTTCATTAGATTCCAGTTTTGCATTTTTGACTAAAATAGTACGTAAGTTTCTTTCTTACTGTATCACATGTGGATGTACAATGATGTCAGTTTGCCCTTTATCGGGGATGCTAATTTTACTCAGTTAAGACACATTTTCTCATTATATAGTTATTTTTCCTTTTGTAATTAAAAGTAATTTATGGAGAAATCCTGCTAGCATTTTGATGCGGTGGTATTCCACTTTGGGAGAATTGTCATGTTAACACTACTGAGTGTTCCAGTCTATGAATATGGTATGTATTTCCATTTATTTAGGTTTTCTTTTCTTTCTCTGTGCAGTGTTTTGAAGTTTCAAATGTGGAGGTCTTGTATAGCTTTTGTTAAGTTTATTCCTAAGTATTAATATTTTAATCATTTTCAAGTGTACAGTGCAGTGGCATTCAATTAACCCCAGTTGGTCCACTATGCATTTTCTTGTGTATTTTCTGTGTTTATTTTGCTGGATTTAGCTTGCTAATGTTTTGAGGAGGGTGTTGCCCCTTGATCATGAAGCATATTGGTCTGTAATGTTCTTGTGATGTCCTTGTTAGACGTTTGTATCAGATTTATGTTGGGCTCATAAAATGAGTTAGAAAGTGGCCTTTACTCCTTTACTTTCTGTAAGACTTTGTGTAAAATTACTGACATTTATTTCTTAAATGTTTGACAGAATTCACCAGTTTTTTTTATTTGGGTTGGAGTTTTAATTGTGGGAAGGATTTTGATTATAACTTCAAGTTCTTTAAGAGATTTAAGGCTATTCTGAGATTTTATTTCTGTTTGTACTAATTTTGGTGTTTTTTGTTTTTCATGGAATTTGTCATTTTTTCTAAGTTGTTGGATCTGTGTTCACATATTCATTCATAGTAATTTCTTATTGTCTTTTAATATCTGTAGGGTCTTTGGTGACATCCACTTGTGCATATGTGATATTGATAATGTGTGTTTTCTACCATTCTTAATCAGTTTTTCTGGATGTTAGCGATTATATTAACTTTTTGTGGAACCAAGTTTTAGCTTCGATTTTTGTTTTTGGGTTTTTTTGTTTTTTTTTTTTTTTTTTTTAGTTTATTGATTGCTGCTCTTGTTTTAGTGTTCTGATTACTTCTGGTTTAATTTGCCCTTCTTTTTCTAACTTCTTAAGGTGTAAACATTATCTAATTTAATCATTTAAAGCTATAAATTCTTCTCTAATTTCAACCTTTAGCTGCATTCCACAAATTTTCAGTGCCCTATGTTTTTGTTGTTCACATTTTGTATTTTCATGTTCAATTTCAAATGCCATGTAATTTTTCCTTGCATTTTCTTCTTGGGCCTAAAAGTTATTCAGAAGAGTGCTATTTATTTTCCAAATGCTTGAGGAGTTTTAAAATATTTTTTTAATGGATTTCCAATTTAATTTCAGGGTGAACATTCTATCTATGTGCATTGAAAGGCTGTGTGTTCTGTTCACGCTGGGTATATTGTTCCGCAGATGTCTATTAGGTCAGGGTGGTGGTTAATGTCTGTGCACTCTTCTGTTTCTCTGTTGTTTTGTCTAATGCCACTGATTGCTAGGGGATGGGTATTAAAATTTCCACCTATAATGGTGGATTTTTCTATTTTGTCCTCTAGTTTTGTCAGTTTTTGTTTATGTATTTTAAAGCTCTGATATTAAGTACATTCATGTTTAATAGACGTTTTTATTTAAAAGTCGTTTTTGCTGGGTATGGAATTTTGGGTTGACAGTTCATTTTCTCTTCTAGCAGAGACGTTATAGTGTCATTCCCTTGTCTTCTGTTACACTTGTTTGTGATGAGTGACTGGCTGTTATCTCTCATGTTTTTCCTTTTCTATTAGATTTTTAACAGGTTGACGGTGATGTGTGTAGTCATGACTTCCTTAGTCACATATTGTTTGGGCTTCACTGATATACCTTGACCAGTGTATTACTGTTTTTTTTAATCAAATCTGGAAATGTTTTGGCCATTATTTCTTTAAACATGTTTCCTGACTCTGTGATCTTGATTCCACATAAGTTACTTTTTCTAAGAGGTCACTGAGGCTCTCTTTGCTTCTTGTAAATCTTTTTGTCTCTTTGCTTCAGTTTGGAAATTTTCCTACTGACCTGTCTTCAAGTTCACAAGTTTTTTTCTTTTGTCTTAGCCACTCTCTTGTAAATACCATCATGTGTCACTTAATGACAAGGATATGTTCTAAGAAATGCATCATTGGACAATTCTGTCATTGCATAAATGCCACAGAGTGTACTTACACAAACCTTGGTGGTACAGCCTACTGCACCCCTAGGCTGTACGGGGTAGCCTGTGCTCCTAGGTCATACACCTGTACAGCATGTTACTGCACCAAACACTGGAACCAACTGTAACACAATGGTAAGTATTTCTGTATCTGAACACATCTAAATGTAAAAACATACAATAAAAATACAGTATAAAAGATGAAAAATGGCACACCTGTATAGGACACCTATCTTAAACGGAGTTGGCGGGACTGGAAGTTGGTCTGGGAGAGTCAGTGGGTGAGAGGTGAGTGTGAGGGCCTGGGACGTTACTGCACACTGCTGTAGACTTTATAAACACTGTATACTTAGGCTACACTAAATTTGTGAAACATGAAGTGCCTGCACTGCCATGTTATGACAGCTACTATGTCACTGGGCAATGGGAGGAATTTTTCAGCTCTGTTACTGTCTTACAGAGCCACCATCATATATGTAGTCCATTGGTGACAGAAGCATCATTATGTGGCTCGTGACTGTACCATCAATGGATATTTTATTGTGGACACTGTATGTTTCAGTTCTAGTCTTCTCATTTAGTTCTTCTTTTAAAATTTCTATCTCTTGAAATACCCCACATTTTCCTTATTCCTTCTTCTGTGTTTTGTTTACCAACCTTAAAGTCCTAGTCTGCTGAGTCTAACACGTGAATCATCTTTGGGTTTGTTTCTCTTGAGCGGGGTTATATTTTCCTGTTTCTTTGCATGTCTGGTACCTTTTTATTGTACACTGGACGTTGTGGTTTGTACTGTGGACCGTGCATCTTTCTGTGGAGGGCGCTGAGTGCGGCGCAGCAGTGCGTTAAATTGCCGCCAGCTCCCCTGCAGCGCAGGGCGTCCCAGCTGCCGGCTTGGTGAGCGTGGCCGCTTGCTCTGCCTCCCGCTGAGTTGCAGATGCAGCGTCCTCTGCTTCGCTCCGGCAGGCTCTCTCTCGCTAAGAATAACAGTCGTGAACATTGTTTACTACTTTTTAACAAAATAGTGTTTGGAGGAAAAATGTTAACTTCCTATACAATGTGTAACTACATTTGAATTTTGACATTGATTACTTTTCAACCTTAAAAAAGCCTTAGTTTCCTTTAAGCTCGTTCATTATTTCCATCCATGAATTTATCTAAGATTTTCTTCAAGCTAATTCTCACTTAAGCACATGCCATTTGGAGGAGGTGTGGCTCCGCCCACCACCTCCCGCCTCTGTGGAGGAGCTGGATCTGTCACAGCCTGGTGGTTCTTTCCCCTGGGTCTCCTGCCAAGCTCCTCCTCCTTTCCTGTTGCTTTTCTTACCCAGCATTGTAGTTATTTACACTTCTCCGTGACAGTAACTTCTTGGTGTAGAAGTTTCTTCTTCGTCCGTGTGTCATTAGTCCTCGGATCAGTGCCTGGCAGCATCGGGGCAGGAGATTTTCGGATTGCATTTCCGTAACGCGCCTGCTCTACCATCGGCAAGCACGTCTGTTTCACCAACGTTGCTGCAGCAGTTTACAGATGTCAAATTCTGTCTCAGCCCTTTCCTTGGTCTCCAAGTGACCCATTTCACAGACTTCTCCAGCTGTTACTCATCAGAGCTCCCAGACCAAGCCAGGTGAAGATAATACATAATTCTGTTTGAATTATAGGAATAGAAAGTAATTCCCACTCGTTCTCTCAAAATTCAAAAGCCTATAGGGTGTCATTTTCCAACCACTTCTGTGGACATTCTCCATCCAGACTGGAAGCCCAGAGTGACCTGTAGGTGAGATGGTGGCCTGAGCTCCTTCTCAGCACCCCCTTGCCACCCTGCCTGTACCTCCCCTTCTTGTGGGCACCTGGCCAGTGGCTGGAGAGAAGCCTGCAGCCAGGGGCCCAGCTTTGTCTTCCCAGACTCTGCAGGGTAGAAGAGAGATTGCTCACTCGTATGGGCTCACCCCAGGGGACTGAACTGAATCTCCTACCCTAGGCAGAGCTGAAGTTAATCTGACCAGCATGTCTTAATGATTTTTCTGGCAGAGTGAGCTCGCACTCTGAGCCCAGCTACAGATGGCGCATGTCCTACACACACTCAGACAAGGTGACTTTGGTTTATGTTGGTGTTTTCGGCCAGTGTCTAATCAGCAGTTAACTCCAGCTCACAAAGAGTGAAAGAGGGATGGGCGAGGCCAGTGGTGTTAACAGGAGTGCTTGCCTGCGTTTAAACTACATTTAAGGAACCGTTGACCCAAAGACGTAACAGCTGGGAGCTGGGGAGAAGGGCATCCTGCTCTGTTGACACCAAAATCTTATTTGGATTACTTATGGCTGCAGGTTCTTTTCTTTAAGAAGGAGCTTTTCCTCAGGGGCTGGAGAAGGTCTTTGCTATTGCAAGTGTGTAGCCTTGGCCGTGGTGAGAGCTCAGATAGGGATTTTCAGTCCATTTGGTTAAACTGAACACAACCCAGATTTCATTTGCGGATGGTCTAAATCCATGTGGGGTGGAAAGACACGTGTTCTCAGGCTTACGGGGAAGGTTCCAAATTTGCTAGAAAACAAGCCATTAAATTACCGGCCTGAGGTGCTTGTGAGACGCTTGCCCTGGAAGCACTCCCCTGCCAGTCCCCGCAGTGGCAGCACTGCCGTGTCTGCCGTAGCCCCTGGTGACTCCTGGGAAGATCCTGAATGCCACTTGGAAATGCACCAGAGTACTGACGAGGATGGATCTCGTCAGCTGAAGCCGGAGTGACAGGTTCTGCAGAAAAGAATTTAGCACAAACTCCAAGCCGGGGGCTCAGGGGAGCATTGTGTCCCCTTCCCTTCAGTGCAGGCTGTCCCTACAGGGACCAGCACAGTTGGACGGGGGCAGGAGGGGAGCAGTGGGCTGCAGGCGGTCTGTGCTGTGACATGGCGGGGCCAGGTCACGTCTCTGCGAGTGATGAGCACGCCCGTCGTCCTGGGAATCCTTGGAGTCCCTTCCATTGCCTTTGAATACAGTAGAAGAGACATTTGTATATTGCTTTTCTCCTTTCCAAAGATTTCTCTCCGGTGATTTAATGGTAGAACACACCTTCTGGATTATCACCATTTTCCTAAAAGCCTTGTTTGCAAACAATGGACATTTGTGTGGGGCTGTGCCACAGTGTCTCTGACGTAGTTCAAGGGTAAGATGAAACATGTTTAATGTTTGATGTGGTGCGTGTACATAAACCCCTACCCACCCATGTGTGCACTTCACCTTGATAACGTCTTCACCCCTAGTTACTTCTCCTCTTGTTCCATACTCCCTTAAACATTCTGAATATTTTTTAATTAATAGACTTTATTTTTTAGAGCAGTGTAAGGTTTATAGAAAAATTGAGCAGAAAGTCCAGAGTTCCCGTGCACCCTCCTCCGCCTTCCCTGCCACGTTTCCCCGTGGCTGACGTCCTGCACTGCCGCGGCACGTTCACTCCGGCGCGCAAGCCCATACTGTACCTCGTCGCTAACTGAAGTTGGCAGTTCGCGTGAGGGCCGACTCTGCGCTTTACCTTCTATGGGCTTTGGCCAGTGTGTGGTGACACGTGTGCCCCTTGTGGTCTCACACGGAGCAGCTTCACTGCCCTAAACCCCTCCGTGCTCCTCGCGGCCACCCCACTGCCCCGCCAACACCCCTGGCTTCCGCTGGTCTCTTTACCGTCTTCATAGTTTTGTCTTTTCTAGGACATCATATAGTTGGAGACACACAGTCTGTAGCCTTTTCAGATTGGCTCATTTCACCTGTAATATTCATTTAAGGTTCCTCCGTGTCTTTTCGTGGCTCAATAGCTCATTTCTTTTCAGCGCTGAATGATATGCCAGTGTCCAGATACAGCACAGTTTGTACATTCACCTACTGAAGGACATCTTGGTTGCACTTATGAGTAAAGGTGCTATAAACATTTATGTGCAGGTTTTTTGTGTATAGTTGAGTTTTTGACTTATTTGGATAAATGCCAACTAACAAAATTGCTAGATGGTAAAAGGCTGGATTAAAAAAAGAATCACTGGGCAACACTTGGCACCTCCCAGTGCACTTACAGCCTCTGTGTGTCTTCTCCAGGGACGACTCCCACGAGGACGGGTTCTGCCAGCCTTACCGGGGAATCGCCTGCGCGCGCTTCATCGGGAACCGCACCATTTATGTGGACTCGCTTCAGATGCAGGGGGAGATCGAAAACCGAATCACAGGTAGGAGCCATACACCTTTCTCACTTCTCACCAGACAGTACGCACATGTACAGTGGCCACTGTGTGTTTCATCAGTTAGTGGCACAGACAGTGGGTCCCTCTTCCATCTCACTTGCAATAGAAAATCTAAGATCTTTATTAGAAGCAGTTGTAGTTGCTGACATTTGCCCGAAAATGTTTCCAACTTGTATGTTTAATTAGCAAGTGCAAGTTGCTTAGAGTATACTTCTGCACTCTTTAATTCGGCCAAACCATACAGGTGCAAAGCACCATCCTCACTGCATGGCCAGAGCTCCTGTCCTGGGCTGGCCACGCTGGCACAGGCAGCCCTCGTGCCTGTGCGCTCACTCTGCTTGCTTGACTTCTCCTTGTTCTGCTTTCGTCTTGTACCTTCTCTGAGCTGTGTCTGGTCCAAAGGTACATGGGCCTGACAGCAGCTGTTTAGGAGGGAGGGTTGCTGGTCATGGGTGGTGGGGACACTGCCGTGGATGCAGAGAACAAAGCCAGGTCTTCAGGTACCTGGTTCAGGGTCAGAGAAATGTGGCAGGTCCTTCAAGATGAGAAGCTGCTGGTCCTCAGCCTCTTGAGGAATTAATTCACAAACACATACATGTCTTCTCTCCTGACCCGATAAGGATCAAGAAAAATCTTGTGCAGATGGCAGGTGCCCAACACCTCTACATAGTAGCTCTTGACCATGGCAACCCATTAGACTCGACGATGGTGTCCGATGCCAGGGCTCCCAGGAGATTCTGCAGGGGCAGCGGGTGGTGCAGGACGCTGCCCCAGGAAGGGGCACGAATGGGGATCCACGCTGGAAACCCACCTGGTGTCATCGACATGTCCTTCTAAGGTCAGGTCACCCTCAGACCAGAGGGTCTAAGGTCACAGTCACAGAAGGGCCTGCCTGGTTCATGCTGGCACAGAGTCCCCTGGGGACAGGGACAGGGGTCCGGTGGGAAGTGGAAGGGCAGACAGGAGACACAGAGGAACTTGGAGGTGCCATCCTGGTCCAGTGGGAGATGGTTTTGAAAATGTTGGTACCTCTCACTGCAAAAGCTTTTTATGTCACTTAAAGTAGAATTTCTCAAATGTTTTTGACCCCAACATGCAGTAAAAGTGTACTTCACCTCATGCCTTAGTTTACACATACGTGCACGTCACAGAACTGAAATGGGTTATGTATGAGGAACAGCACTCACCCTTCACAAGGGCGGTGCACTCGGAGTTTTCTCTTCAGTTGTATTTTACCAAAGAAAAAGTCAGTTGTAGACCGTAATGGGACCCATGCACTCTGGCACCCTCTAGTCTGTTCCATGATTATAACACGCTAGCTGTAGACGCCCGGATCAGTTGCATCCCACTAACTGGCAAACACTGGTTCAAGGCACAAGATTGCCCCTCGGTGGTTTCTTCGGGAGTTAAGGGATCAAACAACTCAGATATCCATGCGGTCTTTTACGGCAATTTTAGAGAAAAGTTAGAATGAGGATTCTCTAGATTCGTGGCTTTTCGAAAACAAGAAATTTGAAGTTGCTCTTGACTGACTGACTTGTGGGAATAAGAACAGTAGAGACCGCGTTGGTTGTGATGTTCTGTTTGGAGAGCAGTGGACAGGGCGTGGACGAACACAAGGACTTGCACATCTTGCTGCCTAGAACCGTAGTTTCAGAAATAAGCCCTCGAGTGATACATCCTGAATGAGAGGAAGAGGAGAAATCCTCTGAAGACCCACCGTGACGCCCCGTCTGTTGATTAGCCCGGGAGAAATGACAGGTTGGCTTTCTTAGACAACCTCTCCCTGCCTGGAGGGCATTTTTGACAGCCCTCCCCGAAATCAACAAATCCATAACGATGAGATTAAACTGGGTTCAAATCTCAGTTCCTCCACCAAATCCCACACATCCTGGACCTTAACCTCTTGCGCTCTCTGCTCCTGAACGCCAAGATCGGCCACAGGGGATCCGGAGTAGTGAGGACGATGGATGGGCATCGTGGTGCCCGGCACTGGGTTAGGGCAGTGCCAGCCGCTCCTGTCATTGACGGCCTGTTACCAGACCCCTGCCGGCGGCTGACTGGCCAGCCCTGGGCACATCATGTCACAGCCACTTTATGGGCTCCGCAGGGACCTTCCCCTCCCGGTGTGCGGTCTCAAATCGCCCTACAAGTAAAGCAACAGGCCCAGAGGGACTGAGTGACTATCCCAGAGCCAAGGACCGCGCTGCCCGGGCGGGTCTCTGGGAGTAAATGTGCGGGGACAGGGCCACTGTTCCCCCACCCCCGGGACCAAACTCCCACTTCTGGGTCCTGCCCCGGCGGAGGGCGGCCTCAGCAGGTGCGCGGGCAGCAGGGCCTCTCCTCAGCTGTCCCAGCTCGGTGGCTGTCAGCCAGTTTTCTCAGGCAGGGGTGGGGCGTGGGCGCCGGGCGCCGCCTCCTTTGGAGCCCTGCCCGGGCCGCTCCTGCGCTCCGCTCCTCGCGGTCTGGCCTCGCCCGCAGCCGCGGGGGTCCTGGCCCCCAGCGGGGCGCTAAGTCCTCCGTTCGTCCGCCCCCCACGGTTGCAAAACCCTTCCAGGTTGGTGATGCCGGCCTGCCCCAGCTCGCCGTCTCCCACGCTCTGTCTCCGCCCGCTTTGCCAGCTGCCCCAGCATTTCGCCCGGCCCTCGGCTGCGTCTGCTGAGCGCCCGCCTCTTCCCAGGCAGCCCCGGGGGCTGGGGAGGCCCGGCTCGGCGAGCCCTCGGTCCGCGCTCCCCACGCATGCTAGGTCCTTAGGAAATGCTTTTGCATCTGAAGCTCGAACCAAGAAGCGTCTCGCTGAGTGAGGTCTTGGGCCCAGTTTTCCTTCTTTCTTGTTCTGCTTCTGATGTTTGTAGTGCAGCCCTGCGACCAGGGACTTCCCGTGTCTGCTGCAAATCGGAGCAGATGCACGCCCGGGGCAGTGCCCGAGGGCAGCGCGGAGGGTGGGCGCGGGGCAGGTGAGGAGCGGGGGCAGGTGAGGAGCGCAGGGCAGGTGAGGAGCGGGGGCAGGGTGCAGGGTGGGGGCTGGGGCGCCGGGGTCGGGGCGTGGGTGGTGCATGGGGCTTCGGGGCTCGGGGCGGGCCGCAGCTAACGCCGTCTCGCGCCTTCGCAGCGGCCTTCACCATGATCGGCACCTCCACGCACCTGTCGGACCAGTGCTCGCAGTTCGCCATCCCGTCGTTCTGCCACTTCGTGTTCCCGCTGTGCGACGCGCGCTCCCGGGTGCCCAAGCCGCGCGAGCTGTGCCGAGACGAGTGCGAGGTGCTGGAGAGCGACCTGTGCCGCCAGGAGTACACGATCGCGCGCTCCAACCCGCTCATCCTCATGCGGCTGCAGCTGCCCAAGTGCGAGGCGCTGCCCATGCCCGAGAGCCCCGACGCAGCCAACTGCATGCGCATCGGCATCCCGGCCGAGAGGCTGGGCCGCTGTGAGTCCCCGCCCGGCAGGCGCGAGCGAGCGTGGCGCGCCCACGTGTTCGTGGGGCCGCCGGTAAAGCCCGGGAGCCCTGCCGGCAGCCGGGAACCCCTAGCCAGCCTCCGTTCCTCTAGGACACCCTCGGGCAGTCAGAGCGGGGGATTTGAAGTCATTCAGCCCCAGGCCCGCACTTGGGTTTGGCGGGTGTTTATCTTTGCAGCTCAAGTTAAGTCCCTCCACCTCCTTGAGCCTGAGGTCTGTTTTCTGAAGTGTGGGTGATCTTCCATCCTGCCATAAAAGGCTATTGGATGCAATGAGAGGACGCAGGGCCAGCCCCCAAACCTGCCTGACGGTCAACCGCGGGCCCTTTGGAAAAATTCAGACTCTCAGCTCCTGCCCCAGACCTCCCAGAGCACAGTCCCTAGAAACCTGTAGGACTCTTCGCCCTGGATGTGTCTGAGACACAGGGAGACGATCCATGTCTGGCCTGGTGGGAGCTGGAGAAGGACCTGTAACTATCAGATGTCACTAGGCAAGGGAATATGGAAGGTCCGTCCCCTTTCCAGGCACCTTTGCACGGCTCCCTGCAACATGGATGTAAGAGTGGGGCCATTTAATTCTTCTGAGCCTGAGGCTTGGGTGTACCCCATCTGGGGTCTGCAGAGGACAGAGAGCATGCTCCCCACTGCCCTTCTGCTGGAGCAGAGTGGCTCCTGCTCTCTGGAGGCTCAATGAACCCCACATGGTGAGCCCTGGCAGGGTGGGTCATCTGTGTGTGGGTGGAGGGCACAGGACAGGTCATTCTGCTGACTTCTCCAAGGGAAACCATTGACTCATGTCACTGAATATGTCAGGGTTTCCGCCCTCCACGAGGGGTGAGACCTGGGGAAGCAGCCACCTTCCTCTGAGGCTCTGGGGCTATATTTAGCTTCCTTGGCTAGTCTGAGGGCTCCAGGAGTGGGCAGGGCTCCTTACCAGGACAGCCCGGGCCTGGTCTCCAGGCCCCACTGTGTGCATCCTAACCCTGGCTGCAAGGCGCACTCACTGTGACTCGGAAAGTTGCTTAAACTCCTGTTTCCTCCTATTCCATGGGGATACTAATAGTACTCAGCTCGTGGAGCTGGAATGAAGATGAAATGAGTTAATCTTTACAAAGGTCTTAGAACAGTGCCCTGCACACAGTAAATGCTACATAAACGCTCAACCAGTGCGCGCTCACCTCTGTGGAGGTGGAGTGGTGGTGCCGTCCTCACTCTGCTGAGCAAGGTGGCCTCTGCCTGGGAGGGGCCAGGCCAGGGAGGGGCCAGGCCTTTCCTGCCGGCACGGTCCAGTTTCGCTCCTAGAGCAGGTGGCCCTGAGGTTAGTGCTAACACCCTCATTTTGGTGGGTGGGGGGTGTAGGGTGCCTGGCGGGTCCCAGAAGGTCTTTCTCTGTGGAATAACTTCTGACAGGTTTTCCTCCCTGACGCACCCTCCATTTAATTTGTGGGCTTGGGACTTTATTAAATCATTTCTTCTTTTAATGCTGCTGTTCTTGGAAGTTAGGTAAAATCTTTTGGTCTTTTGGAAATTCCAGTTTGGGCACATGTAGGCAGAGTGGTTTTGTTGTTCCTTCCTGCAAGAGTTGCAGAAGGATGAGCTCTGTACCCCCAGCGGTTTCCTAACACGTCCTCTTCTCTCAGACCACCAGTGCTACAACGGCTCGGGCACGGATTACAGAGGCACCGCGAGCACCACTAAGTCGGGGCACCAGTGCCAGCCGTGGGCCCTGCAGCACCCCCACAGCCACCGCCTGTCCAGCGCAGACTTTCCCGAGCTCGGAGGGGGTCACGCCTACTGCCGGAACCCTGGAGGCCAGATGGAGGGCCCCTGGTGCTTTACACAGAATAAAAACGTGCGCGTGGAGCTGTGTGACATACCCTCGTGTAGTACGTATCCTCTCTTTTCTTTCGAAGCGGTGACTGCTGAGTGAACCTTGTGATGGGCGCGCTGTGTCCTGACCGGGGCTTGGGCACCTTGCTATGGTGGGGACCGTACCCCCATCTCGCCACCATGATCGCTTGTTTTAAATAAAGCTGTTGCTGGGTATAAAAGTAATATCTGGCCATTATATTATAGGCTGTTTTAAAATACAGAAAAGTCTGAAGAGTAATGTGCAGAGCACCCCTAATTTTACCATCAGAGGTGACTACCGTTTGCATTTCAAGCCTTCTGTCAGCCCTTTTCCAGTGTACGGTCCTGGGATGTTCGCTTTGGCACTTCGTTTCTCTGTTAACATTAGTGCACAGCTTTTCCCAATATTAGTAAAAACGCTGTTGCTCCCACCCCCAGCTTGGAAGCTTTTCGCTGCTGTAGATTCGGTGGAGTGAGGCTCTCAGTCATGCAAGTGTGTCTGTTACACCATGCGTGATGGGGGAGAGCACATAGCTACTGGCTGACAGCGTCGCTGGTTATTGTCCCTGTTTCGATCACAAGCATTTCAGCAGCTCCAGTGGCGATGGCCGAGACTCAGCTGGGAGCGACGCTGACTAGAGATCTGCCAGGGGAGGAGCAAGCCCAGGGCCTCGCGTCACCCGCAGACCTCCTCCCGGGCGCAGGCCCCATGTGCCTCCACCCTGCGTGGCAAGGAGTAGAAACTGGCCTTAATTCCCTTCTGGAAGTGTGACTTGGCAGCTCTAAATGTGGCATTGCCTCTGGCTCAGCAGTCCACGCACAGATCTTCAAGAATTTGTGTTCATTACAGGTATAGATCTTAAGAGTGCAAGTGTCAGTAGTTAAATTGAAGTATAGCCACTCTGGAGCGCTCCAGCCCTTTAAAACCGTTGCCTGCAAGAAAGAATGTCCAGGATGCCCTGTCAGGAAAAAAAGCAGGTTGCAGGGCAAGAGCTGTGGTAGGGCTGCTTTTCCATTTAACGTTTTGTTTTGTTTCTGGTGAAAAAAAAAAAACAGAGTGAGTTGAAGTGCTTGTGTGTGGGCATACACAGGCACCTGAATTTCATGGGTGAAGTTTTGGAAAGATGCACACCAAACTTATAGCAGAGATTTCCCCAGACCTACACAAGCGTTGGATATAAGACACTTTTTTACAATGAGTAGGTATTACTTTTGTAATTAAAAATAAATCAAAACATAAAGAAAAAATGTTTTTTGGCCTGGCAATTCCTAGAATCTTATATTACTGAAATATTTGCACACATAGGGCAGACATGCAAAGATATTTATTGCATAATCACTTGTGAGAGCTAAATGCAGAACAGACTTACCGTTGATCAGTGAGGTTGGATCAGACAGTTGAAGTAGGCTGATACCATGGAATAGTTACATCTGTTACGGAATGCACAGATCTCTCTGTGCTGATGTGAAATGTTATCCGAGATAATTTATTATGCCACAAACCAGAGCACAACAATATGGAAGATATGATTATCTTGCAAGTGAAGTCTATTTAAAATTTTATTTTTGAAAACCACGTGAAACTACTGTTTCTGTATGTCAAATAGTTGAATATCAGCTATTTCATGTGGTTTAACCTAAAATATACATAAAAAATTAGGTGAACACGAACCTATTAACAATGTGATATCCTTTGGTGAAAGGGGCTATTAGGAATATTCACTTTATGAAGCCCACATTTCTGTAATGGTACAATTTTTTCCCAGTAAGCGTTGGTGATTTTTAAATAGATAGCAATAAAACAGATGATCGTGCAAACGTGTGAACAGTGCTCACATCTCTGACCTTGCGTGAGGGGTGTGGAATCTCCCCCTAACCCCAATAATGAAAAGTGAACCAGAGTCTCTGCTGTCCCCAAGGCTTCTGGAACATCTGCCTTGGGGACCTTTTCAGAAGGGGAGCTCCTGGGGGGGCAGGGGGAGGGACAGTTTTGTTTGTAGTTTTGATTTGATCTTATTTTGTGGGGACGGGGTAGAGTAAGACTGAGTTTGGGACAACTTGATTTGTTCCTAAGGTGGCAATCCGAGCGTTCATTTTTAGAACTGAATTAACACTTTTAGATATTCCATTGACCAGAAATCACTTGCTAGTTTCCAGTCCCCCATCATAGGGCCATCTGGTGTAGTTATTTTCAGAGTTAAGGAGAAAACCCAGGGCTGTGGGAAAGTGGCCCTCCAGAGAGCGAGCTCGCTTTCTACCACACACAGGAGAGGGGTCGGCCTCCTTAAATGGCGCCACCTTCTCTTGGAATACAGGTGCTGCGAAGTGCCCCGGTGCTTTGGGTGCTCCGGGGCCATCAGCCCGGGAGGAGCCAGCCACCAGCCGAGTGCCTGTGTCACTGCGGGCGGTGAGCCACGCGGCGACTTTCTGTAAATCCTGCAGAGGGAGACAAAGCGCAGCTTTTCACTGAGACTGGACCCTGAAGGAAACAGGCTGGAGGCCTAGACTGTGCCTCTCGTTTTTAAAGAATTCTTGTGTCCCTGCTGCATGTTGTATTGGGACAAACTCCTGGACTGCCAGTGCTCTTTTAAATCAAATGCATTTTTAATTAGTATTCTAAAAGAATATGTTATCATTATACAAAAATGTGAAAAAAACACATTAAAATGTTGATGAGGAAAAGGATGATTGCTAATCCCGGCACCAAGTTTCATGCACCGAGCACAAAGCGTCCAGCATATTTCGCCGACTCGTCCGTCGCTGAGGAGGCCTCGGTGGGAATAAGACAGGCGGAGCACCTTGGCTTGTGTTCCACTCGTCTGTAGCAGGATGTGCAATTTTTGTGCATCACCTTTTCTGGGATTTGGTGTGCAGTTTTGCCCCTTCCCGTAATGTATCGGTTATCCATTTGCAGTTAAATATTTTGGCTGGAGGTGGGAGTCGGGGGGGGGTGTTGTTGAAAAATCATGGAAGCCTTATTGTTGTTCACAGGTCCCCAAGACGGCAGCAAGATGGGGATTCTGTACATCCTGGTTCCGAGCATCGCGATTCCGCTGGTCATCGCTTGCCTTTTCTTCTTGGTCTGCATGTGCCGGAATAAGCAGAAGGCTTCTGCGTCCTCACCGCAACGCCGGCAGCTCATGGCCTCGCCCAGCCAGGACATGGAAATGCCTCTCATCGGCCAGCACAAACAGGTCGCCCTGCTTCTGCTCTCTAATGAGGCGGCACATCTGGGCTTAACCTTGAGTTTAATCCCGGGACCAGCTGCCTATGACATTAGGCTTCTTAAGTTACTGCACACATGACACGTGATCCTTTTAATCTGTCGTCCGCTTTGCATTTCCTCTCTTAAACTCTATCAAGATGTGTGTGTCCTTAGACAGTGAGGGCAGGTGTGTTGGAAATTCACCTCCCCCAAGTCAATGGGCTGGCTTCCCCCTAAGCAGACGGTGCTGCTCTGCTGGGCCCCAGCAAACCAACCTCTCTGTTCAGGTGCCTCAGCTCTGCCCACAGGACACACAAGAAAAAGAGGGTCCAAATCACTCCCAAAATTTGAGGTTTATATGGCATTCTAAAGGGACTGGGAGCTGTTTCTGGTCAGTTTGGGGTTGAATTAGTTTTGCTTTGTTTTGCTTTTCAAGGTAGGATGGAATACCAGTCTCTGAGTGGGAGCAGGAGGGACAGGCCACCACTGGGAGGCCTCTCGGAGGGCAGCAGATGAGAAAGCGTCCCTCAGCCTTGCTGGCTGCAGTGAAGGGGCCATTCGCTCGGTGCAGGCTGCTGGGGAGCATCAGTCCCCTCCAGCTTGGACGGGCTCTCCACGGTGGTCGGGGAAGCTGACTAATTTGGCTCTTCAGCGAGGAGGTCACTGAGGGTTTGCTGCGGGCACGGCCTGGCCAGCGAGGAGGACGCGGAGCCCCCGGGGCTTGCATGGAGGTCCAGGAGCCTCCGGGAAGGACAGGGCTGCCATACAGAAGGAGCAGGCGTGGAGGCTGACGAAGTTGCAGGGCTCCAGCGTCTGCGTCACCTGACGGTGCTTCTGCCAAAAGGGCGTTTAACTGAGACAGACCTAAGGAGGGACCCTCTGCAAAAGAGCTAGCCTGGCTCTAAAAGTGACAAAATCATGAAAGACAAAAAAGTCGTGGGGGGGCCACCGCGGAGTCCATTAGAAAAGACATGGCATTTCCCTGTGACATGGCGGCACACAAGGGGAGATGGAGGGAGCACAGCTGGACGAGTCCAGGATGACCCTGGGACGGCTGGTGCACAGGCTGGGCTACGAGGGTGGGGGGGTGAAAGAGAGAGAGGACAGCTGCCCGCACACACCGAATGGGAAGGGTATCTGCAGTGGCGTCTTCGGAGGGACCTAATTTGTAGCCTCTGGGACGGTTCAGGGTTTCAGACAGGAGCGGGGCATGGCACCCAAGCTGTATTTGAGACTCTGATCAGAGAGCTGCGTGGGGCAGGCTGAGGCTCGGGTGGGGGAACGTGGCCTCCTGCAGGGCTGTGCCTGCCATGGCACACAGGCCTCTGCCCCTGCCGGGCTGCCTCCCAGCTGCCTTGCGCCTTCTTCCAGGCTTGGGACGACAGCAGCGTTTCACGTGGGGCTTTTCTTCTTGGCAGGCCAAACTCAAAGAGATCAGCCTGTCGACGGTGAGGTTCCTGGAGGAGCTGGGAGAAGACCGCTTTGGGAAAGTCTACAAAGGCCACCTGTTCGGGCCTACCCCTGGGGAGCAGACCCAGGCTGTCGCCATCAAAACGCTGAAAGACAAGGCAGAGGGGCCGCTCCGGGAGGAGTTCCGGCATGAGGCCATGCTACGGGCGCGGCTGCAGCACCCCAACATCGTCTGCCTGCTGGGCGTGGTGACAAAGGACCAGCCCCTCAGCATGGTCTTCGGCTACTGCCCGCACGGCGACCTCCACGAGTTCCTGGTCATGCGCTCACCGCACTCGGACGTGGGCAGCACCGACGATGACCGCACTGTGAAATCTGCCCTGGAGCCCCCCGACTTTGTGCACGTGGCGGCGCAGATCGCGGCAGGGATGGAGTACCTGTCCAGCCACCACGTGGTGCACAAGGACCTGGCCACCCGCAACGTGCTCGTGTATGATAAGCTCAGCGTGAAGATCTCAGACCTGGGCCTCTTCCGAGAGGTGTATTCTGCCGATTACTACAAACTGCTGGGGAACTCGCTGCTGCCCATCCGCTGGATGTCCCCGGAGGCGATCGCGTTCGGCAAGTTCTCCACCGACTCGGACATCTGGTCCTACGGCGTGGTGCTGTGGGAGGTCTTCAGCTACGGGCTGCAGCCCTATTGCGGGCACTCCAACCAGGACGTGGTGGAGATGGTGCGCAGCCGGCAGCTGCTGCCCTGCCCAGACGACTGCCCCGCCTGGGTGTACGCCCTCATGGTCGAGTGCTGGAGCGAGTTCCCCGGCCGGCGGCCCCGCTTCAAGGACCTCCACGGCCGGCTGCGGGCATGCGGCAGCCTCTCCAACTGCACCAGCTCGGCGCAGACCTCGGGCGCCAGCAACGCCACGCAGACCAGCTCGCTGAGCACCAGCCCCGTGAGCAACGTGAGCAACGCCCGCTACCAGGGGCCCAAGCAGAAGGCCCAGCCCTTCCCGCAGCCCGCCTTCATCCCCATGAAGGGCCCAGTCAGGCCCCTGGTGCCCCCGCCGCAGCTCTACATCCCGGTCAACGGCTACCAGCCAGTGCCGGCCTATGGGCCCTACCTGCCCGGCTTCTACCCCGTCCAGATCCCCCTGCACGTGGCCCCCCAGCAGGCGCCTGCCCAGATGGTCCCCAAGCCCAGCTCGCACCACAGCGGCAGCGGCTCCACCAGCACGGGCTATGTCACCACCGCGCCCTCCAACGCGTCCGTGGCGGACAGGGCGGCCCTGCTCTCAGAGGGCACGGAGGACATGCACAATGTCCCGGAAGACGCGGCCCAGAGCCCCGTGCAGGAGGCAGAAGAGGAAGAGGAAGGCTCCGTCCCAGAGACGGAGCTGCTGGGAGACAACGACACCCTGCAGGTGGATGAGGCCCAAGGCCAACTGGAAGCCTGAGGGGCGGCAGGGCTTGGGGCTGGGGAGAGAAGTCCCCCCGTGACCCCACGGGGTCCTCAGCTGCCGTGAGAAGATAAAGGACCCAGCAGTGACCGGGCCCGCGGCTGGCAGCTGGTTTGCAGGCTGGCGGTGTGAAGCCCGCCCCTCTCTCCTGGGAGCGCCGAGCAGCGCGACATCCTCGGACGCTGGACGGGGACCGCTGACGCTGCCTGCATTTATCCTGGTGGTAGTCGGTAGTGAGCAGCAAATGCTTTGCAGGAAAATATGTAGCATCTTCACTCCATGTTGTGTATGGATCGAGTATTTGAAACCTCAGGATCACAGGCGTGCGGAAGGCGGCAAGGAGGCACCTGGGTTTCCGCCCTCCCGCCAGTGGCTGCGGTTTGAGGATGGCGGGCCCCGCTTCTCCCCCCGCCCCCGGCACTCTCCTCCCCACGCAGCCAGCCCAGCGGGAAACAAACACAACGAGCGCCTCTGAAATGGGAGTTCCCTGTATCACACCGAAATGTGCCTTTAAGCAAACCGACACAATTTTGTACTTTGGTGAAACGGTTTTGAGTATACTGCATACGTATTTTGCCCACTTTTCTGGGATTCAAGGGAAAGTGTTCCTTGGGTTTGGAATGTTCGAAGGAAGCAATATTGTACAGAACACAGTATTGTTATTTTTTTTAAGAATCATGTACAGACCTTAAATGTAATTTATATGTTTTTAATATGCCATTTTCATTGAAGCATTTTGATCCTAAGATAATGTCTTAGTAATTTAACTGTTCACGTCACCTACGCTGGGAAGCCATCTGCTTGGCCTTTGGTGTGCTCGTCTTTGTTCCACGTGTGAGCCGGGTCCCTTCCTTTCAGAGCCCCGTCACCCCCAGGCCCACAGGCTCGCTGCGTGTCCACTTGTGAATCCCACCGCTGGTGTGCCCAGTAAAGCGGAAGAGAACGTCGGGGCGGCTCTCTTGCAGGCTGTGAGGACGCCGGGCAGCAAAGGCACAGCTGGGTGACGAGACGCTCAGTGGGGTTGGGAGGTTCGCCGGGGACGAGGAACTCCATGCCAACATGGGCGTACGTTGGTGGGCAAATGGCAGAAATAGTTCCATGGCTTTTCTCTGTTAGGCCTTGTGAGCGTATTAATTGCAGATGACGTGAAGGTGGTCTTTGGTTTCAAACCCACCCCCTCCTGAGGTCCCAGAGCCCCTGACATCTTTAGACTTGGAGCAGGGGTGGGGTCCAGGGAGGGGTGGGGGATGGGCCTCCTTTGCCACCAGCCCAGGGCCGCCTGCACCCGCTTTCCATCTGCAGTGTGGCCCGCTGTGCCAAGGTACACCTGGCCGGAGCACACCGGGGACAGGGCCACCTGGGGTCAGTGGCCTCAGGGCTTCCAGCATAACTCATTTTGGGGAAGAAGTGAGAACTCACTGAGGCAGAGACCCACCTGTAACGGCATATGCCCTCACTTGGAGTAGATCCCGCATGCTGGGTCACCAAACTGGCCGTGTCACCCTGAACCTCAGGGTTACCATGTTGTGGAGAGGTCATATCTTAGCCTGACCGGTCACAAGGCTCACGGCTGAGGCCCCTGTATCAAAACAGATTGACAGGAGCAAAGCATACCAATGTCTTTGATATGACTTTTACATGACACGGGAACCTTCAGAAATAACCCAAAGAAGCAGGGAAAGCTGGGTGTTTTTACGCTGAGTTTGGTGGAGAGCGGACAGTTGTGCAGAGCAGGGATTGGACACGGGGTCAGACCTCACAGCAGCAGACTGGGACGCTTAGCCAGGCCCAGTCAGAGCCTTCTCTGTGTCCCTGTGTCTTCAGCGATAAGGACACTCCATTCCTCTGGGTACAGGGAGGGCACCTCTGGAATGAGCGTTTTTGACCTGCCTCTGAGGAGGAAGGTGGGAGAGGCAGAGGGACCTCCCTGCCCCTGCGGTTTCCCCAAGTGCCAAGGTGCCATGTGTGGGGCGTTCTGTCCTGAGCCCCATGCCCGTTGTCCCCTGGCTTTCGCATCATACTACTCATGGATAGATCCCCCACACAAATAAGCAGGTCAGTGTCTCAGTGTGCCTCCTGCACTCAGGATGGACGCCCTGCAGAAGAAAGTAATGTGATCAGGGAGAGGACTCGGAGCGCCCTCCCGGCCAGGGTGGCCCGGATGGCATGGTAAAGGAACTTGGGCTAAATGGAGCTACTTCTCATTTCGCTGCTCTGAAAGAGGAACTTGGCTGCATCTCCAATTTGGTACACCTGGTGCTGTAGCTGTTCTGCTGAGACTTGGGCATGAGAAATGGGAAGTGGCCCTGTGGCAGCTCTCTCCACAAGCACGGCCGGCGCTGTTGCTCGGCCCGAAGAACGCAGCGCTCCCGGCGCGGACAGCACCACGGAGCCGCGGCCGCGGAGATCGGGCAGAAAAGCATTGCGGGGTTCGTTTTGGCGGACGGAGGGAAATTTGGGCTTGGGGGGTTTTTGGAGGGGGCTAAATATAACACCTCCGTTCATTGTGGTCATCCTAATGTAGAATCTTGATAAAATGTAAAATCATCGTGAGGAAGATTACGGAGTTTTTAAAGTTCCTGCACTTGAACAATAGCAACTTAGTCGGGATGTTCCAGAGCGATTGATTCTAGAGCTAAGTTGCACAGTTCAGGTAAATGTCACTGTGACATGTCTGTCCTTGTTCATACCCACAAAAGAAGGACTTTGACACAGATGTTGAGTAACTCACTTAAATGTCATTGAGTTTTAATTGAGCTGTACAAAGCCACAGATGCCTTTGCACCCCTTGTATTTTTTGATGATAATAATTGTTGAAACAGTCTATCAGAGCATTGGGTAAATTTTTCTGTACTAATTTAGGGTATGTGACGAAATACTCCAGTTTACTAGAGTCTCCAACTAACTCAGGAAAATCCCTTGGGTCTCAACATGGAAACGCTTTACCCTCAGTTTAAAGATTTAGTTCAACCTCACAGTCCCATGTTGATAGCTATTTTGGGGCAGTTTGTGATCTTATAATGATTTTTGAAACAAATCTTGCACAGGCGTTGGTTCTGTATGAATGTTTTTTACAGGGACATTTAAAATCTTTCTTGATATGAACTTATAAAAGGGCTATCAAAGTAAATGTACTTCCAAGTGAGCTCCCTGACCTGGCCTCCACTAGTCCCCGTGAACTTTCCAAGATCAGTTCTGTCCCCACCCACCTGCCTCCCCTCCTCATTCCCAGAGTAGCAGAGACCGCAGATATTCCCTGGCCTGGCTTCCTGTGGGTGCCCAATAACGGGCTCCTGAAATAAAAGAGTAATGCTTTATTTAGGTAGAGAAGGCCCGGATGTAGGATTTACCTGATACCAGCTACAAAGGACATAAGCCTCATTGCCAAATGTTTAAACTCAGGACAATAGAGTCTTTACGGTGTTGTGCTTGGTTTTCAGGTTAGCTTCCGTTCTTTGATTACCGAGGAGCTGATACATTCCTGTGGTTCGCGGGCGCCGTGGGAGGTTCCCTTCCTCATCTGCCCCGACTTCCCCCGACCTTTCCCCTTCAAGCAGCTACTTTATCTGTTTCGTCGGGTTCTTCCCAGAGTTTTTCATGCATGCATGTGTAAGTAAATATACCTGTATGTTCTTATATTTATTCCTTTTACTTTTTTACACAAATGGTAACTTTCTCTACAAGGCGCTGTCTGCCGTGCTGTTTTCCCTGAGCAGTGTACCTTGGCTATCTCAGCGTGTCAGAGGATGGGAAGCTCTGGGTTCTTTAGTATTCTGTGGTGGGATGAACCACACTTTGTTGACCCCATGGCTCACTGACCGGCTGCCCCTTGTCGCTGCAGAGTCTGCATCTGCCTCGCTGGCAGACCTGCAAGTGTGTCTGTTGGAGACATTCCCAGGAGCACCTTGCTGGGGAGTTATCTTAGCCCAGTCTTACCGTTTTTCACTCTAATTTGTCCTGTTTGCAGTCTTTCTCAGACTGAGGTCCAGCGGTAGAGCGGTGTATCAACCATCCACTGGGCCTTGAAAGGCCCAGGGGCATCTGCAAGTACCCAGGGGAGGGGCCAGTGGAAATGACCATCTCTTCAGAACTCTAGAAGCCAACGGCAACACCCCCCAATGGCAACTGCAACCCCTCCATGGCAACTGCAACACCCCCCATGGCAACTGCAACACCCCCCATGGCAACTGCAACACCCCCCCATGGCAACTGCAACACCCCCCAATGGCAACTGCAACCCCTCCATGGCAACTGCAACACCCCCCCCATGGCAACTGCGACACCCCCCAGGATGGCAACTGCAACATGCCCCCAGGATGACCCCAGCCTGCCCACTCACTGCTGCCATCCACTGGGGGCTGGCTCCAGAGGGCCTGGTGCTGCGTGAATGATATTTTGCAGATCTAGGTGGAAACTGGGCATCTGGGAAGGGAGAAGGTGTCCAGACAGGTGGAGGCAGGGCAGCTCGCTCCCGCTGCCCATTGGTGCCAGCTCTGCCTTGGGCGTTGTCGTTCTCTCGTGGCGCTGCCAGTGCGTGGGCCACACCTGCCAGTGCTCTTTCCGTTCCCTGCCTTACTGCACGGACGTTTCTCTGTGTCTCACTCTCTGGTTAATATGGCTTTTCTTTTCTAGGGTTTTAAAAATCATCTTCTTGTCTCAACTCTCTTTTCTTTTAAACTGCATTTTATATTTTGACTGTCTCCTCGACGTGGTGGGGTCTCTACCGCAAAAGCACAGGAAAGCCGCCTCCTGTGGGGAAGGCCAGTCCGCTCTAATAAGAATGTGGAACCACAGAGTTTTGTTAAGAAAATTCACCATTACTTTCAGATACACGAAATAATTCAAATTAGGCTACTGCAGCCAAGGGACTAGCATGCTAATTGCCTGGACTATCTGTTAGTGTTCCGGAAGCATCCTCCTGCTCCCCGATTTGTGATTTGCCATAAACAGCGCAGAGGTGCACTGCGGCCCAGCACTGCGGTGGCATCGGTGGGTGTCCGAGCACCTACCGGGCGGATGGTGTCGGTCACACCTGCAGAGGGGCCTGGTTCCTGCACGTCTTGCCATTACCTGCGTCTTGGTTCTTGTATCTGCGACTCACACTTCTTACTGGGGACACCCGCAGCGTGTTGTAACGATGATTTCGGTCCGGACCCATGGAAAGCTCTTCCCGTCCCTTCAGGTGGAAATCTTAGGGCTCACTTAGTCTCCAATGGTTGTTACAGAGGCTGAGCCACCATTTATTTTTTTAACAGCTTTATCGTGCCATAATTTACTTTTGTAAGTTCTAAGTGTACAACATAATGATGTTTAGTGGATTTGCAGAGTATCCTGCCTTCGCCCAATCTAATTGTAGAACATTTCCATTATCTACAAGGATCTCTCATGCTTGTCAGCCCCAGACAACATGTTCTGCTTCCTGCCTCTATGAATTTGTCTTTTCTGAACATTTTATATAAATATAATTATACAATATGCGGTATTCTGCTTCTGGCTTCTTTCATTTCGCAGAACGTTTTCGAGGTTCCATGTCGTGCATGTGTCAAAAGCTCACTTTTTTGCTGAGTATTCCATGGTATGGACATAGCACTGTGTTCATCCTTTCATCCGTCCGCGGACATTAGGGTTTTTCTAGTTTGGGGCTATTATGAATAATGCTGCTGTGAACATTTGCATATGTTCGTATGTGTGTATATGTTTTCATTTCTCTGGGGTAGATTCCTAGGAGTGGAATAGCTGACTTATATAGTAAACTGTTGATCTTTTTAAGAAACTTCTAAATTATTTTCCATTTTACCTTCCCAACAGTAACGAATGAGGGCTCCGGTTTCTTCACATCCTCACCAGCGCTTGTTATCTTGTGTATATGTGTGTATTTTTATGTACACACACACACACACACACAGTATATACAGTCGTCCCACTGGGTGTGAAGTGATAGCCATTTACTTCTAAGAATATCTGAATAAAACATTCCTTAGATGAAAGGATTGAGGTCGCAGGGCAAGTTCTGTGAATTGTTTATTAATTCTCACCACATGCCCTTCATTTATTTGTCTGTACAGCCCGTCAAAAATTGTTTCTTGCACATGTGCTGTTGGCTGCGCTCAGTGGTGAACAAGCTGGGGAACACCATCCCCGCTCTCTCTGAGGAGGGTTATTAAACAAACATCGTAATAATAGATCTTTCTGAGAAAGCGGCATTTGCTGAGCGATGCCTTGGCCAGAAAGCAGCTGTGACAGCCGATGAGGCCCACTCTCACCGTATTGGGTCTCTGCGTTTGCAAGTGACAAAGGATGAAGCCAGCCGCCTCCTTCACAGCCACACTGGG
The DNA here is from genome assembly GCF_000956105.1 of Propithecus coquereli. Lineage (NCBI taxonomy): Eukaryota > Metazoa > Chordata > Mammalia > Primates > Indriidae > Propithecus > Propithecus coquereli. The sequence goes on along the minus strand of NW_012149986.1, from coordinate 3,512,751 downwards.
CATGTGGTAGCTGTTTCTAGAGCTTGTGGCTCAGAGTGGCTGGAGTCTTTCTTTGGAGGCAGAGCTCTTCCTTCACGAAGATTCCAACGTTTCCCCACCGCAGAACTCGCTAGCAGGGTCCCCACACTGGAGCCCAAGACCCCCAAGGGTCTGCCTGGGAACTGGGGTGGGGAAAACAATCACATGCTTGTCTTCACTAACCTCTAACTGAAATGTAGCATTTCCTCTTATTATAAGTGTACAGCAAACCCAGAGACGTGTCACTGGTATGTGTGGCTGGTCGCCACTAAAAACAGTTTATTTTCATGTCACATTGCAATTGTGGCTGATTCCTCAAAATCATGTTTCACTCATCACTGCTACAAAATTGCACCCATTATTGGGCCTGCTTCGAAATCTTGTTATGAGCGAGTTGATGTGGAAGCACGCATATTACATCACAATTTTGTTTTTTAAATATTTTGATAATTTCAATATAAATGTTTTTCTTTGAAACATGTTTTATTTTTTGCATTAAAAATACATATCCCGAGAAGGAGCCCAAATGCAAAGGGGTTGCGGGTGCAGAAGAGTTTGGGAGCACTCCTTGGGTGGTCTGCCCTCTGAGACTGCACCACCCCCAGTGCCAAACCCTGGAAAGACCCTCCCAGAATGCTGGTCTTTCCCTCCACCCTCCCTTCGCTCCAGCTCCTCCCAGGACGGGGAGTGCTCCCAGGCTTCCCCGGGCTGGCGCCGGGCGGCCTCTCCCCACCCACCCCGTGGCTGCTCTGCCTGTTTCAGTCCAGGGAGGGGTGTGAGCCGGGCATGCCTGCGTAAGATCCCACCTACTACCGTACTCTCCTCCTCCTGTTTTGAAAAGTGTGTGCCAAGGACACTGGACCCCGTAAAAGCAGGAACAGTGAGTCCCCTGGCTGAACAGGAGCACGGACTGCTTTAAACTTTTGTGGAATAAATAGCAACGTTGTTGCTTTGATTCTGTTCTCACTTTTGAGCTTTCCTGTCTACTGTGCTCACGGGGTCCAACCAACATAGACGTAACAGCTGCTCTCTGCATATGCAGCCTGGTACCGGAGGGGTCAGAGGACACCCCCAGATTGTGGGGGCTCCATCTGCAGGGCCAGTGTTCTCAAGGGGGGCAAGCAACACTCTGATTTATTTATTTATTTATTTTCTTTCAGGTGAATATTCTTCAAGTTTGAATTATTATCCAATAAGAGTAAACTTTGAGTTACCTAAAATAGTTTGGGTGGGTTTCATTAGCAACATAAATGTTACATTTTTGCCCTACAAAATACAATTAACCATGTTTATTTTACAATGGAGAGTGATCTCATAAGAGCTGAGTTTATTATGTAGGTGCTATGAATATGCATATTCCTTGCACACGTGTTCTCTTTGAACATATTTCATTAACTTGATTATACCTTGGGGAAATTCTTTGCTAAAATAGCCTAATACATATAAAAACTCAATCTCTTCCAGATATGCAAAAAAACTGGAGTACTTATTAGAAAAGCTCTGCTTCTCATGTACTGTGGCTAACACAGTTATTCGGAACAGCATTTATGGATTAAATTGTGGGTGAAAGCTCTGTCCCAAATGCAAACATGCAGGATTACAGATTGCGCCACAGAAACCCGGACAAGGTCCTCTCGAACAGATCCGACATGAGATTATTGATTTCATTTGGAGGACAGATGTAGATCTCAGCCTACTGGGGCCTGGTGCTGTCATTCTGTGTGCAGAGAACCAAACAGATACACGCAGGAAGCACATTTTACAACATCACAAAATGGATACAGGTGGGAAAGCACATGCTACAGCTGGGCGAGGGGTTCCTTGGCCCTGCTGGGTAGGGAAGGTCGAAATTTCCGTTGGTCATCAAATATGCCTCTAAAAAATACTGTGACCAAGACTTATCCAAAAAGGTGTCTTCAAAGCTCCTTTCCTTCCTGAGCCCAGTGAGGGCTTCTTCACCCTCTTTCACTGGAAACAAAGCCGTGCAGTTATACCAACACAGGCAGCTCACTGGGCAAGAGAGTCTAACATAAAACTGAGAAATTCACTTTCATTATTTAAAAGAAATACATCCCTGAAAACTGAATTTCCAGTTTGTGAGTTAGGACCTCAGGCTTACAGAAAGTGGGAGAAGGAAATCGGTGGTGAGCAGTTTGGATTTGTATGGAAGACAAGAAGTCAAACGTAACCCACATGAAAACGAGCCCAGGAGCGTGAACTGTCCTTCCGGCTGAGAGTAGCCAGCCCGCGAGCTGGCCGCCAGGCCTGGCGGTGTCCTCAGACTGTCAGTCACCGATCTGCAAATGGAAGTGGAGGAGCTCTGGGCAATGGCACTAGAAAATGAATTCTGATGAGTTCATTCATTGAGATCCTCCTCTCTCTCTCTTTTCCCTAAAAATAATTCTAGTTTTCAGCCAGAGAAAAGGGCAGGACAGCATCTTGGGGCACCAGTGTACAGGTGGGAGTAAGTACGAGTCAGCGGAGAAAAGGAGTCAGGAGCCCTGAGCGCAAGAACCGCAGATGGAGGAACTCGGTCCCCACCTCCTCAGGGGGCGCGACGGGAGGTGAGGCCCCTGGGCAGGGATTTCTCGCCCTCCTGTGTTCACTGCTGGTCCCCAGCACAGCGTAGGCTCCTTAAATAACTGGGATGGAGGATGGGCTGGGTGACTGCTAGGCTTTGTCGGGCGGGGCTTTTAAATCGGGGCCAGGTGGCAATGCTGGTGAGGGCAGAGTGGGGGTGTCGCCCTCCCCCGCACCGCTGGGCGGCCCTCAGTCAGCTGTTCAAAGGCTGCTCAATCCAGTGGCAGGACAGAAGGTAGCAAGGACCCAGAAGCCTTTCCTAAGAGAGCACTTCAGGATGTGTTCCAGCAAACTGGGGGAGGAAATCAAGGGAAAAAAAACCATGCAATCATGGACAAGTAACAAGAAGGCCTCCTCAAGTTCCTGTCTGGACACTTCACCCACTGTCCCCTCCCCACCAGGTTTCCCACCTCGGAATAGCCGGTGTCTTCCTCCTCCGTCCCTCACATCTGCTGTGAGCCTGGAAGATGGCCGGATGCCTGACACACCACACACACACCATGCACACATACACACCACACACCACACTGTACATCACATGCCACATACAGCACACAATGCACAGACACCCCGTAAAACATACACACATGCACACCACACATCATGTGCCATACGGCACACACATAGCACACACACAACACATACAACATACGCATACCTCACACACAACATATACAACACATACACACAACCACACATCACACATACATACACGCTGCACACACATACATGCCACACACACTAAACACCAAACATATAAACCACACATACACACACCACACAGATGTCATATACACACCTACACACATACATGTATGTCTTTCATCCCAAATAGTGCAATCCTTTGCAGACCGTTATTCTTTCTAAAAACCCTCATGATGGAATTTCTGGTAAATAAATTTCTCCACCTTTAGATTTTTTGAGCATTTAGACTGTTTGTAAATTGTGGCTTTTATAATGTCACAGTGAACATTCTTGTACACAAAACATTGATGCCACCTTGCCTGGCATAGCGAAGTGGGGGGTCAGTGGCTCTGTCTCCATCTTGCGCAGTGTTTTAGTGATGCCTGCGTGATCTCTTTCTCTCCATCCTGCCTTTGTTCGCCTCTATGGTCATGTTTTTTCTGATACTGTTTTGCTTTTCTCTAACCCACACCGATTGTCTTCTCACAAGATCTGTGCCTACAGATGGAAGCCAGGGGAAGAAAGTTCCATGTTTCAGCAGGAAGCCCTCCCTTCTCCCTCTGCTTGGTTTCAAGTGCAGCCAAGTAATAAAGCTGCCACACAGGCATCATGGCCACGGGTGCTGGTCACGATCTACGTGAATTCAAATGCACAAAAGAAAAGTAGAACACTTTCCATGCACTTCCCCTACATGCATTGCTGAAAATAAAACTAGCATAAATGCCATGAAATTAAGGCATTGAGATTTTCAAGGTGACTTCCACCACACCAAGTAAAAATCTCCAGATGAGCCTTTATGTGGATTAAAAGGTGGTATGCCAGCACTGACAGGGACGAAACGGGGTGCGTGCCGAGTGCCGGTGCTCCGTCGGAACCTAACCCCTCAGTGACTTATGCTGCCAAGTGTCAGGAGATCGTCTGCCACAGCCAGACAGGAAAGTGGTGAGGAGGATTCCAGTCAGTGGGAACCATTGCAACAGGGAGAGGCCAGTGTGAGCTGAACTCAATTTCAGTCTGAACAGAGGGGGCTGGGCATTTTAGAGGGAGAATGGGGAAATAGAAAGTGGGTGAGTGGGGGCTCTCATTAGAGTCAGGGAAGTGAAACGTTATAAAACATGGGAAGAGGGGTGGTCTTGGTGAAACACACCTGCATTTGCTGACGGGCACTTGTGGAAATGAGGCTCCTGCTCTCTCACAGGGCTTGAAGGCAGGGGCCCTGTCTTCAGGCCTTGTGTGGAACAAACAGTAAATTCCTTTGGCATCCCTGAGTTTTCCTAAGCAGGTACATCGTGGGGGCCTAGAATCATCTTAGGGCTGTATCTGTGAGCTGTTAGAAACCGTGGCAGTGTGTGTTCAAATCTTCATAGACCGAGGTGGGGCCTCGCTGAGAAGAGACTCAGAGGAGCCTGGCTGCAGTTTGGTCAAGGAAGGAATCTTTGTCGCTTACCTGAGGTCAAAAAGATTGATTAAAAATACAAAGAAAAAACATGAGAGTCTCCGTTAATCTTAAATGTTCAGGCCAAAACTACTCAAGGAGATAATGAGAAGGCCCGTGTTTTGATAAAAGTCCATGAAAAAGTAAGGGAAGCCACAAATACTACACACCAAGCTTGGCACATAAATACTGAAAGCAACAACTCTAAAGATAGAGACACAGTGGGAGCATTATGTGCATCTTTCAGAAATTGCAAAAACAAGTTGGAAAATATAATCAAACATTTTATTTTTAATTACACAATCCCTTAGTTTGAGCTAATAGAACTTTGGTCCCTACACATAAAGTTTTTCTTGTGGCACATTTTAAATAATCAATTATGTACTTGACAATAACATAAACCTTATTAAAAAATTCCCAAAGTAGACATTTACAAGCTATCTTTTCTGACCATAATCCCACAAAACTTAATATGGCTAGAAAATAGCTACTTGGAGATTAAGAAACTTTCTTATAGGTAAACCCTGGATCAAAGAGAAAATCGAAACTAGGAGGTCTCTACCTGACAAGTCTATAAAGAATGGAAGAAAGATTTGCTCCTTCAAAGGCAGAAACACCAATGCAAGTCTACATAGATCACAAAGAAGCAGATATGACACTACTAAAGGAGACTAATAAAGCTGCAATAACAGACCCCCCAAAGAAATAAATTTCTACCAATTGCCCGATAAGGAATTCAAAATACAGTCAAGGTATCTGGAAAATCAATGAAAGGAGAATACAATTATGGGGTATAGTTAAAGCTGCATTCTGATGAAAAGTTAGAGCTTATCTACTATTGCTATTAAAAATCAATAAAAAGAACAAGAACAATTTAGACAGACTCAAGAATAGACTAGAGCCCCAGCCATAGCCTTCTGTCTACATTGCAGTGATATCAGCTTCCACAGCCCTTGGAGCTTCTTCAATTATTAATTCTGCTTTGCAACCCACTCCCATTCTTCCCCTCTCTCTGGGTAGCCCTCTCTCCCTCATCTCTGATCTCTGACCTTTTCCTTCCTAAGTGTTCCACCTTTGCTGGTAACTTGTTAATCCAGTAGTAAATTGAATTCATTTTGTTTTTTGTCATCATCTCCTGATGTTAAAAGCGATTAAAAATTGACTTCCTGGTAACTTCAGCAAGACGGCGGAATAGAAGTTTCCTCTGCTTGTATCCCCTACAGCAACCATAATTTTTCAGCCATCCACAAACAAGTACCTTTGTGGGAGCTTTGGAATCCCTGGCAGAGCCCAAGACCAAGGAAGGCCATTTTGAGAAGGCAAGCCTGTCTCCAGTGGCAGGCTCACTGGCTGTGGTTCCAGCTACAAACCTGGAAACAGCCCCATTCCCTTGTGGATTCAGATATGGCCCCATTTGTCCTTGATTCTGCCACCAATACCATCTGCCAAGAAACGCAGGAGGAACCATGGTTGCCCATGCCTCATGTAACAGGTCCACTGATTTCAGTTTGACCACAGATTCTGAAATAGCCCTGTAACAGCTCCAGCTCTTCTCAGCCATGGTTTGAAAGTGGCCCTACTCACCCAGGAACTTGGAGGGAGACTCACCCAGCTGTGACTCTGGAGCCAGGTCTGCTGACCTCAGCCCAACTGCAGATAATGGAACAACCCTGTGACCCAGCACCAGTACCACTCAGCCATGATCTGGGGGCATTCCTGCCCACCCAGGAACCCAGCAGGAGACACACCTGTCTATACCCCTGTAGGCAGACCTGCAGACCTCAGTCTCTGCTGTGGACTCTGAAGCAGCCCCGTTACTTGGTTTCAGCCCCACTCAGCCATGGCTCACAGCCAGTTCTGTACTTTCCCAGTGGCCCAGCAGGATACCTCCCAGGGACCTGGCAGGTGTCACACTCATCTATGCATCTGGAAACAGGTCTGCCATTTGTGTACTCAACTGAGAACCCTGAACTGGACCATTGTTCTAGTGCCAGACCAACTGACCAATGTCCAGGAGGCAGTCCTGTCTTCCCAGGGACCAAGAAGGCTCAGCACCCACCCAAACACCTGGTAACAGGCCTATCAATCACAAATCCTAGTGCAGGCCCAGCAGCAGCCACATAACCTGACTTCAATCCCACTGAACTGTAGTCCTGGAAGCAATCACATCAACCTGGGGACCTAATAGAACAAGGTCTTTACCTGACAAAATAAGTCTTTAAAGAATGGAAAAATGGTTTGCTCTTTCAAAGGCACAAACACCAATGCAAGGCCTGATCACAAAGAATCAAGCAGATATGTCATATGTTAAAGCTCCAGTAACAGACCCCAAAGAAATAAAGTTCTACCCATTGCCCGACAAGGAATTCAAAATGCAGTCAGCCCTCTATATGTGTGAGTTCTGCATCTGTGGATTCGACCAACCATGGATCAAAACTATTCAGAAAGAAAATTGTGTCTGTACTGAAAATGTATAGACTTTTTTTTGTCATTGTTTCCCAAACAGTATAGTATAACAACTATTCACATAGCATTTACATTGTATTAGGTATTACAAGCAATCTAGAGATGATTTAAATTATACAGGAAGATGTAGATAGGTTATATACAAATACTATGTCATTTTACACCAGCACTTGCACATCCATGGATTTTAGTACCCATAGGAGGTCCAATCCTCTGTGGATACTGAGGGACAACTGTAATCATCTTAAAGAGGCTCAATGAGATTCTAGAGAACACAGATAGCTAAATGAAATCAGGAAAACAATGCATGAACAAAATGAGAAGTTTAATGAAGAAATAGAAACCATAGAAAAATCAAACAGAAATCCTGGAGCTGAAGAATACTATGACAGAACTGAGAAATTCAATAGAAAGCTTCAAAAGCCGATTCAATCATGCAGAAGAAAGAATCAGTGAACTCAAAGGCAGGTCAATTGAAACTAGTTAGAGGAATAAAAAGAAAAAAAGAATAAAAAAGAATGAAGAAAGTATAAAACACGTATGAGACACCATTAAACAAATGAATATATAAATTCTGGTATTTCTAGAAGGAGAAGAAACAGAGAAAGGGGCAGAAAGCTTATGTAAAGAAATAATTGCTAAAGACTTCCAAAATCTTGGGAGGGATATGGACATCTGGATTCATGAACTCAAAACTTCTCAAGCAAAAACAACCCAAAGAAGATTACCCTCAGACACATTATAGTAAAATTTTTAAAAGTTAAAGACAGAGAGAATTTTGAAAATAGCAGGAGAAAGTGATTTGTTACATATAAAGGAACATTCATAAGGCTATAAGCATACTTCTTAGCAGAAACCCTGCAGACCAGGATAGAATGGGATATTATATTCAAAGGACTGAAATAAAAAGATTACTACCCAAGAATATTATCACCAGTACATCTGTCCTTCAGAACAAAAGACAGATATGGACATTTCCAGGCAAACAAAATCTAGGGGAGTTTATCACCAGTAGACCTGCTTTATAAGAAATGCTCAAGGGAGTTCTTCAGGTTAAAATGAGAGGACACTAATTAGTAACATGAAAACATATGAATGTATAAAACTCAATGGTAGAGGCAAATATATAGTCAAATCCAGAATACTCTAATATTGTGATGGTCATGCATAAATCACTTTAAACTGTATATAAAAGTTAAAAGACAAAAGGATTACAAATAACTATAGCTGCAATAATTTGTTAATGAATACACAATATGAAAAAGATATCAAGTTTGCCATCAATAAAATGGGGGCAGAAATAAAAGTGGAAAGTCTTTGTATGCAATTGAAATACAATGCAGCTTAAAATACACTGTTATGTTTCATGTAAGCATCATGGTAACCACAAAGCAAAACCTCTAGTGCATACACAAAGAGATCAAGGCATACCACACAAAAAGTCATTGAATCACAAAGGCAGACAACAAGAGAGGAAGAAACAAAAGAATATAAAAAAGTCAGAAAACAATTACTAAAATGGCAATAGCAAGTCCTAACCTACCAATAATTGTTCTAAATATAAATGTATTAAATTTTCTAATCAAAGGATACAGAGTGGCTGAATGAATTAAAAAAAAAAACACCAAGATCCAACAATATTGCTGCCTACAGAAGACTCATTTCAGGTTTAAGGACAAATACATTGAAAGTTAAGGGATGGGAAAAGATACTTTATGCAAATGATAACCAAAAGAAAGCAGGGGTGGCTATATTTATATCAGACAATATAAAAGTTTAATATATACTTACGTCAGACTTTCAGTCAAAAACTATCACAAGAGTAAAAAAAGTCACTGTATAACTATATAGGGGTAAATTCATCATGACTATATAACAATTGTCAATATATATGCACCCAACATCAGAGCACCTGAATATATAGAGCAGATTAACATAACTGCAGGGAGAAACAAACAGCAGTACAACAATAGCAGGGGACTTCACTATGCCATTTTCAACCATGGCTAGATCATTCAGACATAAAATCAATATGGAAACAGCATATTTTAACAGCATCATAGACAAAATGGACCTAACAGACATATATAGGACATTCCATCCAATGGCAGAAGAATACACATTCTTCTCAAGCACACATAAAACATTCTTTAGGATAGATCATATGTTAAGCCACAGAACAAATATTAACACATTTAAGAAGACTGAAATTATATGAAGTGTCCTTTCCACACACAATGATATGAAATTAAAAATCAATAACAGGAAGAGATTGGAAAATTCACAAATACTTGAAATTAAACAATGGTCTCCTAAACAACCAATGGGTCAAAGAGGAAATCAAAAGAGAAATTTAAAAAATATCCGAAACAATCAAAGTGGAAACACAACATACCAAAACTTATGGGATGCAGTAAAAACAGATCAAAGAGAGGATTTTATAGCAATAAGTGTCTACATTAAGAAAAAGGAAAGATCTCAAACAACCTAACTTTACACCCCAAGGAATTAGAAAAAGAAGAAAAAATGAAGCGTGATGTTAGCAGAAGGAAAAGAAATAATACAGATTAGAGCAGGAATGAATTAGAGATTAGAATAATAATTGAAAAGATCAAAACAGCTAAGTAGGTTTTTAAAAAAGATAAAATTGACAAACCTTTAGCTAAATTCACCAAGAAAAAAAGAAAGAGGACTCAAATAAATAAAATCATAAATGAAAGAGGAGACATTACATCTGATACCACAGAACTACAAGGATCTTAAGAGACTATTACGAACAATTGCACACCAACGAACTGGATAACCTAGAAGGAATGGATAAATTCCCAGACACATACAACCTGCTAAGGCTGAAGCATGAAGAAATAGAAAATCTGAATAATGAGTAAGGAGACTGAAGCAGTAATAAAACATCCCCCATTAAAGAAAAGCCTGGGACCAGTTGGTTTCACAGATGAATTCTACCAAACATTTAAAGAAGAATTCCTATTGATCCTTCTCAAACTCTTCCAAAAGTTGAATGGGAGGGAGCACTGCTAAACTGATTTTACGTTGCCAGCATTATCCTCATACCAAAGCCAGATAAGAGCACTACAAGAAAAGATTACAGGCCAATATTTCTGATAAACATAGATGAAAAAATCCTCAAGAAAATACCAGCAAACTGAATTTAAAGCACGTTAAAAGGATTATACACCATGATCAAGTGGGATTTAGCCCTGGGTTGCAAGGATTAGTCAACATATGCAAATCAACAAATGTAACACATCACATTAACAGAATGAAAGACAAAAACTATACGTTCATCTCAATAGATGCAGAAAAGTCACTCAAAAAAAATTCAACATCCTTTTATGATTGAAAGTCTCCAAAAATTAGGTATAGAAGCAATGTGCCTCAACACAATAAAGGCTATATAGCATAAGCCCATAGCTAACATCATATTCAATGATAAAAAGTTGGAAGCTTTTTCTCTAAGATTAGGAGCAAGACAAGGATGCCCACTCTTACCATCTCTATCCAACTTAGTACTAGAAATCTTAGTCAGACCATTAGGCAAGAAAAGGAGATAAACGGTATCCAAATCAGAAAGAACAAAGTTAAATTGTCTGAGTTTGCAGATGACATCATCTCATGTACAGAAAACCCTAAAAACTCTGCCAAAAAATTGTTAGAACTAATAAATGGATTCAGTAAAGTTGAAGGATACAAAACTGACATACAAAACTCAGTCACATTTCTATACACAAACAACAGACTATCCAAAAAAGAAATTAAGAAAACAATCCTGTTTACAAAGGCATAAAAAATGTAGAAATAAATTTAACCAAGGGTATGACAGATCTGTATGCTAAAAACTATTAGGTTATTAAGTATGAAATGCCCAGTTTCCCAAGTTTGACAGTTGATATCTCTGACATTTCACTTTGACACTTCTTGTTTTATTTTTATTGTGAAGGTGCATCCTTGGTCTTTCAAATGCACATTTTAGCTTGTGATTATCTTTCTGATTTTTTCTAGAGCAATTTTTGTGAAACCATGGATAAGTCAAAAATTCATGTTGTTTTCCAATATGAGTTCCATCATGGAACCAATGCAGTGCAGACAGATTGTAATATCAACAAACTGTTTGGGAAGGATGTGGCTAATGAATGCACAGTTGGTGGTTTGAGAAGTTCATTCTGGTGATTTTAATCTTGAAAATTAGCCATGTGGGTGACCTGAGAGCAAGGTGGATAATGAAGCTGAAAGCTGTAGTGGAAGTGAATCCATCTCTATCTACACGTGAATTAACAGCAAGGTTTCACATCACTATTCCAACAATATTGGACCATTTGAAAGAAATCGGCAATGTAAAGAAGTTGGATAGATGGGTTCCCCATGAATTAAGTGAGCATCAGAAGAGATATAGTCTCAAAGCTTGCCTTTCTTTGGTGTCACGACATAAAGGGAAACCATTTCTACATTGTATTGTGACGTGTGATGAAAAATAGATTCTTTTTGACAATCGCAAGCGTTTGGCACAATGGTTGGATAAAGATGAAGTGCTGAAACAGAGTCCAACATCAATTTTTCTTCAAAAAAAGCTAATGATGTCTGTTTGGTCCAGTGCTGGAATTATCCACTACAGCTTCATGAAACCTGGTCCATTGATTACAGCAGATGTCTCCTGTAGCCAACTGGATAAAATGACGAGGATGGTTTGATTAAGCAGCAGAGATTAGTCAACAGAGACAGGCCAATCCTCTTGCAAGACAACTCTTGACCACATGTCACACAAACAAGGCTGCTCAAACTACAGAAGCTGGACTTGGAAACTCTCTGTCATCCACTGTATTCACCAGATCTTGAACCAACTGACTACCACTTCTTCCAGGCTTTGGACCACTTCTTGCAAGGAAAAATATTCAATTCTCAACAAGCTGTGGAAAACGCCTTTTGTGATTTCATCACCATTTGCTCTCCAGGCTTCCTCACTGCTGGCACAAACAAGCTACCATTAAGATGAAATTGTGTTGATAGTTTAGGCTCATACTTTGATTAATTGTACTGCTTCTTGTTTGAGATATAATAAACTACACTTTTGATTCAAAATAAGACATTTGATATTTAATGATAACATAAGACAATTGATGAAAGAAATTTTAGAAGACAGAAAAAAATAGATATTCCATGTTCGTGGATTGAAAGAATTAATATTGTTAAATTGTCCATACCATAAATCTATTGGTCTACAGATTCAATGCAGTCCTTATCAAAGGTCAATGGCATTTTTCACAGAAATAGAAAATATTCATACGGAACCACAAAAGACCCCAAAGAGACAAGGTAGTCTTGAGTAAGAACAAAGCTGAAGGCATTATATTTCCTGATTTTCACAGTATATTACAAAGCTATGGTAACCAAAATAATATTATTACTGGCATAAAAACAGGTACATAGACCAATAGAACAGAATAGAGAACCGGAAATACACTCATGCATATGTGGTCAACTAATCTCTGACAAGGATGCCAAGAATAGGGAGAGGACAGTCTCCTCAGGGAGTGGTGTTGGGAAAATTGGATACCCACATGCAAAACAATACAACTGGATCCTTACCTTACACCATACATGAAAATTAATTCAAAATGGATTAATGACTTACATGTAAAACCTGGAACTATAAAAATTCTAGAAGAAAACATAGAAAAATGCTTCTTAACATTGGTGTTGGTAACGGTTTTTTGGATATGACACCAAAATCATAGGCAACAAAATAAAAAATAGACAAGTGGGACCACATCAGACTAAAAAGCTTCTAACAACAAAGGAAACAACAAATGAAAAGGCAACCTATAGAATGGGAGAAAATATTTGCAAACCATGTACCTGTTAAGGGGTTAATATGCAAAATATATAGGAAACTCACACACCTCAATAGCAAAACAAAAAAAACCCCAATTTAAAAACAGGCAGAGAACCTGAGTAGACACTTCTCAAAAGAAGCCACACAAATGGCCAACAGGTATGTGAAAATGTTCTCAACCTCACTAATCACTAGTGAAATGCAAATCAAACCCACAAGGAGACATCACCTCACACTTGTTAGGATGGCTATTTTCAAAAAGCCAAATGATAACAAGTGTTGGTGAGGATATGGAGAAAAGGGAACCCTTGTACACTGTTGGTGGGAAGATAAATTGGCACATCCACTTTGGAAAACAGAATGAAGTTCCTTCAAAAAATTAAAACTAGCACTACCATATGATCCAGCAATCCCACTTCTGGGTATACATCCAAGAGAAATAAAATCAGTACGTCAAAGAGGTGTCTGCACTCCCGTGTGCATCACAGCACTATTCACAATAGCCACATATGGAAACAACCTGAGTGTCTGTGGGTGAATAAATGGACAAGGAACATGTGATATATATATGAATATATATATTGTTTGGCCACAAAAAAGGAAATACTTACATTTGCAATCACATAGATGAACTTGGAGGACCTATGTTGAGTGAAATATGCCAGGCACAGAAAGACAACGCTGTAGGATCTCACTTACATGTGGAATCTAAATGAGCTGAACTCATGGAAGTAGTGAATAGAAGGTGAGGTTGGATGGGGACAGGGCGTGACAGAGAACGGGGGGATGTCAGCCAAAGGTGCAAACTTTCATTCGTCAAATGAATAAGGTCTGGAGATCTAAGGTATAGCGTGACTACAATTAGTAACGCTGTGTTTTATACTTGAAATGTGCTAGTAGCATAGATCTCAAGTGTTCTCACGGCATGAGAAAGATAACCATGTGAGGGGATGGCCACGTTAATTAGCTTGGTTGTGGTAATCATCTCACAAGGTGTGTATTTATCGAATCATCATGCAGTACACCTCAAATGGGTACAATTTTTATTATTCAACTATACTTCAATAAAGCTGAGGGAAAACAATAAAAAGAACTGATTTCTTTAATTTCTTACCTAGTGAGAAAATCAGACTTACATCCCACTGTCCACAGACAAGCATCCCGGGATGGGAACCGCCCGGCATCGCCTGGTCCACACCGCTCTCTGGCACCGCCTTCCTTGTTTATTGGTATTTTCACAACAAGGAAGAAAAATTTAGAAGAACTATGCCCAGGAAAATCTGGTCTTTTTTTCTTTTTTCTCTTTCTCTCTTCTGGCAGATATTAGCTTGTAATTACTGAGGCTCAATGATTTTTCTTTTTCTTTTTTTTTTTTTTGTCTTTTTAGTGATTCTAAGATACTGTAATTGGGCAACGGGAGTGTGGGGTTCTCACAATCATTATCTTGGTTCCTTCTCTTTTTGACCCAACGCATGACCCTAGAGAACACTCTTGGCTTCTCTGAGCCTCCACCACTGAAACAATCAGGTAATACTTAGAGGAGTAACCCAGGAAAACCGCAAGTATAAGTTCAGAGTTGAAAACATTGGAGCCATCTGAGCTGCATGTTTTCCTCCCTTTCCTTCCCTGCACAAACCCGGAGCATCCTAAGGAAGGATTACTCCTAGGACTTCTGAGAGTGGAAAAAGCACATTTACGTCTTTTTCCTCCTCTTTTACCGAACAGCAATCAATGTAGAAGACCTCTGTGAACAAGTGTGTGGGGATCTTCCCCACGTAAGTGAGCAATCATTTCTGCAGGGACACCAGCTGGGTGTCTCCAATTCTATTCCAACACTGTCTGCCTGGAGACAGCGTCAGACCCCACAGGTGGAGGGCTCAGTCCCACAAGCCTCCCCCACTTCAGACAACGGTCACTAGTCTGGCCTCCAGAACTTCCAATTGACCAGCATCAAGTTGGGGTTCCCATGAACCCCTGTTTGGGTTCAATTAATTTGCTAGAGTGGCTAACAGAACTCAGGGAAACACTTCTGTTTACCGGTTTATTATAAAGGTTATTACAAAGGATACAGATGAAGAGACGTGTAGGGCGAGGTGTGGGGGAAGGGGTTGGAGCTTCCCCGCCCTTTCCGAATCCACCAGGCTCCGGGACCCTCCACGTGTTCAGCTATCTGGAAACTCTCTGAATCCAGTTCTCCTGGGGCTTTTATAGACTTCGTTGGATAGGCATGCTCAATAACCGTGTAGAAATGCGACTGGACAAGAAGGGTAGAACCTAATACTAATAAACTGAGTAGGGAAACCCAGCAAGGCCTGTCTATTCAGGTGCTTCTTGGCCTCTCTAAGAAGCTTTCCTTCCCCCTGGGTGTGGGGCAGGACCTCTTCTGAAATGGGGGTCTTATGATCTACAATCAGAAAAGGTAGGCCAGAGAACTTTTTTTAAAATTTATTTATTTCAGAATAAAATGCTTTGGTTACATAAATTGCCTTTGCACTGCCCGAGTCAGAGCTGCAAGCATGCCCGTCCCGCAGATAGCATGAACTATATCCGTTAGGTGTGAATTTACCCATCCCCTCCTTCCCCCCCACCTGCCCGACACACAATGGATGTTACTTCCGTATGTGCACATAAGTGTTGATTAATTAGTACCAATTAATGATGAGGACATGTGGTGCTTGTCTTTCCATTCTTGTGATACTTCACTTCAGAGAATGGCCTCCAGCTCTATTCAGGATAATATAAGAAGTGCTAGATCACCGTTGTGTTTTGTGGCTGAGTAGAACTCCATGGTGTACATATACCACATTTTATTAATCCACTCATGTATTGATGGGCACATGGGCTGTTTCCACATCTTTACAATTGTGAATTGTGCTGCTATAAACATTTGAGTGCAGATGTCTTTTTTATAGAATATCTTTTTTGCCCTCGGGTAGATGCTCAGTAATGGGATTGCTGGATCAAATGGGAGTGCTGCTTGTAGCTCTTTGAGGTATCTCCATATTGCTTCCCACAGAGGTTGCACTAGTTTGCAGTCCGACCAGCAGTGTGTGAGTGTTTCTATCTCTCCGCATCCACGCCAACATTAGTTGTTTTGGGACTTTTTGATAAAGACCATTCTCACTGCAGATAAGCGGTATCTCATTGTGGTTTTGATGGACAAGTGGGGAAAGATTAGAGTGCTGCCTCGGGGAGAAAAAGGAGCAGGTGAAAGGAGGGCAGGAGAAAGTCAGAGAGAGAGATTCTGTTTTCCGAGGCTGCTCCTGAGTCCTAAGGTGCCCAGTGTTACAACACGGGCGGTGGGAGTTATGAGCCAGGGATGGTGGGTGTAGACCAATACACAGATACACAGCGATATATATGCACGTGTCATAATATTACAGAAGTGAAAGGACAGACCAAGGCAACACGGGATGAATTTGTGAAGATAAACCTAAGACATTCCAGACACTCTGCTAAAGTTATGTTATCTGACCTCAACTTCCCCAAAATCCCCACAGAAAGGAGGCACTGTCCCCACTTTTCACCTGGGGAAACTGAGGCCCAGGGGAATCAAGCAACCCAAAGCATTTGGTAAGAAGCAGGCATTTGGACCAGGGCCTGGCAGAGCAGGAGCAGGAGTGCTGGCGGCAAGGCTGGGGCATCTGGCTGGCTGTGGTCCCACCGGCCCTTCCTACCAGGAGGTGCTTGGAGGGTCCCAGCCCTACGATGTGGGGTGTGGGGTCTCTCCCCGAGGGCAGGGCATGGGGTGTCTGGGTAGGGGAAAGGAGACTCCTCCTGTAGGTGCTGCCACCTGCCACCACTCCCCGCAGTGCCCCGGGACCCCGGCAGCCACAGCCCCTGGAGGACAGGTCCACTTGTGATGGGTGGGACGTGGTTGGGCTGAAGGGGGCTGTTGGCTGAAGACCCCCCAAGGGCTCCGGAGCAGATCTCTGTGACCCTGAGCAGGGGGCTCTGCGCAGAGCGGGTCCCCCAGGAATAAGCCCCCGCTGCAGCCCGGTGTCCTAGTGGCAGGATGAGCCCGGCTGGATTATTTTGTCTTTATGGAGATTTGGGCCCATCTATTTTCTTCTCATCAATTACTTAATGTTAATTTAACCAGAAAACCACACACTAGCCGGAAATGGAATTTTATAATCTTGTTACCTCCAAAGTGGGGAAGCTTGTTTTCTGCTTTTTAAAATTCTGTGAAATCGCTTTTTAAATGCCAAGATGGAAAGCTTATGTTATTAAAATGGCATATATCACACACCATTAGTTTTATTATGTCATTTATTATTGTTCTTTATAATTTTGTATTTTTAAGCCCCGAGAAATAGAGATCCCCACGACATTCTAAAGCAGAAGAATCTTTTTGAAAATTGGCTGTAGGCGAGAGAAGTGGCAAGCCACAGCGCCATGGACAGGCAGGAAGAAACGTAAGGAAGAGTTAATTGCTCACAGAATGTTACTAAAAATCTTAGATAAAATTCTCCCGAATATCATGAATATTAGGGACTTGGAACAGATTACATGTCTCTCTCATTCAAAATGATCTTTTTCTAAATGCTCAGATTTTTGAGATCTAGTTTTTAAAGTTTAACTTCTCCGATGTTCGGAAGCGCGGATGAAACCGTGAAGGAAGAAGCGGCCGCCGCCCCGCCGCGCCCAGTCCCGCGCCCTCTGTTCCGAGCGGCGCCGAGGCCGCGCACCAGGCCGGCAGGCGCTTTCCGGGTATCCGGGCCGAGGAACCCCGGGTTTAGGAGCATTTACTGAGGGCTGCTGGTGCCAGAGGCTGGGCAGGCTGGCGGAGAGACCTGGGGACATGAGAGAGGGTCCTGTCCTAGCCGGCTCGGGAGAGTGGGGCGAACACACCAGCCCCTCGGGGGCAGGGAGGAAGGGACTCCGCGCAGGCACGTGCGAGACGGGACATTCGTATCCTGCTGCTCGCACGGCCACCGCTCCGCGCACGCCTGCCCTGTGAGCTGGAAGTTCCGCCGCCAGGGGTTTGCCCAAGAGACATGAAAACATCTACCCACGGGGACGGAGCGGGGCAGGCACAAGGGAGTGGGTGATGGGGCCGGCACCGCGTGCGCCCCGCGATCCAAGACGTGTGAGCTGCAGTACCTGGAGAGTCTGTCTGCAGGGGAAACAAAGCGATTCACCCGCCCCTCCGGTTTCCCCCGGTTCATCCTACCAGGCTGTCAGCGTCCCGGGTCCCTGTCTCGCTCCGGTTTCCCCTGAGTCGCGGTTCGGTTCATCGTACCAGGTTGTCAGCGTCCCGGGTCCCTGTCTCGCTCGGTTTCCCGCTGCCGCACTCCGCAGTCGCCCCCCGCTCTGTTCTCTGGAGAACTCGGGCAGGGAGAGATGCCTTTTGGACATTCAGCTGGAGATGTCAACCAGGCCTGGGAATCCAGAGTAGCAATTTGGACTAGAAATACGCATGTGGGGGCCTTCGGCACGCACGCGGTGTCCCCAGCCGTGACACTGGACAAGGACGGAGCCGTGGAGCTTCCACAGTGCAGCGTCCCGGGGAAGAGGAGCCCAGGGAGGTCGCAGGAGAACTGAGAGTGGCTCAAGGGAACAGGGGTCCTCCGGAGGCGTTCGGGCCGTGGAGACACTGACCTGTCCTTGCACGGATGCAGCGCCGTGGCAGCCACTGCGGGTCTCAGCGAGCAGTCTGGGGAAGGGCAGAGGGGCCCCGAGCAGACGGGAAGAGGGACGCGAACAGCAGCGAGGAGGGGCCTTACCTAAATCCGGTCTGCTGTACCGAGTCGAGAAGGTCTAGCCGCTGTGATTCCTTTATTCTTTTATTAACCTATTTTCCCTATCTGTATGTTTCTAAGATTTTTCTCTTTGCTCCTCTAATTCAAGAATAGCATCGAGCTGTAGCTAAGTGCTGGTTTGCTAGGGCCGCTGTGACAAAATGCCACAGACTGGGCAGCTTAAACTACAGAAATCTATTTGCTCACAGCTCTGGGGCTGGCAGTCTGAGATCGGGGTGGGAGGGTAGGTCCCTTTGAGGGCTGTGGGGGAAGGGGCTGCCCCAGGCTCTCTACCAGGTTTGTGGAGGGCCACCCTTTCCCTGTGTCTCTTCCTCTCGCCTTCCTCTATGCGCGTCCATCTGGGGTCCAAGTTTCCCCTGTTATAAGGACAACAGTCACATTGCATTAGGGCACACCCTGCTCCTACGACTTCATCTCAACCAAGCACATCCGCCAAACCCTAGTCCACATAAGGTCACATTCTGAGGTCTTGGGGGTCAGGATTCCAACATATGGGGTGGCAAATATAATTGAACCCATAACAGTAAGCATGTTTCTTTAAACAAGTGCTAGTGTTAACATTGCTTAGGACAGAGTCAGCCCTGTCAATCTGGAGGCCCAATGCTTCACTCAGACGGGGACTTTTCCCTATTTGCTTAGTTACCTCTTCTCCAGTCTTCCCTTTTCTTCTTCTAAAATGACATTTTTGCCACATGTTCCAGCTCCTTGGACCTGTCCTCCGAGTCCCTCTTCCTTCTCCTCATGAGTTCCTTCTCTTTGCATTCTGGCTTCAAGCTCTGAGATATTCATTCGACTTGGCCTTCCTTCTTTAGAGGATCTGAACAAGAGCTGTCCTATTTTTCCATTCATGTGCTGACTTTTGAGACTCACATATTTACTTCTGCAAATTCGTTCTACCCTTTTGGCGAAGCTTCTTGCGAACTCCGTGGCTTACGGACAAAGCGCCTGTGCAAGGCGCGGCCAGGCATCCCCTCGCCGGCAGCGGCCTGTCTGGTCGCTGCGGTGCCGCCCTGCGGGAGCGCCCAAACCGCGGGGCCCCTGCCCGGCCCGTGGCCTCGTCCCGCCCCCGCCCCTGCGCAGCTCTGCTCCACCGGCCACCTCTCCGAAGCGACTCCCGGAGTCACTGCCGGCTGTCGCCCCGCGCCCGCGCCCGCGCCCCGCGCCCAGGAGCAGAGCGCGCCCAGCTCCGGCGCCCGCCCCGGCACAACGTGGGCCGGAGACTCAGGGCAGCTTCTCCCTCGGCCCTTCCCCGTGTGGTCAGTGAGACGTGCAGCCCGGAGCCCCACAAAGACACTGGGGTCACAGTGGCAGCCTTTCGGTTGGAGCAGGATCGTGGAAGGCAGAACCTAAAGCCAGGAAGAAATAGGCTCTCGATGACAGTACTAAGCCCAGATCCATCTTTTAATGTCGAGACTCATAGAGCCAAGTACCCTCAGGACACTTCCGCCGGACTGTCCCCACTGGCCCATCAGGCTCGTTCGTGGAAAGACATCCTCTTTGTAAGAGTCGTCCCCAAACCTTCTCCGCTTGCTCCCTGTTTCGGTGAGTTCTCAAGGCACCGTCTTTGATTCCGCTCTGTCCTTGCCAATATCTAATTAATGGATTACGCTCCTTCTGCTAATGCTATCAATCCGCCCGCAGTCCCACAGTCCCTGCTGCCGCTGCCGGCCCCTTCGCGCAGCGCCCGCGGCGCCCGGGACCATTTCCTGCCCTCCTGGGTGCCCCCTTCCGCCCCTTCTCCTCGCGATGCTGACTGAGCTGCTTAAGCTGTCAGTCGAGTTATGTTCCCTCCCCTTCCTGTGTAAGGCCCTTCCCACTCCCCATTGCCCTTGGAATGAAGTCAAACACCTGACCTGCTTTGCACCAGGCGCTGCCTCCAGTGCGGCCACGGTTCACTCCTCTGGCGTGTGAAGAGAGCTGTTCCAAGGTGACGTCAGGGTGTCAGTCTGGGTTGCCAGCTGGGACTCGGGGTGAGCGAGGCCCCCACCTCCCAGCGGGAGGGGCTGCAGCAGTCCCCACGGAACCCAGGATCCCAAGTTGGGCATCTGGCTCTCCCAGACAGCTCCCGGGAGCAAGGTTCCCCCCAGGACAAGCCATCCCGCGTGCCCTACAGTGCCCTGGCGGGCGCGCCTCTCCGAGACCAGCGGGATGTCCAGGAGCCAGCGTCTCTTCATTTCTCCCTGATCCTTCACTTGTAGATTTCCCCACTGAAACCTATTTCTTAACTCATACCCTGCAATGACCCTAACAAGAACAAGAGTTTACCAGCAGAATGTTACGTTTCAGGTTTTCATACGGGGTTGCCAGCTTAGTTATATGGATATTGCTATTTTCTTTTGGTCCAAATTTTGTCCTTCAACGGTCTCAAGAACTGGAGCACAGGACGTCCGCCAGCGCTCTGAGAAGCTGAGGAGACCCAGCTTTGGTGGGTCTGTGAAGAAATTGGGACTCTCACGACCAGAAAGTGGAGCTGTTCGTTGTTACAACCACTTTGAAAGGCAAGTGGACGTCAACAAATTTGAAGACTTGCACACTCCATGTTCTACAATCTTCGTTTTGGGTACACCCCTGAGGCAACCTCACACTTGTGGACGAGGGAACGTGCGCGGCGGAGACTGTGCCGTGGTGCTGGTGTCGGCCTCTGCCTGGGCGGGCCTTCTCAGTGACGTCTGTCCTGACCCCCACTTGAAGTCACAACCAGTTTCCCTCTGTGTCCTGCCGCACCCTCTAGACTCCTCTTTTTCTGCTTTTTTTCCATAACACTTACCAGCTCCCAGCGTACTTCATAATTTACTTGCTTGCATTTATTGCGTGTGGTCCCCTAAGCCCCCCCACCATAGCTCTGACCTGCAACCTGCAGGGACCAGCCCGGGTGACCAAGCCGCTGGCTACCAGAAGGAGCGCGGGAAGGCACTGCCGTCAGTCAGCGCGCAGCGTCAGACTACCGCCTCTCCTAACAGTCCGGAAAGCCAAGTGACAGTCCCGTAGTAATCAGGCCCAGATGGCCGGGGCCTGACTGAGAACTGGCAGCTTCCCTAATTTTTGGCCCCAGTTCCAACGTAGGACCCACCAGAGATGCCTCCTTCCTGTGAGCCGCCCCCGCTTCCCCAGGCCCGCGAGACCTGGCGTTTCCTCCACTAGGAAGTGTTCCCAGCCCTCCGCCTGCCTTGGTCTCTGCCAAATGTGAGTGGTGGCGGCCGCCTCCCCGGCTGGAGCAAGCTCCGAATGAACGGGCTTTGCCGGCTCGCACCCGTTGGCCTCCGTTCAGTCCGTGCTGCATAAGGGCGAGGTCTCCACCTGATTTTCTCCCCACCCACATAACCCCCAGAATGTCGCCTGGCACCCAATAGGAGCTCAGTGATAATGAACAAAGGACTAGAAAAAGCAAGAACTTCGATGTATAACTTTAAGAGAATGGATAATTTACGGTTTATTCATGCTATGGAAATAACAATGTACTACCACCGTTAAAATGCATGAGCTGGATCTCAGAATAGTAACATGAATGGATCTCAAAACTATGATGTTGACAAAAGAAAGGAATTTACAGAGGATGCATGCAAAATGGTACCATTCGCATGAATGTTAAAAACCCCACATGGCTGGGGACACACACTTTGAGTGAAAGGGTAGAGCCATGCCAGGAAGGACCGCCTCGTGGGGTGGCTGCCCCCGCCGAGTGAGGAGGGAAAATGGGGGGGTAGGCCAGGGGGGAAGGAACTTGATATCTACAGATATATTTCTCTTTATAAGAAATAAGATCTAAAAAGTTATGACAAAATATTAAGATTTGTTAAATCTGGGGATGAGTATAAATGTACCTGTAAAGTTCTTTTTTAGTACTTCTCAGTAAGTTTGACATTTTGAAATTGAAAAGCAATAACATGAAATAACAATGAGGTAATGATTCAAAATTCAGGTTAAAATGTGAGTGTCATGTGGTGACAGAAAGGGGACAGGGGTGTTGCGGGTGGCACCACAGGCTGAGCAGGTAAGGCCCTTACTATCCCCACGTATGCCTCCCCCCTCACCTCCTCCGCCCTAGCCGCAGGGACTCGAATTTGTCCCTGCCAAGACCGCTCTGCGTGGCTTCACTGGCAGAGTTCCCGAACAATTCCTTCTTCTCTTTTCACGGCAGCCACCTCCCTAACCCAGGCCGTCGCCCCGTCCAGCAGGTGTGACAGTCTGGAGAGAAAGCAGGTGAGAAGGATGGGACTTGTTGGGGCTGCTGGTGGGGTTGGTTGGCAGGAGGCTCGGGGAGGCATCTTCCCGTGTACATGCCTGGCCTGGCCTCGGGTCTGCCCTCGGCTTTGCGGAGGCTGACAGGCACGTGCCCATTCACACAAGAGGCCCAACCCAGCTCACAGGACTGAAGTGTGCTGTGGAACACACACATGCACACACACACGTACACACATGCGTACCACACCCCACAGTACACACGTGCACACTCACACTTGTGTCACACGCACTCTGATGCCACATACATGATGCTCTGCAAGAGGCAGAATCGTAAGGTCCTAGGGCAGATGAGAGGTTGCCGGGGTGGGGTGGGGGTGGGACACGAAGGAATGTCCGGGGGGATAGACATGTTCTCCACCTCTAAGTACTGCGGTGGCGGTTACACGACTGGACACATTTCTCAAAACTCATCAAACCTTATGTGTACAAGCAGTGAATTTTATTATAGGCAAGTATCCCTCAATAAACCTAGTTTAAACAAACCAGGTTTTCTAATTGCTGAAAGGGGCACCCTGTGCTCTCCTGTTAAACAAACCTAAGTCATCTTTTTGTGCATTTCCACATCCAGGGTTTCTAGAGGGGACAAGCATTTTTTCTTTTGTTTATTATGGTCACGTGCCACATAACACTATGTCGGTCAGCAAGAAGCACACATACAGTGGTAGTCCTGTGAGATTACAACGGAGCGACGATGTCCTACCTCCTAGGGACGCTGTATCATGGCACTGTCAGAGCACAACATGCCACGTGTTCGTGGTGACGCTGGTGTAAACAGACCTGCTACGCTACCAGAGTGTGAGAGCACAGCGCGTGCACATACTCCTTGCTAACAGGCCACCGCCTCACCGGTTATGTAGCCGCTGTACTACGCTTTTTATCATTATGTTAGATTTGCTCCTTCCACTGATAAAAAATGCTAACTGTGAAACAGCCTCAGGCAGGTCCTTCAGGAGGCACCCAGAAGGCACTGTCATCACAGGAGGTGACAGCTCCGTGCTGTCACTGCCCCTGGAGACTCTCCCGTGGGACAAGACGTGGAGGTGGAGACCATGACGCTGGTGGTCCTTGCCCTGTGTAGGCCTAGCTAATGTGTGTGTTTGTGTCTCAGTTTTTTTTTTTTTTTTTTTTTGAGACAGAGTCTCGCTTTTGTTGCCCAGGCTAGGGTGAGTGCCGTGGCATCAGCCTAGCTCACAGCAACCTCACACTCCTGGGCTCAAGCAATCCTCCTGCCTCAGCCTCCCGAGTAGCTGGGACTACAGGCATGCGCCACCATGCCCAGCTAATTTTTTCTATATATTTTTAGTTGTCTGATTAATTTCTTTCTATTTTTAGTAGAGACGGGGTCTCGCTCTTGCTCAGGCTGGTCTCGAACTCCTGAGCTCAAACAATCTGCCCGCCTCGGCCTCCCAGAGAGCTGGGATTACAGGGGTGAGCCACCGCGCCTGGCCATTTGTGTCTCATTTTTTAATAAAAAAGTTTAAGAAGTAAAAAAAACTAAAAATAGAACAAAGCTTATAGAATAAAGACATAATGAAAATATTTGTGCAGCTGTCCAATGTGTTTGTGTTTTAAGCTAAGTGTTATTACAAAAGAGTCAAAAAATTAAAAACAATGTAAGGGATATAAAGTAAAACAGTTGAGTAAGCCAGGATTCATTTACTATCCGAGGAAGATGTTTCGATCCACGTGGCTCAGCCCAAGCGCGCTGCGTTCGGAAGCGGCACCAGCCACCGCGCCGCAGCCCTGCGCTCCGGTCGCGCGAGCGCCCTCGCAGACGTGCCGTTTTCTGTCTTCCATGCCGTGTCTCCACCGCGCCTCTGCCATGTTTGGGTGCGTTCAGATACACCAGTGCTCCCGGTGTGTCCCACCTGCCTGCAGCGCTCAGTGCAGTCACGCGCTGTGCAGGCGCGTGGCCCAGGCCCAGGACACGGGCTACACCGCACGGCCCGGTGCGTGGTGGGCTCTGCCACCGAGGTTTGCGTAAGCACGCTCTACGGTGCTTGTGTGACAACTGGAATTGCGTAATGACGCATTTCTCAGAATGTGTCCCCTTCATGACGCTTGACTGTGGTTGTCTGAAACATCTGTGGTCCTGATGGGGGCGGGTGAGCAGGACGTGAGGCAAACAGAAGGGGGTGGGGGGATGGCAGCAGGGAAGAGGGCGGTGGGGGGTGGGGGTGCTTCCCCCCCAGAGCCCACCATGCCCGACTCCGCTCACTTTCTTTCCCGCCCGTTCTCTAGAGCCTGTGCCCTGCTCCCCCGGGAGAACTGTGGCCTTCTCTGAGGTCTGTGGCTATACCGTGGGGACAGAAGTGTCGCTGTACTGGAACACAGTGCACAGTTTCAGCATCAAGTGAAATACATTCCCTAACGCTGATGCATCAGTCAGTATCCTCCCAGAGTGACAGAAGCGACAGGATGTAGGTGGACAGACAGGTAGGCAGGTGAGAGGGTGTACTGGGGGGTTGGCTCGCGTGATCACGGAGGCTGAGAAGTCCCGGACAGGCCGTCTGCACGCCGGAGACCGGGGATGCCGCACCGTGGCTCAGCCCAAGTCCAAAGGCCTGAGGACCGGGGGCCCCTGGTGTGAGTCCCGGAGTCCAAAGGCCAGGAGTCCAGAGTTGTCATCTAGGGACGGGCATGAAGAGTGTGTGCCGGCTCCAGCAGATGGACAGGCACATTCGCCTTTTCTCTGTTTTCGTTTTCTCTGGGGCCCGACAGACGGGGTGATGCCTGCCCCTTCCCCACCAGCCCCAGCTCATCTGCTCCGGACACCCTCACCGGGATTCCGGTGTTCCTCGGTGCAGTGGAGTCGACGCCTTCACGACCGTCGTTTTGCTCTGGCACTTGCTGAGCGGACAGGTATGAAATGGTACCTCATTGAAATTTTTTACCTAGTCCTGGCCAAGCAGTTTTCTCTCCCATGAATTGAGTCTTTATGTCTTTTGCCCATTTCTGTCGAGTGGTTTGTCGTTTTCTTGCTGTTCCACAGGAGTCTTTACACATTCTGGATACCAACCCTTCACTGGCCAGGTGAAATGAAAATGTCTTTTCCAATCTTGGCTTTTAACTTTGTTTGTATCTGTCTCACAGACTCTTTTGCTTTCAACACAGTAGAGTTACTCAGCTTTTACGTTATGTGTCTTATATGACAGTTCTTTCCCTGTCCTGATGTCCCATAAGTACCAGATAATATTATCTTATAACAATTTTAGAGTTCACTTTTCACATTCAGGTCTTTAATCTAGAATACATTTTTTTGTGCATGGTGTGAGGTAGGAAAATAAATGCAGCCATTTTTCTGTAGGATAGCCATTGTGCAGCGCCATTTACTCAGAGTTGATGTTTATTAATGTAATTCCACTTTTGTAACAAGTATGTATTGTATCATAAGTATGTATAACATATGAAGAAGTCAGTTTCTAGACTATTTTCTTCACTGGTTCGCTTATCTAAACACATTTTAAAAACAAATGCTTCTTTAAAACCAATATCTTCTATTTTCAATATTTTAATTTTGAGCTTTTTGCCGCTGTGTGTGATACATTGTGTCAGGTTGAGACGGTGAGCTCCTGCATCACAGTGAACGGGTCCCGCCCTATGGCGCCGTGGATAGGCGGGTCACAGAGCTGAGGACAGAGGATCGTCACCTTTGCGTTGTGCCTCTGAGGTGCTTGTTGGCCACACGACTGTGCCGCTTTCCCTCACTCCTGGTGGTAGTCTCAGGAGGAGCTGGCATACTTGGGGTCTCCCTCCTTGGAAACCAATCAGTAAATATTTGATTGATCAACAGTTTACATTCATCTACAAAATGAGATTATCCTTAATATGTAAGGCATGTACTGCAAATCTTAAAAAATGCCATCACTGCCCCTGTTGCTGATTTTCCTTATAGAGCTCCCTGGTGTCTCTTAACTGGGCATCCAGTCACGAAGTTTAGCCTTGTGCACTGGTGAATTGTTGAGTAATGTACCCAGCCTTTAACATTCACATGGGGGAATCACTGTGGTGGGGTGTATGGCACATTTTGTACTCTTTTTATTTTCTGAAATAAGATGTGGTTGAGAAATATGTATGTTTCCTTTTTCTACTTTTCATGTTTTGGGAATCAGATGTGATATCAACTGGGGTGGACTGACCCTGAGGTGACCCCCCCACCATCCCCACCTCCTGGTGTTCACGCCTGTGGGTGATCCCTCCCTGAGAGTGGGTGGGACTTGTGGCCAAGGTGAGGGGCTGGCCCTCCCCTGATTAGGGACATCATATTAGACTCCACTGTCTGCAGACTCACTCCGGCCCCCCTCTCTGTGGCTGGCTTTGCAAAGCAAACTACCATGAGTCAGCCCCACAGACACAACAGCACAAACTCTGTTGACCACATGGGGAGCTGTCCCAGCAACCCCTGAGGAGACCCATCCCTGGTGACATTGTGACTTCAGCCTGAGAGACCCTGAGCAGAGGATGCTATTGGGCAGTGCCTGGACTCCGACTCCGAGAAACTTGGAGATAATACATGTGTGTCATTTCAAGCAACAATGCTTGCAGTAATTGCTACGTAGCAATAGAAAACCAATACATTGACTTACAGATTATTTCTGAAAGTCACTTTCCTGGCTAGTGCATATGTTGGTTGGAATGTTCCAGCCAGTTCCACCGAGTTTGTATTTATCCAGATAAGAGATACGAGAATGTTTATGTTAACTGTTTCCCAGGGCCTATTACATTAACTTGTAGTCAAATGCTCACGAGTGGTTCTAAAACATGCAATAGCTCCAACTTTTCCCTGCATATGTTTTATTTGCCAAAGTCAGATTGCTTGAGCTTGCAGCTGCAACAGGGAAGGGCCCTGTCCTTCCAGATCACTGCTGTGTCCCCAGCATTCCAGCAGGGCCTGGTACATGGGGGCTCAAGAAATATTTGTTGAGGCTGGGTGTGGTGGCTCACGCCTGTAATCCTAGCACCCTGGGAGGCCGAGGTGGGCGGATTGTTTGAGCTCAGGAGTTCGAGACCAGCCTGAGCAAGAGCGAGACCCCATCTCTACTAAAAAAATAGAAAGAAATTATTGGACAGCAAAAAATAGATAGATAAAATTAGCCAGGCATGGTGGTGCATGCCTGTAGTCCCAGCTACTCGGGAGGCTGAGGCAGGAGGATCGCTTGAGTCCAGGAGTTTGAGGTTGCTGTGAGCTAGGATGACGCCACGGCACTCACTCTAGCCCAGGCAACAAAATGAGACTCTGTCTCAAAAAAAAAAAAAAAAAGAAAAGAAATATTTGTTGAAAAAATAGGTAAACGAACAAAGAGTTGTCATCATATCCTTAATATTTTCCCATAATTCTCTCAGACCCTGCGATGGGCGTTTTGTGTGCACTGTCCCCCTCGGTCATTAACACAGCCGTGTTGGGTAAGTGGACTCGGGCTCATCTGACAAGTGGGGAAGCTGAGGCTCCCAGAGTTTGGCAACGGGCGGAGATCAAGCGGAGACACAGTGGCAGCAGTGCCGGGGCAGGCCTTCTCTATTTCAAACACTTCTCTAGTTAAAAATATTTAAAAACTCACGAGCAAATATATACGTCTGTGCACAGACATATATGTAAAAATGTATATATTTACCAAAATTTATATACATTTTATTTATTAAAATGTATATATATTTTGTTTACCAAAATTTATATATATTTAATAAAAAGACTGATACTCCCTTCCATCTACCCTGATCTCTTCCTCTAAAGGGAGGGCAGGTTTGGAGCTCGGTGGGCCCTGAGGTTTGCGTTCCTGCTTTTCCTGTCACCCATGAACACCCGAGGGCTGTGGATGGCGCTCGAGCTCTTGTCGCCTGCTGGCGTTCCTCCGCTCCTTGGCAAGGTTGTATTTACTCCCAGTGTCCTTGGCTCTTTGGAGAGAGTATTTGCTCATGATTAATACAGCTGGTGGCCCCATTACGCCAGGTTCCTCATCTGTGACTTATTCAGCGAAGAGAAGTGCGCGCACACGCTCACCTTCTGATAGCGGTAAGACGCCTCTGTGCCAACCCCCGGCGGGAAATAGGAAAAGCCCAGGGCTTCTTGCAGACCTGTCTGCCCGGGAGTGAGGGTGCCTGGGAAGGGAGCTGGCACTTATGGAGAGCTCACTCTGCGGCTTTAAATGACGGCCTTTACCGCTAATCTCACAACATCCTTCCGAGGGAGGTGCTGTGATTACGCCTCTCACAAAGAAGGGGGGACAGTCAAGTGTAAAACTGTCCTGAGGAAACTCAGTAAGGACTCAAGGCAGCTCTTGGGGTAGGTTGACACTAGAGGCTGCCCCCGCCACGGTCCTAGGCTAGCCCGTCCTCCACATCAAGAACTAAAAGGAGGGAAGAGAGAAAGATTTCCGTGGAATTCTTTTGTTGTTATTGCTTGTTTTCTTTTTACCATCAACAAGAAGGAACAACAAACACACGCAGACACGCTCACACCTTGTTTTGGGTAGTGAGACCTGAGGAACCGCAGCGTGTGGCCCCTGCAATGGTCAAGTCCCCTCCCACTGGGGTGGGCTGGCAGGCAGTGAGGTGGCCACATCCTCAGCCCAGGGTGGGTGCTGTGCCTTTGAGGGGCTGGGTGGTGTGCTGGGTGGGTGTGGGGAGGGGAGAGGAAGGCAGCACAGAGGTGCCTGCTGCTGCCAGTAGTTTCTGTGACACATGAAGAGCCAAGCCTAGAAAAATGTTCTAGGTAATGGGATCCAACCAAACATGATAAGCCAACAAGATATGAAATGTGAGCTGTTCTATTTCACACCAAGGCCAACATAAATACATTTTAACTCTGGTTTCTATAGGGCTCTGTGCAAGGGGGCTGGTAAGGGGGGAGATGCCCAGGACAGACCCTTCCTACAAAGCTACCAGGGGGCAGACCGCCTTTCCCCATTCACCCCTTCAGTAAGCTTGGGCTGCTGGCGAGGCTAATGCCTGACGCGCCCTCTTTTGGCAACACGTAACCTCAATTAGTCAGTTCTAGTAAATTCAGAAATTTACCAGGAGGTGGAGTCTCTTTTTCATTAAATCCATATGCTTGCCAGAAGCTATTAATAACAGAGGTCATAATAAAATCTTGAATGAAACAAACACTAGGAATTGAGTTACGCTGACTTTAGTTGTAAAAAAACCACAAGTTTGGCCAGGCGCAGTGGCTCACGCCTGTAATCCTAGCACTCTGGGAGGCCGAGGCGGGCGGATTGTTTGAGCTCAGGAGTTAGAGACCACCTGAGCAAGAGCAAGACCCCGTCTCTACTAAAAATAGAAAGAAATTATCTGGACAACTAAAAATATATATAGAAAAAATTAGCCAGGCATGGTGGCACATGCCTGTAGTCCCAGCTACTCGGGAGGCTGAGGCAGGAGGATCGCTTGAGCCCAGGAGTTTGAGGTTACTGTGAGCTAGGCTGATGCCACAGCACTCACTCTAGCCCGGGCAACACAGTGAGACTCTGTCTCAATAAAAAAAAAAAAACAAAAAAAACACAAGTTTTCATTTGCATAATGAAGAAATCGTATTCAGGCAGAGCCCCGTTAGATGCGAAGTTAAAGGCCTCTGACCACAAAGTATTCATCAAGTATCTGGTGCTGATATGTTGCCTTAACATTGTTACTCAATCCTGTATGAGACCATAGATTATTTATAACTTAGTTACTAAATAGTCTAACTGATATTATCGGGGTAACTCTAAACCCTTTATAGCCGAATGACTTAACTAGGACACTTTTACTCTTGCAGATTCTGCCACAGACTTCCAACCACTTTGTCTCCAGAAGCGGCGCTTTCACGCCCCCCTCTCACGGAGAGAGCTTGCCCAGCTGTGCTCCCCTCGATAGCACGTGAGGGAGAAGCCAACGTTCCTTTGCCAAGCCTGTTGAAGGGGAGGACTGTGTCAGCAGCATTCAGCTCATATTTGGAAAGCACTCGATCCATGTCAATGGATTAAAATCTGAGACGAGTTTGATGATGTAGCCCGAAAGAGAAATAGACCTCATTTCCTTCTCTTCCTCTGCCCCAAGAGATCTTTCCCAGATGCTTTTTAAGGCATAAGAAGAAATTACTTACTAAAACTCAAGAGTGGGATAGCACAAATATAATAGAATGTTTAAAACCTTTTATTCCTTTGCTTTTCTGTAAGCATGCAGCGACTTACAGGCTATTGCTTTATTACTCTGTAGGTGTAAATTTTATAATAAGCTAGGCAACTGTGCTAGATGCTGAGAATGCAGCAGCCTCACAGTGGACTACCCTTTCTGGAGCTCATAGCCCACGGGGACAGACAGACCAGCACAGAGTGGAGGCAGGTTAATGACTGAGAGTGCCCTGGGGTCAAGGAACCACAAGAGGTAGGCCAGTACCTGGAGTTAGAAGCAAACTCCCCAGCAAGGAGCAGCAGTCGCCCAGACAGAAAGCGGCGGTGCCTGCTGCCGGCCAAGATTCCAGGGTGCTGGCAGGAAAGGCAACTGAGGACCGAAACGAGGCAAGTGTGGCTGGAATGTAGCACCCCAACATGAGAGCCTAGAGAAAGGGGCAGGGAGACCCAGAAGGCCTCGAGAACTGAGCTGGGAGTTGGACTTTACCCTCAGCCAAGGGAAGAGCTGTCAAAGCGTTTTAAACACATTTGTGCCAGGATAAGTCAGTCAGGTGGTATAGAGCGAGTATGGTCCACGTGGAAATGTCCGGAAAAATACCGCTGTCTCTCCTCAGGTCTGTCGTATCTCAGGTTGCCCAAGCGACTTGCTTTACATTTTGTTCCTTGTTTTGTCTTTGTTTATAACTTAAATTCATTTTAAACATTTCTGCAGCTGCGTCACTACGGAGGTTTAGCTACATGTGTTAGTTTGCCAGAAGTCTGCTGTCGTGGTGTTGGTGGCATCGGTTTCTTCTGCGGCCCCTTCTCCTTGGCGTGCAGATGGTGGCGTCTCCCTGCGTCTTCACACTGCCTTCCTTTAAGCCCACTTGCGTCCTAAGTTCTTCTCATAAGGACACCAGTCAGATGGGATTAGGGCCCATGCCAATGACCTCATTTTGGCTTAGTTACCTCTATGAAGACTCTATCTCCTAACACAGTCACGTTCTGAGGTATTGGAAGTTAGGGCTTCAACATACGGATTTTGGAGTGTTGAGGGGAGATGCGGTTCGGCCTATGGCACTCTACTTAAGTAAAATGCTTTCCCCTAAATGTTGCTGCAGAAGAATTTTGAAGCAAAGGACCCGATACATTCTCTCTTGAAACTCTGGGAGCTCACAGTCAAGTTTAATTTAATCCATTTACTAGGTTAGTGCCTCTGCACTCAACGTACTCCTCTAGAGAAACGCCCGTTGTCAGTGAATCTGTGGAACTGAATCACAGAAGATGCCTCCCTGGCCTCCCCTAAGGCCAACAAGGCCTTTTATCTGTTTCCAGTAAGGGAAAAAGAGAGCTCTTGTGGGCATGTTTACCTTTTATCTTTAAACAAAAATAAATGGGATTTGACATCATAAAGCCAGGCTATCTTATATGTCAATGTGAAATAAGAAGTTTCTCTGGCCAGATGTTGCACAGCCCGTTTGCAGGTGGTGAGCGTTCTCCACGTACCTGAAATAGAACATGAAGGTGAGAGAGGAAGAGGAAGGACTTGGTCAATACCGTCACAGTATTTGTGACAATAAGGATGCTGTTGCTTAAAAAGTCTTTAATACTTTTTATTGAATTTAAAAGTCACATGTTGCCTTAAATATTTCTCCTTTTTCCAATTTCACTGTGACTTACATCATATTCTCTTACATAAAAATTACTCTCCAGACCAAAATTGTCCGCGCTGACATCTGTCCAAAAATGTCGCTTCTGCAACTTGCAGCCATAGCTACTTGTTTTAATACCACCACCTCCTTCTTCCTGTGGTCACGTTCTTACAGAAAAGGCAAGTGAAAAGAAAACATTCCCCCTGGGAGGCCAGGACATGCAGTATAAGTCTCTGTTGAGTGATTTGCCATATTTATGTAACCAGTAGAAAACAAACACACACGTACTACAATCAGGAAACTCCAGTTTGTTCTATTTTTAAAAACCTTGGTCTGCTTTCTTAAGTAGGAGAGTCAGCTGAAGTCAGAGTTTTTGGATTCTTTATCAGCAAGGACATCCTATGCTACGATCAGTCTAAAGACTTCCTGTTTAAAAACAGCTGGATGACAAAAAGTAGACCAGATGCCCCAGGCAGCGTAGTACATATTTTTAGGAGTTCCTAGCCCTACTACTGTGGTGCAAAACTGAGAAGGAGTAAACTTGCTACGAGAGCTAGCATAGCCATGTGATAGCAGAACAATCACTGATGGTGAATGACATATTGAGGCAGAACTTCATCATTAACTTGTTATGTGCAAAGCGGAAGTTCTCTGATCTTGAAATCTTCATTAAGTATCCAGAGCTGATGTTTCCCTAAGACTGTTAATCTCTCTGAGATCAGGGATTATGTGCAATTCAGTTACTGAATATTCTAAATGACTGGTCATAGAGTCACCTTACATTTAATGCGACCCCAGTGAAAATTTTGAGCAAGATCAACAATTTTATTCCAAACATTCTCTGAAAGAGTAAATATATATAGAGAGAGGGCGGTGGAGGGGGTAAGAGAGAGAATTTTGAAAAATAAAGAAAAATAGAGATTTCTTTTCCTTACCAGAAGCAAAACATACTGTAGAGACTTATGCTTCTCGGGAAATGGAGTAGATGCACATTTCCCTATTCATCCCAATAAATACAACTAAAACCCCTAGACATTGTGTATAAAATGAGCATAAGAACACTGTGACTGGCAGAGAGAATAAGGTGGATAACTGAAGGGCCTTGGGACCCAAGGATGACTCGGTGGTGAGTCCCTGGGGCTTTCTTTTGCCTCACATATCTCAGACTGGATACTGGAGAGGCCAGCAGTCTGTGAACACCAGTGCGCACTGGACAAAAAAGGTTCCAGAAAGAGCCTGCTCCCTCTAGATAACGGTCAGGAAAGCAGCAGCCTAGCAAGACAGAAAATCTTCAGGAAAAACCTGCTGTATTCAAACCAACACCACAGAAAAAACTGAGGCCACACCTAGCACTCACAGGTGGCTGAGTGGGAAGCCCTGACCTCCACCCTTGACAGGCTAACAGGGTGCCCCAACTCCCCTCTGGGTGACATCAGAGAGGGCAGAGTGAGGAACTGGGACCTTCATTCCACCTGGGTGGTAGCAGTAACAAGCCACCCTGTGTCTGGTGGCATCAGTGGATGTCACCTGGGGAGCCTGTGCTTCCAACTGTACTCAGGGCTAAGAGGGTGTACCACCTCCTTCCAGGGGTGATGTCACAGGGGGCTTCGTGGAAAGTCACAACTTCACCGTCCATCAGCAGGAAAAAGGCCAGCCCCAGCAGTGTCAGTGGAGGCCCCTGTTATCAGCCGAGGCCTAGTGAGGAGCTTGACCTCCCACCCCGTCCAGCAGCCCAGCAGTTACAAGGTACCCTCCGCTCCCAGGGCCAATGGAGGTCAAGGGAGAACGTGGGCTTCCACCCCGTCTGGCAGTAACAAGGTGATACCCCCCTTCACCCACCAGAGTGGTATCAGAAGAGGCCTGCTAAAACACAGGTTTAAAGGAGATATGTCCTCATAACATAATACCCACAAGATTCAGGTCTCAATCAAAAACCACTTGGCATACAAGGAATTCATCTCAACTGGAACAAAAAAAGACGATAAACAGACACCACCACCAAGATGGCACATATGTGAGAATTATCCGGCAAGGATTTCAAGGTAGCCATTGTAAAATGCTCCAGCAAGCAATTCAAACACTCTTGAAATGAATGGAAAAACAAAGTTATAGCAAAGAAATAGATGATATAAAGAACCAAATGAAAATTTCACAACAGAAACATACAATGATCAAAATTTTAAACAACAACTCTCAATGAATGGACTCAACATCAGAGCAAAGAGGAAAGAAAATTGAAAATAAACAATAGAAATTATCCAACCTCAACAACAGAGACAAAGTAGACTGAAATAAAAATGAACAGAACCTCACAGGCATGTGGAACCATATAACAAAAGACCTGGCATTCATGCCATTGAGTTCCAGAAGAAGAGGACAGCAGGGCTGAAAAAGTATTATAGAAATCATGGCTAAAAAATACCTATATTTGGCAAAAAACAAACCATAAACCTACAGATTAATGAAACTGAGAAAATCCCAAACATGATAAACCCAAAGAAAGACACTGAAGGACACATTATAGTCAAACTTTCAAAAAGTAAAAAAGTAAAAAACTTGAAAGTGGCCAGGAAGAAATGACACATTACCTTTAGTGAAAAGACAATTTGAATGACAGTAGATCTTTTATCACAGACTAGGGAGGCCAGAAGGAAGTAGAATAACAGTTTTCAGTGTGCTGAAAGAAAACCTTTTCAATCCAAAATTATATACCCAGCAAAAATATCCTTCAGGGATGAATGTGAAATAAAGATAGTGTCAGATGAAGGAAAATTGAGTTTGTTGCCAGCAGACCTACCTGAAAAGAATGGCTAAGGGAAGTTCTCTAAACAGAAAAGAAATGATAAAATAAAGAATCTTCAAAATCAGGAAGGAAAAAACATGGAGAAAAAATATGCATTAAAACAATACACTTTCCTTCCATTCTTCAGTTTTCTAAATTATGGTTGATGGTTAAAATGAAAATTATAACACCGTTTAATGTGGTTCTCAATATATGTAGAGACATTATTTTAAACAATTATGTTGTAATATATATTTTGGCAGGTAAAGGGGTGAAATGGATAGTAAATTTTCTTTACCTACTTTAACTGGAAGAATGTCAACACCAGTAGACTTCAATAAGTTATGTATGTGTAATGTAACGCCTAGAGCAACCGCTAAAAGAGCAACACAAAAAGATACAGTCAAAAATCACTATAAATAAGTAAACATTGAATTCTATGGAAGATCAAGTAACTCAAGAAAGGTAGAAAAAAGAAAACAGAGAAATGAAAATAGAAAAACAAAACACAGAAAAGTAAAAAGACTGAAGCCTTAACGTATCAATAATTAAATTACATGTAAATGTTCTAAGGATACTAATTAAAAAACAGAGATTGACAGAGTGGATTAGAAAACATGACCCAACTATATGCAGTCTACGAAAAGCTCACTTTAAATATAATGATATATATAATGATATACATAGATTTAAAGTAAAAGGGTGGAAAAGATACACCATGAAAATATTAACCAAAGGAAACCAAGAGTGGTTATAGTAATATCAGATAAAGTAGACTTTACAGCAAAGAAAATTACCAGGGCTAGAAAGAATGATTACATATGATAGAAGAGTCACTCCACAAAATGCATAGCAATTCTAAATGTGAATAAACCAAACAGCAGAGCTGAAAAATATGTAAAGAAAAAATGGAACTGAAAAGAGAAATAGACAATTTCCACACTTATGCTTGGAGACTTCAACATTCCTCTCAACAACTGGAAAAAAAAACTAGACAGGAAAACAGCAAAAATACGGAAAAACTCAATGACACCATCAACCAAGAGCATCTAATTGACATTTACAGAGCATTCTACTCAACAACAGCAGGACACACGTTCTTTTCAAGATTCCACAGAACTATACCAAGATAGACCATATCCTGGGCCACCAAGTAAACCTTAACAAATTCAAAGTAGAAACTAGAAAAAGAAGAACAAAAATAAATCTACAGCAAGCAGAAGGAAGGAAATAATAAAGATAACAGAAATCAATAAAGTCGTGAATAGAAAAACAATAGAGTAAACCAATGAAACAAAAGACTGGTTCTTTGAAACGATCGATAAAATTGACAAATCTCTAGCAAGACTAACAAAGAAAACAAGAGAGAAGACACAAATTATTGATATCAGAAATGAAACGGGGGATATCCTGACAGATCCTGCAGGTATTAGAAGGATAATAAACGAATACTATGAGCAACTGTACACACATACATTTGACAACTTAAATGAAATGGACCAATTCCTTAAAAAGTAAACTGTCACCATTCACTTAATATGAAATAGATAATTCAAATATCCACTTAACAACTAAGACAATTGAATTTGTAATTTAAAATTCCCTCAAAAGAAATCTCTAGGCCCAGATGGTTTTACTGGAGAATTTTACCAACTATTTTTTTTAAAAAAAGAATTATCATCAATTCTACACAGTATCTTCCAAAAAACAGAAGAGGAATAAATACTTTCAACTCATTCTATGAAGCCAGTATTACCCTAATGTCAAAATCAGATAAAGATAGTACAAAAAAAGAAAACCATAGACCAATATTCTCATCAAGATGCAAAATTTTTTAACAAAATGTTAGCAAATGGATTTCACCAATATATAAAAATAATTACATACCATGTCCAAAGTATGCAAGGTTGGTTCAATATTAGACAATCAATCAACATAGTCCACTATATTTATAGGCTAAAGAAGAAAAATCACATGATCATATCAATTGATGAAAAAAAGCATTTGAAAAATGTAACACTCATTTATGATTAAAAACTTTCAGAAAACTAGGAGTAGAGGAGAACTTCCTCAACTTGATAAAGAACTTGTGCAAAAAACACACAGCTAAAATCATACACGTTGGTGAAAGCCTGGATATCTTTCTTCTGTGATCAGGAACAAGGCAAGGATGTCTACCCTCTGCTGTATCCAACATAGCACTGAAGTTCTAGGCGCCGTAATATGCAAGGAAAGGATATGCAGGTCATACAGAACTGAAAAAATATATAAAACTGCTTCTACTGGCAGATGACATGATGGTCTCTGTAGAAAAAATACCAAGGAAAACAGAAAAGTAAAAAACTTAAACTCCTAGAACTAATAAATGAGTTCAGTAAGGCTGCAAGATATAAGATCAACATACAAAAATGAGTTTTATTTCTATATACTAGCAATGAACAAGTGGAAACCAAAATTTAAAACACTGTAGCACTTATGATCACTCAAGGAATAAGGAAACATTTAAGTATCAATCTAAGAACACAAGCATGGGACCTGTGTGCTGAAAGCTACAAAGTACTGATTGAAGATCTAAATTAATGAAGGGAGAATCTGGGCTCACAGATGAGAAGACTCCCCATAGTGAGGATGTCAGTTTTCCCCAAATTGATACGTTAACACAGTTCCTATCAGATCCTAGAAAGATTTTTTTATAGATGTAGACAAGATTATTCTAAAATCTATATGAAAACGCAAAGGAACTAGAATAACCAAAACAATTCTGAAAAACAAGAATAAACTGGGAGTAATCACTCTACCCAGTTTCAAGACCTACCATACAGCACGTAATCAACACCTTGTGGACTGGCAGAGGGATAAGCACAGATCACTGGAACAAAATAGGGGACCTGTGAACAGTTCCACGGTAGAGGCCTTTGACTTCCAACAGAGTTGCAAAAGTAATTTGATGGAGAAAGGACAGGTTTTTCAACAGACAGTGCTGGAGCAATTGGCTATTCATGGCCGGGGCAGGGCAGAAGGGAGGAAAACCTCATGCAAAACTTTACTCAAAATGGATGACAGATTTAAAATAAAACATAAAGCTTTTAGAAAAAAATAGGACAAAGTCTTTGGGACTTAGAGCTTAGTAAAGAGTTTTTAGTCATGACATCAAAAGCACATGCCATAAAAGAAAAAAAATAAATTGGACTTTATCAGAAGTTACAACTTTTGATCTGCAAAATACCCTGTTAGGAAATGGGAAGACAAGCTACAGAGTGCGATAAAATATTTTCAAATCACGTATCCGACTAAGGACTCAGGTCTAGAAGAGTAAAGAACTCTCAGAAATCAACATTAAAAGTAAACAGTCCAATTAGAAAATGGGAAAAAGGCAAGAAGAACATGTACACATGGAAAATGAACACTTCAAAAGATATTCAATATCATTATTCATTATTCATTTTTCAGTTTGCATTTCCTTAATGCAAATTAAGACCACAGCAGGATATCACCGTATCACTAGACCAGCTAAAATTAAAAAAAAAAAGTGATAACCCTAAATGCTGGTGAAGAAGCAGAGAAACTAAATTTCTCATACATTGCTGATGAGAACGTCAAACGATACAGCCACTCTGGAACGTAGTCTGGCAGTTTCTTAAAACACTAAACATACATTTACCATACAATCCAGCCATTGTTCTCCTGAGCTTTTTTCTCACTCAGATCAATGAAAACTTAATCAATGAAAACACAACAACCTAGAAATAATTGTTCATAGATGCTTTATTTGTATTAAGGAAAAAGTGAAAACAAACATGTCCCTCAGTGGATGAATGGCTAAGCAAGCTGATACGTCATCCATGGAATACTACTCAGCAATAAAAAATGAACTGATTACTATTAGTAATACCTGCAACTCTTGGGAGGGTCTCATGAGCATTGCACTGCGTGAAAAAAGTCATTACCAAAAGGGCACATGCTGTATGATTTCATATACATAGCATTCTTGAATTAACAAAATTATAGAGATGGAAAACAGGTTAGTCGTTGCCAGGGGAGGGATGATGAGGTGGGAATGGGCATGGGTGTGCCGATAAAGCGTGAGGGAGATCTCTGTGACGACGGGATGCTTTTGTATCTTAACTGCAGTGGTACTTACACAAACCTGCACATACGATAAAATGACATAGAGCTATACACACAGGGTACAATGTCAATTTCCTTGTTTTGCTAGTGTACTACAATTATGTAAGATGTAGGTAACCACTGGGGAAAACTGGGGAATGGTACCTGGGACCTCTCTGTACTGTTTTTGCAACTTCTTACGGTCTGTAATTACATATTTTTAAAGCTCTAAAAGTAACATAAGGCAAAGTTACAATAAAGCAACATAAGTTATAATAATTAAAGAAATGTGCCAATGGTAGAGACCAATGGATCAATGGAACAGCACAGTGTCCAAAATTCAGTTAGATACGGAAATTGGCAATTGGATAATAGTAGCATTTCAAATCACTATGGGAAAATATGGATTATTTAACTGAGAAAGTTGACAGTTCAAAATAAAACACATTAGTCACACACATATAAATTCGTAAATATGCCAAGCCATAGACATATAAATTCCAGAAGCTTTCAGTAACTAAAATCCTAATTATCAGTGTTAGGAAACAAATTATTTTTGTAATATTCAGGTGGAAGAAGTCTTGCTAAGCATGATGTGGAATTTGGAAGCCTAAAGGAAAAGGATAGAAGACTTCATACTTGGAAATAATACATTGTTATTCCGTAAGCTATACCACAAATAAAGCAAGACCTATGACAAAATTGGAGGATACATTTGGAACACAGTAATGCATAATACATAAAATACCTAATGAGACAGAGAATGTGTAATAGAAAAATAGACCAAAGAAATGAACATGGAAAAAAATAAAATTTCCAAACAATATGTGAAAAGAACCTCAGTGTTAGCAAGAGTCAATGAAATGCAAATGAATATACTGAGATGTCACAAAACATTTATCACAGTGGCAATGATTTGAGATAATTCACTATACCTTGTGTTCTGAGGATGTGAAGACATGAACTCTCATAGGAAGTTCATGGGTAGCGTCACGTGACAATTTGGCAACAGCTAGAAAAATGTAAATATGGTGACCCTTAGATCCAGTAACTTAAATTCTAGAAATTTATCACATAGAATTACTTGGGCAAGGGTGTCAACATATATGGAAGAGGAAGTTATTTGCAGTGTTGTTACTAATTGTCCAAAATTAGAACCATTTTAAAATCTTTCACTCAACAGTTAAGTGATACATAAAATGTGGTACATGCATGTATTAGAATATTGTGCAGATTTAAAAAATACTGGAGCAAAACTATATATACTATAAACACAAATATAGAGGGGTAGCAGTTCAAGTGAAACTTGAATTTTAGAGAGTGAGAATGCAATTTAAGCTTCTACCATACATATTGGCAATTATATGTGTGTGTGTATGTATATATATTTGCACATACTTATACAATCATAGAATATTTATAAAGGATATACAAGAAATGATAAAACTTTCTAGAGGGAAGTGGGGGATGGGGAATTTTGAAGGGTTATTTCTTTTCTTTAATATACTTTTAATTTTTAATAAAGTGATGTCGATACACTGCTTAAAATATCAAACAGTGCTACAGGTTTATAATGAAAACCAGCTTTAGGAGGGAGTTAAAAGTCTCCAGTTAAAGAAAATTTGAAAAGGAAAAGAAAAACACTATTGAGGAAACAAAAATAGATAACACTGGAAATAAAAGAAAATATGAATTAGGCCAAGGCAAAAATCTGCACACAAGCGTAGACAGACATTTAGCTTCCTATTTTGTGATTCTTATGACACAGCACTGTAGAACCTTTCCTGGTATTTCCAAAGTAATAGAACATCTTTATGTGATTTAAAGAGAAGACAAGCCCGGGGTGTATGAGTGCAGTGCACGGCAGAGGGGCTGATCACCTTGGCGTGTTGATGGCATCAATCAGACAGACACAGCCAACAGGAGGGTGTGCACGCTCAGCTGTCCTAGTGAATGGTAGAGACCCATGTGCTTTCCGTGGGTGGGGACAGGAAAGAAGGCAATGATCAGAGTATGATCTTGGAGTTACCAAGAATTTCTTCAAGACACCAATGGCCAGAACCTTTACCTTGCTTCTCTGTTTCATAAAAATGCCCTAAAGGGGATGGCGCTTGGAATGTTTAGTCCCTAAAGCAACACAATGGACCCAATAAAGCTCTCCAAGGTCTGCTGCATCAGCCTCAGACTCCCCATAGCGAATTATAAAAAGGACCTGAAATACACTCATTCTGGATAGACCCTACTCCCTAAATTTCAGAATTCACACATTGTTCAAATTATTAATCTTCTTTCAAACTGTTCTGGGGACTGCCAGGCATGTGACTTCTCTAGGTATTTTACGTCTTTCTTTTACATCAGCAAGCAGCAGTGTTTTGACTGCGGAATTAAACTTCACAAAAATATCTT
Source organism: Propithecus coquereli (assembly GCF_000956105.1). NCBI lineage: Eukaryota > Metazoa > Chordata > Mammalia > Primates > Indriidae > Propithecus > Propithecus coquereli. The sequence continues at coordinate 3,470,682 of NW_012149986.1, read as the reverse complement.
TGCAAGCAGATTTACGTCTTGATAACAATTACGTCAAAATATCAAAAATATCTTGCAAGCAGATTTACGTCTTGATAATTAATTTGGCGGCAGGACGCTGATGGGTGCGTGAATCTCTGGGATGGCTTCCAGCACATACCCATCAGTGTAATTAAATGCTTCCAGCATGCGACAACTGTCAAGAGGATGTTTTAGCGCTCTGACTGACACCAGCCTGGCTGCAGCGCGGAGGGGAGCGCCTGTGTGCCCTCCGCCCCCTTCCCGCGCTGTGTTCACACTGTCCCCTGCCAGTGTCCTTGGTGGACCCCCTGAAGATACAGGAGCTTTGTATCTGAGGGTTGCAGCTGAGTCTATTCCTCCACCTTTCCCCAAAGATCCTTCTCCATTTTGTCCAAAGGTGATAATAGCCGGGAGGGCAGCGCAAGAACCGGGAAGAGCATAGGTTTTGGAATTAAACAGAGCCGCATTTAAAACCTGGTGCTGCTATTTACAAGTTTTGTGACAGAATCTCAGTTTCCCTTTGTGTCAAATGGAGTAAGGACATTTTTACAGGAGACTCTTGCGAATTAGAAGGTAATGTTTGGGATGTGCTTTAGTACCAGGACGTGAACACATGGGATTTAGAAGTCCTTAATAAATGGTTGCTAAAATCAAAAAGTGTTTTACCCTTTTTTTTAAAATTCTTTTTTATTTGGGCTTATTACAGGGGTACAAATGTTCAGGTTGCATATATTGCCTCTGCCCTGCCCGAGTCAGAGCTTCAAGCGTGTCCATCCCCCGACACTTTACTTATGCAGAATCCTGCGACCCCCACAACGAGGCAAGGAGGTGGCAGAGGTGTCGACCTCCTCTCAGAGACGAGGAAATCGAAGCATCAGTGGGTTGTACAGCTTGGCCAGAGCTTTCTGGAACATTCCAACTTTTGGTGGCTTGGGGTGGGGCGTGGAGGGGTCAGAGACGTGCACAGAAGGACTAGGAGTGTGAGGGTGAGGTGAGGGTGCGGGGTGGGCTCTGGCACCTGCTGAGCCCTTGAGGGTCGTGGGGTGCAGTCGGCGGGGTGGCCAACGAAGGCTTTGGTGCCCCTGGTCTGTGTTTTTGTGGGTGAGTCCAAGAGTCCATTACCCAGTGTGGTAAATCCTCTTCGTGTCAAGGGTGATCACACAGAGCGGATTCATTGTCGGCAAGTGGAAAAGAAACAGGGATTACTGAGATTCCATGTCTTAAAATTCCTGATAATTCTACCTGCGTGGGACTGACTCTAGCTCTGCTCTGTCCCGTGAATCTCAGCATCCCGGGGTTGGGAGGGTGTGAAAGCAAACACAGTCCAACCCCGTCACCCATGGCCACATAGCACTTCCTGGCGTGGCAGTGCCTCGAGGTTCCTGACACCCTCGCCTGTGTCATTCACGGTGACCCGGGCGTACGGCAGGACGGGGGACAGCGTGTCGACGACGCCATCAAGGCCTTACCACTGCTTACGGCAGTGTTGGGACGGGGCTCTAGTCTCCTCTCGAACCTCCTGGAGAAGGGAGACGCCGCGCTCCACACGCTGCAGCGCAGGGTTACAGCAGGTGGCCCCTTGTGTTGGAGCCGTGTCTGCCCATTGCTCGGCCGTGGACTGTGAATTCATTATTTGAAATACGTGTGTGTAGCTTCTGCGGGTAACTTGAAAACAGGAACAAAATCCCTCTACCAGGAGACAGCGCTTCAGAAATGTAGAGACACCCCCGGCCCCCGTGCCTTCCTCTGCGCTCCTCTCTTCCCGGCGGAGACTGCCAGTCCGTGTGCCCCACGGCGAGGGGCTCAGACCCCACGTCCCAGGGGTTTTGCTCACATACACCCGGCACGTCCTTTATAAAGTGCTTCCTGCCGACAGCCACGGTGCTCCGGTACCATCTGAACCTTCAAAGCGGAGCACGTGTTTGTCCCTGGGTCCCCCAGCCCCAGCCCTGGTGGACTAAAAGGTGCAGCAGCAGCTGAGGTGGTAGTCACCCCGCCGTGGCCTCTGCTGGCTGCTCCCTCCATCTTCCACTCACTCTGTCTGGGCTTGTCTCTTCCCTCTGCTTGGCCATGGGTTTGGGCATCGCCGTGGTCTTGGATGAGAAGCTCTTGATCCCTGGAACTCTAGACAGGGCTGTCCCAGGCGTGAGGGCCGGAGAACGCGCATGAGGAGGAACTGTGCCCTTCGTCTAGATACGGCAGCTTCGTGCGTGTGCTCTGTGGCCGCCCTGGCTGCGTGAGGAGCCGCTGACACTGAGTTCACTGTCGACCAAGCCCCACCTCTGAGGCTCCACGTGCTCAGCTCTGTGTGTGCCATTAACTTTCTGGGTCCAGGCAGAAGACTTCACATTGACTCCACTTACACCTCCCTGCGTGATGTCTACTCTTCATCCTGCAGTTCCGGGCGCTCTTGGACTCCAGGCCTGTCATCACCGTGCTTGCCTTTCTTCGAAGCTTCTAAGCATTCATTAAGTTTAATTCAATTGTAAAAGGCTTCCCCAAACCCTCTCTTCCTTTTCACTTTTGCAATCTTTTCTCGTTTCCCCCTCCTTGCCCACTGAATAATGAATATGTCCATGGTGACATTTCACTTCTCTTACATGCACACACACACACACGCACACACACATTTTGTTCACGTGAGAGTATAAGAGTCAATGGTAGACCGGGCATGGTGGCTCAGGCCTGTAATCCTAGCACTCTGGGAGGCTGAAGCGGGAAGATCGCTTGAAGTGAGGAGTTCAAGACCAGCCTGAGCAAAAGCAAGACCCTTTTCTTTACAAAAAATAGAAAATTTACAGGTGTGGTGCTGTGCATGCCTATAGTCCCAGCTACCCAACAGGCTGAGGCAGGAGGATCGCTTGAGCCCAGGAGTTTGAGGTTGCTGTGAGCTAGGCTGACGCCACGGCACTCTAGCCTGGGTGACAGAGCGAGACTCTGTCTCAAAAAAAAAAAAAAAAAAAATAAGTCAATGTAAACCAAGAGTAACTTCACCAGGAAATTTAGCTATTAGGTGAGGATTATGAAGGCCCATAGGAGAACCACCAAAGGCTCACAAACCTCCAAGGTATGGTCCACATGGGAAATCTCAGAGGAGCAGGGGAGCCCTGAGGCCTCCATCATGTGAAAATGCAACTCAAAATCAAGGAAGGCTGTTCCAAGTCAATCCACCAAAAATACAATGGAAAAGATGTAGAAGTGAGAAATTTCCACTGAAGTGAAGGACATTACACAATGGACTCAGCCAAGCGTTTGCCGTCTGAGTTGCTGAGAAGCCCAGCACATGCACAGACCCTGCTCGAAGGGCGCTCGGAGCTCGGAACTGAGACAGACTCTGGCCCAGAGGGGCCTGTCCCAGGGGAAGGACGGCTCACCTGAGGACCCAGGACAAAGTGCCTGCTAGTTTCTCACAGGAGTGAAACAGGTTTAACAAGCATTCCAACATTCATTTGTAAGCACATGTAAGTTCATGTTAATGTTGGAACATTCCCCTGACGCATTTTATCCCTGTTAGTATTATCTGTCCCAGGCAGATGCCTCCTGTGAATCTAAGCTCTGTTATCGAGGCGTTCAGTCCACACATATGGAAACATTTCTAGTATTGAGTGCACAATTGTATTTCATAATACATAGTACATAAAATATATCAGGGATTGGCAAACTATGACCATGGGCCCACAACCTGTTTTGTAAATAAACTTTTATTACAACACAGCCACACCCCTTCGTTTAGGTGTCGATGTGCTTTCCCTACAGCAGCAGGCTGGAGAAGCTACAAAACAGGCTGTGTGTGCTGTAAGCCTAAAATATCTACTGTCTCTCCCTTTAAGATGAAGTTTCTCTCTCCTGTAATATATAACATATGACATATCAATATATAATATTTTACAGTGCAAAGTATCTATAAATCATAATAACATACTAAATAATATAATAGAATAATATACTAAATCATCCATATATGCAATATATGATCATAATTCACATATAATCTTGATACTAAAGTTTAGGGATAAGGTATTTAGTGTTTTGTACAATGGAGCCATTAGAGTATTTCTCTAGTTTAGAGAATTTGTTGTGTTGGTACATTTGAAAATTGTCCTGTGGGTTTGGTTAGAATGCACAGAAACTGTTCTACAACAGTAATGGTTGATACAGCAACTAACAAATATAATTCTAGTTGAATTGTGCTGTTTTACAAATAAATGGTTAACAGATGGAGTAACTTTTAAGGCTGGTCCACACAAGGACCATGGTTCAAACTGGGGTTGAGTGACTGATTCTCCAGGCCATTCAGAGAGCACACACATTGGCATGAAATCAGATTTGAATTTTGTGGCCCAGATGGAGAAACAGCTTTGGGGTCTAGAGCATTCAAAAGCTAATTTAGGGGGATATGGTGTAAAAATCCAAATGTGCTGAACAGACGTATGGAGATTTTTCACTGTGTGCGGTGCTCTGACCCACTCGGATTGCGAGGCTTTGCTCTTTGGCTAAGTCTACCGCAAAGTACCAGGGCACAGATGCTCTGTGACATCATGGTGGCTGTATCCCACAAGGTCACATGAGCAATCAGGCCATTTATCTTGTGGAGGGCCCTCAGCATGTGCGAGACTTTGTTTTCCGTCCTCTGGTTACAACAGACGGGTACGCCTCGGCAGCTTTGCAAGTAACAACAGCGCTATTTTGCTGTAACCTCTGCAGCTGAAGGAGGGCTCCGGCGAGCAAGTGTTAATGAAGAGAAAGTAAACCTTCGGTGGCATTGCACACCTCTCCCTGTTTGTTGACAAAGAGACATTGCATAGTCTCGCCAGAGCCAAACAATTCTCATCTAATGCATATGAATATTCCCTGAGTGCACAGGAACTAAATTATAAAGGCATCTGTTACACCATGAGGGACTTACTGCTAAGCTGGGCACTTCTCGTTTATTTGCAATGCCAACAAAGAACGTTTCATTGGAATAAGACAATACACCTTTTAGTGCACCTTTGCTAAACTCAAACAAACTGTTAGTATTACAAGCGTGGCAGCGGTGCAGCCAGCGGTCTGCGTGCTCCCTCAGGGTCAGATCAGCAGCATGACCCTGTCACAGAAGGCAGTGCTTTCTGTGGTCCCCTGGTCACCCACATACCCCCTCGATGGCATCCCTTTCTTGTTCTCTCTCCTTCCTTCTTAGGACCTGCTCCTGTCAGGGCATGAACCCACAGAGGGTTAGTGACCTTCAGCAGTGGGTCAGTGCCAAGGGGGATTTGCCTATCAATAGGGGACAAAGCATTAGGAAGCTTTAACTGGGAAAGGTTTTTCTGAGCATGTCAGCTTTTCTTGACAGAATACCACCGGCAGGGAGAACCAAGCCCACGCTGCCCAGGATGCCCCAGACAGTGCTCTGCAAATGCCTCTCTTGGGGCTTTGCAGCCGAGCTAGCACACTCGCTCTACCCGAGATGGGACCCAGTGCCCAGCACACTTCAGCCCCATCTGAGGCAAGACTCTGGGAACTTGGAAGTAGAGGAGCTGGTCGTATACTCCTAATGCAGCCTCACTGTCTACCAGTGGCAACAGCATTGTGGTCTGCGAATTGCTGCCACCAATACCCTCTGGGAAATGGGCCCTGAGTCCTCATGAGTTCACCTGAGGATGAGAGGGAGGGGTGGTGAGATGAAGAGGTATGTGTGGTCTGACCACAGGTGAGACAGGTGCTATCTTATTAGTGGGCAGCAGTGACTAACACATACAGAAAAGTCTTCTAATTACCTTCGGACTTTTCTCTCTATTGCTAATTAATGTTCGGGGTGCAGCAGCACTGAGCGCTGTCGGGGAGAGACAGGGACCTGCACTGGCCCGGCCCTGCGCTCTCACCCAGCTCCTCAAAGCCAGCCTGCCCGCAGGCATCGGCTCGCAGGCTGATTCTGGCACAGTTTGTGTATCGTGGGAAGTTTATAAAGCCACTGATGTTTAAAAACCCTCCTGAGCTTTGCTGCACTGCTGTTGGTCTGTCAGCCTCTCCGGGCACTGTGTCATCTGCTAGTTATTCCCTGATGCTTAGCCGGGCCTGCCGTGACGGGGCTGGGGGGCTCTCCCACCTGCCACTGCCGCAGCACAGCAGCTACGAGGAGTCCGGTGGGATCCAATCCGTTGGCCTCGTCTTCTCACCTGGTTTGCATATGCAACATCCGCTGTTTGCTTGTTGACTGGGAGGATTTGGAAACTACTTGAGGATCTGGAAACTACTTTTGTTTGCACAGGTGCTGAGTCCCAGCTGCACTGACACAAACTTAGATGAAATGAGAACTTAGTTCTTGGCTCCTGAATCTGGAACACCACTGAGTTCTTAGACAACACGAGAGGAGTGAGGGGATCGACAGTCCCCAGAGTTTGTTAGGACGGCTCCTAAAGCAGAGCTGGCTCCGTGTCTGGGTCAGTCTGGGCGGCCCTGGGTCATGCCTGTCATCCTGGACGGAGGGACAGTGGACAGCACTCCCTTCCGCTCCCAGGAGGGTCGCATTTGAACCACATCTGGTGGTTATCCTGCCAACAGGCAGTCATCTGCGTGGGTTTGACTCGGTGAGACACGAAGGAAAAGCAAAAGACTTGCCACTCATCCACGAGCGTGCGGCGGTTCCTGATGTCCCAGCACTCGGTTCACTCCTGCGCAGGGGAAGCTGCAGGTTTTGATTGTCTGTCCGACAGCCAGATGAAGAAAGTTCCATGTGAACTACTGATGTCTACCTGTCTACACCATACACGAATCCACTCAGTCTTCAAAGGAATCCAGGGGACATTCTCTTCCCCAATTTACCATTGAGAAGGGATGTGAGGAGGTTTCCCAGGGGTACAGAGTGGCTGGTAAAACGGGGATTTGAACAGGCTTGTCTGCTGTGCCACATGCCACACGCCCCACGGGGACGGGGGCACATGCAAGTCACGATCAGCTGAACCTGCGCAGGTCATCACAGGGAAGTGAAAACCACTCCTTCCGGCACCCGAGTCATGCAGGGAAACCAGAGGGGGAGGGGGAAGGGACACAGGGGCCAACACCCCAGAGAGGAGAGTCAGTGGAGGGGAGCTGGGTCAGAAGCGGCACTCAGCGTGTGCTCCGGCCCCCACTCTATCTCGGCTCCACCCTGGGTGGGAAGGGACAGGGAAGGGGATGGCAGGGGCTGGTGCCAGAGGGGACCGAGCAAACCCGTGCTGCTGGGTGGGACATGACTGTGGCTTTGGTATCTGACAAGGGACCTTGGGGGGTGGGGGTTAGCAGGGCAAAGTGACCCTGGGTACAAAGAGCAGAGCAGGTTCCCCAACTCCAGCACCAGAGGGCCGGAGCATGCGTGTGGGGAGGAAAAGTACTGCACAAAACCAAGTCTGTTAAGAGGGAAGGAGGAAAAACTGATGTTGAAAAAGTGAGTGCTGATGTCAGGAAGGGGAAATTGATCATGGGAAGGGGAAATTGATGTCGGGCCGGGGACACCAAAGATGGAAGGCCTCATCCTACAAAGTGGTTGCCACGTCACCCTAAGAGTTCTTGGCTGCACGGTTTGGGTCATGGCCAAGCCCTCGGGGTCTGTGAGTCGTGCCAGCTTGTGGCCAGACTTGGACTAACGGTCACGCCACAGTCAGGCGGAGGTGGTCAGGAGAGAGGTAGTCTCCCCACTCCCTTAGCACTGTGTCGAGTAGGTAATAAAGCGCCTTTGCTTCGTGGCGCCATAAACTTCCGATTCCCTGTAGTTAGGAGAAAGCAAGGCCTCGTGCGGAAGGAATGGCTGGCCCTTGTGTGGGCGGCAATAGCTCTGCACAGCTGCCCTCGCCACTGGCCACCAACGTGTCCTCCAGGAACTTCGCTTCTCTTCCCAGACTCAGAGAGCAATGGATTTCCTGGTTTGTATATTTTCTTCGAGCCTAACATTCCTCTCCTGCTTCACGTCCCTGCGCCCGGGGCTCCTCGGCTCACTGCGAAGAGGCTGCGCCTGAGGGGAAGCCCCTCTGCCTTGCGGGGTCACATCCCCACTCCGTGTGTGTCTCTGCAGCTGCCGGCGGCGGCCGAGCCTCCGTGCGAGCTCCCGGCCTCGCCCTGCCACGCCCGCTCGCCCGAGCTTTCCCGAGCGTGGCTCCTGCGGTCTCCGGCCTCGAGCGCACCCCGGACGCGGAGGCTGTGCCGCCGCCTCCCTGCTCGCTGCCCGAGCTCGCCGCGCGGAGTGCGCGAGGCCGCCCTGCTGTCCGCCGATGCCAGCCTGCCCGAGCCACCCCACCTGTCGCCTGCCCCTCGGAGTGGAGCTGCTCTCATCCCGTTCCTTCCCCAATCTCCTGTTCTTACATGAATTATGTTTTCAAAGCAGACACCAGATCGTGTCACTCCGGCGTGCACTCTTCTGCTTTTCGTCGTTGCTCCAACAAGAAAACCCACATCCCTTCCCAACCCCGAAAAGCCCCAGGAAGTCTGGGCCTGGCAACCCTGCCCTGACCTCGGCACGCTCCTGGCCCCTCGGGGCTCCCGTCACAGCGGCTTTTCCCTTCCCTGCAGGCGACAGCCCTTCCCCGTCCCTGGGCCCCGCGCCTGCTGTTCCCCAGGCGCGCCTCCCTCGCGCCCCGCCTTCCCAGCACACGGCTCACCTTTCCTGCGCATCCCGCCGTCCCGCGCTCACGAGAGCAACAGGCCGCTTTTTTACTTGTCTGTCTTGGCCGCCAGAGCGTGCTGCGCTCTCCCCGGCGCCTGCAACAGCGCCTGCAACTGCACGGTGAGCTGGGGCCGCACCCTTGAAGCCGTTGCCCTTATCTCTTGCCTCATCCGCTTTGCCTCTCGTTTACTTTTTTTAACTTTTTATTTTGAAATAATTTTATCTCCATAAGAAGCTGCAAAACTGCTACCGAGTGTTTTTGCGTTCCCTTCTCTAGCTCTCTCCAAAAATATCTTACATAACCATGGAACAATCACCAATTACCCAAAATAAGAAAATTATATTCGTATGAATGATACTATTAACTAAACTTCAGAGTTTTAGATTTCTTAAGTTTTTACATGCACTCACACATTCTTTTTATTATTACTATTAATGTTTTTGGTGTATAGTTCTACAAAATTCTATCACGTCACGCAGCAAAGGGTTAACTGAGCAGGCCTGGGATTTTTAAATCCTGCACTTTCCAGAGAAAGGAGGGCCCTTGGCTAGCTCCTGGGAGAAAACCTCCGAGCCCTCAGATTATCCTGCCTGATGAGAGTGTGCCTGCATACCTGGGGCCTTGGGCCACCCCAGACGACTTACGCTAACGATGCAATTTATTGGGGGGCCTGGGGCCAGGTGGGATCAATTTGACCCCTGGGGGCCTAGAGACTGAGCGAGGCCAGTCATGTGGGCCGTCCATGCTCCTGTGGGAGCACCGGGCACCAAGGCTCCTGTGCGCGTCCCTGCGTGGAGGTCCTTGGTGCGTGTGACAACACATCGCTGCTGGAGCGCTAGCACTGTCCGTGTGACTGCTGGGAGAGGACAACCGGGAGCGCCCCCTCTCCTGGACTCTGCCCTGCGAGCCTTTTGCCTGCGCTGACGTTAACCTGTGTCCTTTCGCTGTGATAAACCGTAACTGTGAGTGTAACAGCTTTCTTGAGTCCTGTGAGAACTTCTTGCAAATCATTCGACCTGAGGGTGGTCTTGGGGACCCCCGACACACAGGCATAGGTTTGTGGAACCACCACAGTCAGGAACAAAACCGTTCGGTCTCTCTCACGTCTCCACCAGCCCCAACCCCTGGGAACCACCGACGTATTTCCATTAACTATCATTTTGTGGTTTTGAGATTGTTACATCGATGAAACCATAAAATATGTAACTTTTTGAAATGGGTAGTTTTCAGGCAGCATAAGGCCTTTGAGGCCTGTCCGGGCTGCTGCACGTATCGACAATTCACTCCTGTTGATTGCCGGGGAGCGCTCCATTTTACGGATGTGTCACAGTCTGGCCATCCATCGTCCGTGGAAGAACATATTCGACTACTATAAACAAAGGTGTTACGAGCATCCACGGACAGATTTTGTGAGAATGTAAGTTTTCATTTCTCTAGGTTAAATACTCAAGAACGGCATTGCTGCTGGGTCATATGGTAAATGTATATTCAACTTTATAAGAAACTGCCAAACCGTCTTCCAAAGTGGCTGCACCATCTGCACCACCACCAGCACTATGAGAGATCCAGCTGCTCTGCACCGTCGCCGCCATGTGACACTGTCAGTATCGTCCAGTTCTAATACATTCTAGTACACAGGGAGTGCTGTCTCCTCGTGTCTTTGCTCTGCCCTTCCCCGGTCACTGGCAATGCTGAACACTTCATACAATTATTTTCCACGAGTGCATCCTCTTTGATGAAGTGTCTATTCAAGTACTTGTCCATTTCCTAATTAGATTGCTTTCTTATTGTTGAATTTAGAGTGCTCTTTACATATATTACATACAAATCTTTTGTCAGGTATGTGGTTTGCAAATAAAGTATTTGCAGTTTGTAGCTTGTCTTTTCACTCTCTTGACGGTGTCTTTCACAGAGCAAAAGTTTTAAGTTTTGATGAAGCCAATTTTTTTCTTTTATGGATTGTCCTTTAGGTGCCTTGTCTAAGAGCTCTTTGCATAACTGTAGGTCATAAAGATTTTATTCTATGTTTTTCTCAACCATTTTTACAGTTTTACATTTACATTTGGATCTTCCCTTGTGGGGGTGAGGGGAAACTTATCCTTTCCCCCGAAAGTTCACTGAAAGATCAATTTACAATTAAGGCAGATTAACAAGAGAAAGGCTTATTTACCATATGCATGGGAAGAATCACAGAGTGATTGCTCAGTATCCCAAGGGGATCCAGATATTTTTGCACCTGCCTTTTAGAGGGGAGGGAAAATGAGCAGTATAGGTAATTCTGTTTAGGGACGATAAATGGTTGCTAGGGAGGAAGAATGTGTGGGGAAACAGGTTGACTTGTAAATGATTCCCTTAGCAAATTAAATTAACCTGAGAGACAGGTATTATACTTAAAATGATTTGGACTCGGTCTGGTTGCATTCTTGATCATTTTCCTGCAATATACTGAGATAACAGGGAGGGGAAGGGAAGTCAATTGGTCTTTTGATTGGTCGGTCCAATGTATGCAGATAGAGGGAAAGCCCCTTTCAGTGTTTTTTGATCTTGAAGGGCCATTAATTCAAAATATTCTTTATACCAAGAAGTCATATTTTGGGGTGAAATTTCCAGACCTCCTTCACCATCCATTTTGAGTTAATTTTTGCACAAGTTGTGAGGTTGTGTGGAGGTTTATTTTTTTAAAAATCTATTAATGTCCAATTGTGCCAACACTGTTTATTCAAAAGGCAATACTTTCTCTATTGATTTTTTTTTTTTTTGCATCTTTGCTAAAAATTCAGTTGATCATGCTGTATGGGTCTATTTCAAGATTCATTTATTGATCTATGTATCTATTTCCCTGCCAATAGCATTTTGTCTTAATCACTGGAGCTATCTATATAAGTCTTAAAATAGTATAGAGTAATTCCTCCATATTTAGTCATCTTCAAGATTATTTTAATTATTAAAAGTTTTATTTTTGTCTTTTGTACAAATTTTAGAATTAGCTTATTTTTATAAGAAAGAAACCCTACTGGAATTTTGATAGTAATTGAATTAAAACTGTAGATCAATTTGGAAAGTATTGTCATCTTTACTAATTTGAGTCTTCCAATCCATGAACACAGCAAGTCTCTCAATTTTATTTAGGTCTTCTTTGACTTCTTTCATCAGAGTTTTGTACTTTTTAGCATACAGCCCACATGCACTCTTTGTCAGATTTATAACCAAGTATCTCATATTTTGTAGCTATTGCAAATTGTATTATATTTTTAACTTCCAATTAAATTTTCAGTTTCCAATTTGTCATTGCTAGCATACAGAGATATGGTTTATTTTTGTGCTGTCCTTGTATCCTGCCACATTGCTAAACTCACTTATTAGTTCTAAGGGGTTTGAGGGGAGATTACCTTCAGATTTTCTACGTTGACAGTCATGTCACTTGCAAATCGAGACTGCTTTCTTTCTAATCTGTATGCCCATGTATTTCCTTTTCTTGCCTTATTTCAGGCTAGGACTACCAGTACTGTGATGAATAGGAGTGCTAGGAGTGCTAGGAGTGCCCATCCTTGCCTTGTTGCCAATCTCCGAGGAGAGCATTCAATCTTTCTCCATTAAGCACACTGTTAGCTGCAGGGATGTGTGTGCGTGCACATGCGGTCTTTGTATTAAGCAAGTTCCTTTTCATTCCTAGTTTGCTGACAGTTTTTATCATGAATAGATGTTGAACTTTATTAAATGCTTTTTCTGCATAGATTGATATCATATGGCTTTTGTTCTTTAGTCTGTTAATATGGCAGATTACATTTATTGATTTTTCAATATTGAAACAACTTTGAATTCCTGGAGTAAACCCCATCTGGCTGTGATGTATTATTATTTTTATGTGTTGCTTATACATATATTTGCCAATATTTTGTTGAGAATTTTTCTATTTCTACTCATGAAGAATATTGGTCTGAAATTTTCTTTTTTATTCTTTATTTGTCTGTTTTTTGTATCAGAGTAATGCTTATTTTATAAAATGAGTTAGAAAGTATTACCTTATCTTTCGCTTTCTGGATGAGATTATGTAGAATTAGTGTCATTACTTCTTTAAAAGTTTGGAAGAATTTACCAGTGAAACTCTCTGGGCCTGATGATTGATTGAGTGGACTGACTGACTACCTCCCTCCATCCCTCCCTCCCTTCCTTCCTTCGTTTTAAACTACAAATCAAATTTCTTTAATAGTTATGAGACTTTTCAAATTATTGAATCCCAGGTGAGTTTTGGTATCTGTGGGTTTTGAGGAATTGGTCCATTTCATCTAGGTATACAGAGTTGTTCCCAGCATTCCCTTACTATCCTTTTAATGTCTGTGGAATCTGCAGTGATGTCCCTCTTTCACTCCTGACATTAGTGACGTCTTTGTCTTCTCTCTTTTTCTTTGTTAGTCTTTCTAGAGGTGCATCAATTTTACTGATCCTTTCAAAGAACCAGCTTTTGGGTCAATGTTCTCTATTATTTTTCTGTTTTCAATTTCATTTATGTCTGCTCTTATATTTATTATTTCCTTCCTTTATTTGCTTAGGATTTATTTTGCTCATTTTTTTCTTGTTCCTTGTGGTGAAAGCTTAGATTATTAATTTGAGAATTTTCTTCTTTCCTAATATTAGCATCTATTAATAGTATTACAGATGTCCTTCTAGGCACTGTTTTAGCTGTATCCCACAGATTTTTTCCGTGTTGCAATTGTATTTTCATTCAGTTCAATGTATTTTGCAATATCCCTTGAGAGTTTCTCTCCAAATAATGAATTATTTAAAAGTATGTCATTTAATTTACAAGTATTTGGGGGTTTTCCTGTCATCTTTCTGTCACTAATTTCTAGCTCAATTCCTTTCTGGTCAGAGAACATACTTTATATAATTTTGATTCTTTTAAATGAGTTAAATTTTGTCTTATGGACCAGGATATGGTCTACTTAAATGAATGTTCCATGTATGCTTTAAAAGAATGTGTATTCCACTGGTATTGGGTGAAGTTTTATAAATGTTAATTAGATCCCATTGGTTGGTGGTTATTCAGTTCTTCTACAGCCTTGATGATTTTCTGACTAGATATTGTATTATTGAAGTCCCCAGTTATAATTGTGAATTTGTCTATTTCTCTTTTCAGGTCTATCAGCTTTGGCTCCATGCGTGGTAAAGCTCTGTTGTTTGGTGCATATACATTTAGGATTGTTACATTTTTCTTGATGAAGTAATCCTTTTATCATTATATAATGCTCCTCCTTATCCTTAGTAATTTTCATTGCTCTGAAGGCTACTTGATCTGACATTAATACAGAAATTGCTGCTTTCTTTCTATTAGTATTTACAAGTTATATGTTTTCCAGCCTTTTACTTTTTCCCCCCATCGTAGGTGGTTGTATAACACCCTTTACTTCTAATGTGCCTATATACTTATATTCAAAATGAGTTTCTTGGAGACAACATACAGTGAGCTCATATTTTTGTTCTGAATCCATTCTCAAAATCTTTGCTTTCTAATTTAGGATGTTTAGATCATTTACACTTAATGTAATTTTTGCTATGTCAGGATTTAGGTTGGCCATTTTATGATTTATTTTCTATGTGTTCTCTCTGTTTTTCATTATTGTTTCTTGTTTTCTGGCTTCCTGTGGAGTTACTTGAGCATTTTTTAGTATTCCATTATGATCCATCAATAGTTTTTATCTTTGCATAGTATGTGTATGTCTATTCTAGAGATTAAAATATCCATACTTAATATATCATAGTCTCCTAGCATCAATATTTTACCACTTTTAGTGAAACGTAGAACCTTACTGCCATATAGGTTCCTTTGTCTACCTCCCTTCTTATGATATAATATTCTTAAATATTATCTCTATGTACAGTAAGAACCATATAAAACAGTGTTATATTTTGCTTTCTACTATCAGACATGATTTTAAAATTTTAAGAGAAAAAAAATAGCCCATTATTTTTAACAAAATATTTATCTTTTCATTGTTTTTTTCCCCCTGATTTTCCAAGTTTTCTTGGAAAATTGTTTCTGCATTGGCTTATTTCATTTAGGATAATGTCCTCTGGGTTTACCCCCATTGTTGCAGATGGCAGGTTTTTCATCTTTTTAAGGCTGAATAGTATTCCTGTGTGTGTGTGTGTGTGTGTGTGTGTGTGTGTGTGTGTGTGTGTATCACATTTTCTTCATCCATTCTTCTGTTGATGAACATTTAGGTTATTTTCACATTTTAACTATTATAAATAATGCTAAAATGTGCATGGGTGCAGTTTATCTCTTCAAGAACCTGATTTTATTTTCTTTGGATATATACCTAGAGGTAGGGTTGCTGGATCATATTATAGTTCTATTTTTTATTTTTTGAGGAACCTCCATAGTGTTTTCTATAATGATTATTTATGGTCTTTAGTGGTATCATACGAGTTTTAGAATTGTTTTTTTCAATTTTTGCAAGAATGCCACTGGGATTTTGACAGAGATAGTATTGAATCTGTAGGTCACTTTGGGTGTATGGACATTTTAACGGTATTAATTATTCCAATCCAAGAACATGAGATTTCTTTCCATTTATCTGTGTCTTCTTTAATTTCTTTTATCAATGTTTTATAATTTTCAGTGTACAAGTCTTTCACTTCTTTAGTTAAGTTATTCCTAAGTATTTTATTCTCTTTGTTGTTATTGTGAATGTAATTGTTTCGTTGATTTCCTTTCTGGATAGTTTGTGAATAGAAACATTATGAATTTTTGTATGTTGATTTTGTAACCTACAACTTTACTGAATTCATTTATTAGTTCTAACATTGTTTTGTTGTTGTTGACTCTTTCCAGTTTTGTACATATATGATCATGTCATTTGCAAAAGGTTTAATTTCTTTCTTTCCAATTAGGATGCCTTTTATTTCTTTTTCTTGACTAATTGTTCTGGCTAGGACTTCCAATTCTGTGTTGAAAAGAAGTGCAAGAATGGGCATCCTTGCCTTTTATCAGATAGTAGAGGAAAAGCTTTCAGTTTTTCCCCACTGATTATGATGTGGCTGTGGGCTTTTTATACATGACCCTTAATGAGTTGAACTAATATCCTTTTATGCCTATTTTGCTGAGTGTTTTAGTGTTTTAGTTATGAATTGGTGTTATACCTTGGTCAAATGCTTTTTCTGCATTTATTGAGATAATCATGTGAGTTTTTTTCTTTTATGCAGTTAATGTATTGTATCACATTGATTGATTTGTGTCTGTTGAACCATCCTTGCATCCTGAGATAAATCCCTCTTGCTCATAGTGGATGATCCTTTTAATGTGCTGTTGAATTTAGTTTGTTAGTATTTTATTAAGGATTTTTGCATCCATGTTCATCAAGGAAATTGACCTGTAGTTTTCTTTTCTTTTCTTTTCTTTTTCTTTTATTTCAGCATATTATGGGGGTTCAGATGCTTAGGTTACGTGTGTTGCCCTTGCTTCCCCCCCGTAGTTTTCTTTTCTTGTAGCATCTTTGCTTGGTTTTGATATTGGGGTCATACTGGCTTTATAAAATGAGTTTGAAAGTGTTCTATCTCCTATTTCTTTAAAAAATCCAGACTCATTTGAATCATTGTTCTCTTGAAAGTAGTATTTTGTTTCTTTTGGGTTGCTTTCAAAAAATTTTCTTTGTCTTATGTTTTTGAAAAGTTATTATAATGTATCTGGCTGTGGATTTCTTTGGATTTATTCTAATTGGAATTCTCTAAAGTTTTAAAATTTGCAGGTTAAGTTTTTCACCAAGTTTTGGAAGTTTTCAGGCATTTATTCTTCAAATATGTTTTCACTCTCACACTTTCTCCTCTTCTAAAACTCCTGTAACATGAATTTTAGACCTTTTGTTATTGTCACACAACTCTCTGAGGCTCAGTTCAATTTTTCAATCTATTTTCTCTCTGTTGTTCAGGTTAGGTCATTTCTATAGAAATGTTTATATATTTTCTACTTTACTGATTCTTCCGTCTGTCATCTATATTCTACTAATGAGCCCATCCAGTGAGTTTGAAAATTTTGGTTATTGTGTTTTCAGTTTTAAAATTTCCATTTGGTTTTTTCTTTATATCTTGTATTTACTGAGATTTTTTATTTTTCCATTTTTTTTGAAAAGTGTACTTACTGGTTGGAGCATTTTTATAATCACTGCTTTAAAATACTTGCTGGATAATTTCAACATCTGTGTTATCTTTCTGTTTGTGTCTGTTACCTTTGCTTATGTAAGTTGAAGTTTTGGTATGAGAGGTAAATCTGGATTGTATCCTGGACATTTTGAATATTATGCTATGCAAATTTGGTTCCTATTTTGGTTTTCTATTTTATTAGGCAGTCAGCTCATTTAGAATTAGAATGCACATTCTGGTTCAATTCTTTGAGCTGTGGTTCAAATGTCAATAAAGTTTCAAGCACTCACAGCAGTAATCTGGATGACCTCAATTATGTGCTACCCAGAGTTAATCTGGAACCTGGGCAGCATTTTGCACCACACTTCGGTTCATTTCATATGTGAACTACTTGGGAGTATGCACAGAACTTTATTCCCAGATTAAAAGATACCTTTCTCTAGGCTCCTCTTCTCTGTTACTTCCCCCTCCCACTGTCTCACACCCTTGTTATTGTTCACCTAGTATAGAACAGGTATTTGACAGTGTTCCACCTGACAGTCTGTGTCTGGTGGGAGAGGCTGAGAGGTATTGCCTCTGGTATTAAGGGACTTGTTGGCATGTCTCCTCTCCATTGTCCCTGGCACTGATACGTCAGATGTGTATGTGTGTGGCATATACTGTGTCTTTGCTGATGTTCATTAGTGTTGCTGGGAATGGTCAACAGAACTCTGTTCTGCCATCTCTGCCACCCCTAGTGGTGAAGAGGAGGGATGCTACCTTTGTGTTTGTGTGGGGGGTCGAGTGGGGGTGGTTAATAACCCATGGAGTCTCCATAGGCCCCGTGTGGGTGGGAAAGGGTGCAATTTCTTTCATGGTGTTTGCCTTGAGTTAGGCAGATATAGTCTATGTGGTTCCATCCTGTGAGGCTATCCTCTTTCCAGCCTTTGGCTAGACATAGTAGGATTTCTTGGTGGTTTTTTTTCTTTTTTTCTTGTCTGTGTCTGTTGGTGATTCTGGGTTGTAGGCTAGTGCAGGACCCAGGTCAAGATATATAGGAATTCACCATTAGGTTCTACTTGGAGTCTTCAGGTGCCTAGTCAGTCTCTTTTCTCACCTTTCAGAGTCTTCTAATAACTGCTCCATGCATTTCATCTAGGGTTTTCAGTTATAATTAGCAGGAAGAATAGGGTAGAATGTATTTACTTCATCTTGCCTAGAACCAGAAACTCCCTCTTTTACTTTTGTTGATAAAATCTTAACTCACTTTTGATTGCCACCTTGAGCCCAAGGATATACCAGTTTTCATGGATGTTCCTCTCTCTTTAACTCTTAAAGTCCTTTGTGTGTGTCATGTAATTCAGCACATAGTTATATACCAACTCAAAATTTTTGCTGATTCATTCATGTTTATTTGTCTAATCTCCTCAACTAAATCAGAAGCCTCATGTGGGAATATATGAGATGTCTTCTCTAGCCTTATGGCACTTGTCACAGTTCAGAGCTCAAGGTTGGGACTTGCTATTCCTTGGCTGAATTAATTAGAACTCTGGAACCAATGTGCTTCTGAAGCCAAACTGCCCTGCATCCAAGCCCTGTCTCTGCGTAGTACTAGTTGTAGCATCTTAAGTAAGTTGGTTAATCTCTTTGAACTCTGCTTTCCTCATTTGCAAAATAGTTTTAGTAATACCTTTATCACAGAAGGTAATGTGAGAATCATAAGTCAAAATATGCATTAAGTAAGTACAACAATAAAACAGATGCCCACAATTTTTTCCTTTTTCTTCTTTCCTTTGTTTTGTGATAACCCATCCCTTGCTTCACAAAAATAAAACAGTAGGAGTTGAAAGACAGAAAGGGAAGTTGGGGGAGCTCCAGAGATACTTTTTTCTACTTATGTTGGGCTGGCTTGGGTCAGAAAAATTGCACTTTGCATAGCTTGTGCTGCAGAAGACCTCTTTTTCCTTTGCTCCTCCTGGGGCCTCTCTCAGTCCTGAAGGGCCAACACTGGAGCCCTCAGAAGATTGTTCCCCCAGCAGTCGCTCACACAGACCAGTGCAGTGCATGTGCCCTCCTCTGTAGGAACATTCTGGCCACTTTCCCACAAGGACTCTGCAGCGGTTAGCCCAGCTGATTTTGTAAGCTCAAGAAGCTCTAAAAAATGTGGCTGTACTCTGAAGATGAGGCAGAGAGTGAAAAAAAGGATAGACTATGTGTGAGCTGCTGACATTTGCTGCCTGGGCAGCTAGAGAGGCCCTATGTACTTCTCCTGGGAAGTGGCATTGGGCAAACATGGCTCCACTGGAATCCAAGAAGCCCTGTCCCCGAGGTCATGGTGTTTCTAGACCGGGTGGAAGTGTGTGGGGAAAAGGAAGGGAGTGGCAGGGTCTAAGCAGAACACTGTGACTTCAGGTCACCAGTGAAATGTTTGAGGCAGAAGGACATGATTCAGGAAAAGAAAACTTGCCAAGGGAGGAAAATTAATACAACCAGTTGATGAATTTTGTTGAGAATACCCAGAGAGGGGTCCTTGGGAGGTGACACCACTATGTGGAAAAATTTTGAGAGACTGTGAGAATTTGGGGGTTGGTAGGATGAGGGCTCTCTTTTAAGGAGGATAGCTTCAATTGTTAAAGAGAAAATCAAAGGGGTGTATTCGTGGACGGTGGGGAGACACAATAAGGGAGCAGCTAATCATTGGTTAAACCTGCAGGCATAAAATGGTCAACGAGTCTGGCTTGGCACAGCCGAGACTCTGTGGGTGCTGCCTCTTAGAAGGTGAGCCAGTGCCCTCTGTTGATGCAGACAAGGCTGGCAGGTGTGCCACCTTCCTCCGGTAGAAAGGAAGTTGCACGTTTTCATTTAGCACCAGCTTGAAACTTGCAGAAGATGAGGCAAGAATGCATACGGTACTCCTCTGCTATAGTCTGGATGTTTGTCCCTCCAAACCTTGTGCTGAAATTTAGTCCCAGTGTTGTAGGTGGGGCCTGGTGGGAGGTGTTCAGCTTGCCAGGGCACGTCCCTTGTGAATGGCTGGTGTGATGCCTTTCTCCCAGGAGCCTGTTCTTGCTCAGTTCCTGGGTGAGCTAGTTGTTGAAAAGAGCTTGGCACCTCCTCCCCTCTCTTTTACTTCCTCTCTCACCATGCGATCTCTGCACATGCCAGTGCCTCCTTCACCTTCTGCCATGCGTGAAAGCAGCCTGAAGCCCTCCCAGAAGCAGGTGCTGGTGTGATGCTTCCTGTGCAACCCGCAGAATCGTGAGCCAAATAAACTTTTTTTCTTCATAAATTACCCAGCCTCAGGTATTCCTTCATAGCAACACTAAACAGACTGAGACACCTTCCAACTGCAAGTCTTCAAATAGCTGTTCCACGTAGATGCAGAGAGGCAGAGTACACCTGGGGCAGGAGAGAAGTGATCTCAGGTGGTGCCTCTGCCTCGTGCATCTCTATTCACTTGAGAAGTTCAGTTATGGCTCCAAATTTGCATAAGCTCAGAAAAACAAATGTCTTTCAAAGGCATTCATTGATCATTGTTCCTCCAGCTCTATTCTTTGGGGTCTCCTTCGCTGCCCTACGTGGCTTCCCCATGCTTTCCTCTCAGCCACATCTCTAAGGAAAGTCCTGGGCAATGCCGCTTTCTTCTTCTCATGACTCTGCCAGAGCTGCCTCTGCTCCCCAGCACTGTGTTTGTGTCTCGTTTAGAACAGAGGACTGTCCACGTGCCTGGCCGGCCCATCCCTTGATCTGGCTCTGCGGGTGTGGTGGTGTGAAGTACATCAGACAGCAGGTGAAGAGCGGAGAAAGCACCAGACAGGTCAAGTCCCTAGGAACACGTCTCTGAGCCAACCACGGCCGATGCCCACCCCTCCTCCCCAGGCCCTTCGTCCTCTGCATCCCTCCACTGTGGGAAGTGCCATGGATGTAAGTCCCACTCTCAGAACCCAGTGTGCTGCACATGGTTGACACACATCTGCACACACACTTTAGAAGCTTGTGGAGATGTGGCTGGAGAGACGCTCAGCAAACCTTCACACCATCAGTGGTCGCCCTAAAGAAGGCATGGGAGAGATCCGGCGTGTGGGCGTGGAGGAAGGAGCCAGGTCTGCCCTGAGTGGGCTGCGCAGCAGGAAGACCAGCGCACATCTGGCGTCCACCTCACCTCCCCCCATGGCAACTTGTGGACAACACCGAGCTCTCCATGTTTGCCTCTTTTCTTTTTTATAAAATTAAGATATTAACATTAAAATTAGAAATAACGAGAGCACGGGTATTTGTATACACAAGGAGTGCAATGCACACTACCCGAAGGATGGACATATTTGAAACATGGACTTCGGTGGCGGGGGAACCAAGGGCAACACACGTAACCTAAACATCTGTACACCCATAATTTGCTGAAATAAAAAAAAATAATAAAAAAAATTAGAAATAACATTAAGATGCAGGTGGTTTAAAAATATACAAATTTTGGCACGGGATGTAATAATGAGGGAGGCTTTTTCCAGGTACGTGAAATGTCCCTAAAATGAAAGAGACCCCACACAAATTTACTGCTGGGCCTCAAGGCTGACAGCTAGAGTTTGTGCCGCAGAGGACTGATGAAGGGCCAGAGTGACCGTGAGGGAAGGAAGAGGACACACGCACAGACGGGGGCTGTGGGCTGGGGCATTTCTGTCCAGCTCTATGAACTGCTCCCTAAAGTTGGTGTGTAGATTTACAAAATGGTTCATTGCCAATTTTTTTTTTCATTCAATAATTTTTTTTTCCTGGAGAGAAAGATAGTGCTTTCCTTGGGACAAGCCTGACACACACGCACACACACACACATATGAACACTTATACACTACACAAATTGTAAAGCAATGGTTCTTGTAGTTGTCCCAACTGTCACATTTTACAAGCAGCGCACACGTGTGTCACAGCGATGAAGAGCAAAAGCTCAGCATGTACACGTCCGTTTGCAAGCGTGCCATGTGTGCGGTTTATTTCCAACCACCGGGGGATTCCTCACTTGCTGTTTGCAGGCACGTGCGATTCTAGCAGCAACACTGAAGGGGTGCAGTTTTCTCCGCTTATTTCCCCGGCGTGCGTGTAACTATCGATTTACCAATGAAAGAATTCTCCTCTCGGCAGGCGGCCGCTGCTTCCGCTAATCCTGCCTTGGCTCAGTACCCAGGCGGAGGGCCCCCGTGAGCCGCCTGCGGCCGCGGTGCCACCGAAGGAGCGTCACGCGTCTCACCGCCCTCCGCTCCCGGCACCGCCCGAGCGGCAGCCGCGCCTGTCGGCCTCACGGGCCCGGGTCCGCGGACGCAGCGCGCGATCCATCTGTGCGTCCTCAGCAGCGGCTTAATTGGTCTCCGACTTCCACTCGAAGCTGTACCCCCAATGTCTCCACAAGCCGGTGCGATCCCTGGGCACGAGGCAGCCCTGCCAGGAAGCCGCGCCACAGTGCGGCCGCCGTCCCGCCGCTTCGCGTCCGGGGGACTTTGTGGCGGGGAATCGGGCGCGCTCCGCGCCAGCAGCCCAGCGTCCGCGCCTGCGGGCCAGGGCCCGGCCGAGCTCCTTTGCGCCCCTCTCTCCCCCCGCAGGGCTCTGACGCCCCCGCTCACGTGTGCGCAGGGCTGGCCTTGGGAACACCGTCCCCAGCCGGTGTCGCCGCTCTGGCTGCGTCCCCCTCAGGAAGGCCGCTGCGCGGGCTGCCATGCGCGCCCCGCCCTCCGCGCGCTCCGGCCGGCCCCGTGACGCTCCGCCCACTCTCGCCTCGGCCCGGGAGAAAGCCGTGGGCGCGGCGTGGCGTCGGACCCCTGCCCGGCAGTGCGCGCGAGGAGCGTCCCCCGCGCACCCAGCCCTGCCCGCGCCACCGCCGGCGGGCGACAAAGTTGGCAGGAGCCTGTCGTCCGACGATGTGCCCCTAGGCCTGGCAGGTGCTTAAAGTGCTGCCGCCAACTCCTTGGGACCTGGGGCGAGTCACTGCGCTCTGGCTCCTTCCTCCTGCGGAAACCTCCGGCCTCCGCGCTGCCCCCTGGCGGCTCGGCCTCTCTCTCCTCGCGGTGAGCAGTCCTGGGCGGCCCTGGTTCTCCAGCCATCCGCCTCTCGTGGCCTTGGACTTCGGGGTCGTGACCCTGCCGGTAGGGTCTTCTGGGCAGGACTCACGATGGGCCCAGCCACAACTCTAACTGGATCGCCCCGGGGAGCGTGAATCCTGCCCCAGGACGCCCTACCCGCTCCCCGGTCGAGGGTGGGTCATTTCTTCCCAAGCACAACAGGAACCCGCCTTCCTCCAGCCCCACAGCCCCGGCCCCGCCCCGCCCCGCCGCTCGTGCAGGCGCCCGGCCCGGCCCGGCCGGAATGAGACCCGCCAGTGCCCTTCTGCGAGGTGCCGTGACACTCCCCACGTGGAGAGTGGTGTCTGTGTTCCCTCCCCCAAGTCCAGACAGACAGTGAATCCGTGTGACAGCCGAGGTTAGGTCATGAAAGGTGACTGAGCTCCCGCTCGGTTCTCTTGCAGCTGCAAGCTGCCAGGTGCCAAGTCCACGGCTGCCGCGCCGTGTGGGAGCGGAGAAGCCGCATGTACTCGGAATGTCCGACCTCAGCCGTGACAGTCCCCACCAGCTTTCTGGTCCTCCCAGTTACAGCCCCAGAAATGGTTGATGACGCCACCTAACTGTGTCCGTTCTGAAGAGCCCGCAAAATAGGTAGGCATAATAAAAATCATTTTCTAGGACACTAAATGTGGGATAATTTGCTGCACAGCAATAGAGAATTGCTGTATTAGTACCCACCACGTGTATGTCGGTTACCCCGACTGTCCCTCCTGAGATCAGGTTCCTCAGAGGTCTGGGGCCCTGGCCCATGGGGACTGGCCACAAAGTTGCTAAGTTTTAATAATGTCAGCCTTTTCCTTTTATTTCCTCAACCCTAGAGGTTGTAGCTGTTTCTTGCAATTGCAACATTTGTGGTGACTCAGAGTTTTGTTGGTTTGTTTGTTTGTTTGTTTTGACATTTCAATTACCTAGCAAATAATTTTTTTGCTTATTTACCAGTTCTGTATCTTAAATTCTCTCTATTTAAATACCTGCTACAGTTTCTGTCTCCTGACTGGACTTTGGCTGATACTAACAATAGGTAGATGCAATTTGTTATACTGGTAAAGAAGACCTGGGTTTTAATTTCATTAGTTTAACAAAACAATCTCAGACATACACAGAAGTTGTAAGCACAATACAAATGAACTATTTTATTTTCCTAAACCATTTGAGAATACGTTGCTGATCTGATGCCCATGACACCTGAATACTTAAGTATATATTTCTTACAGACAAGAATATTCTCCTACATAACCAGAACACGGCCATCGGTCAGGAAATGAACAGTGATACCCTACAAGCTCCCAGTGCACAAACTCATTGACATTTCACCCATTGTACAAATGGTGTCCCTTACTGCAAAAGGATCCAGTCCAGGACATGTGTCACATGACTCTGTAGTCTTGGTTAATCTGGGATAATTCCTCCTTCCTCGTCTTTCTTTGATTTTCATGACCTGGACATTTCTGAAGATTACATGTAAATTACTTTGTGAAATGTCCCTCACTTTGGATTTGTCTGATTTTTCTTTTAATAATCTGATTCAGGCTCTGCGTTTTGGCATGAATACCACAGCAGGGATGCTGTGTCCTCACTGCACGCTCAGAGGTGCCCACAATTTGACTTGCCCGTGTAATGTTCACTCGAATCTCTGGACTCAGCTGCTGCCTGCCAGCCTGCTTCACCGTGAAGGTACTCTTTTCTCTTTTGTAATTAGTATTTGAGGGGAACTATGGAAATATCCTCTTCCTCGATATTCAATGTATTTCTGTATTTATTTATTTTTTGAGACAGGGTCTTGCTCTATTGCCCAGCCTAGAGAGAAGTGGTGCCATCA
The DNA here is from genome assembly GCF_000956105.1 of Propithecus coquereli. Classification (NCBI taxonomy): domain Eukaryota; kingdom Metazoa; phylum Chordata; class Mammalia; order Primates; family Indriidae; genus Propithecus; species Propithecus coquereli. Next base: position 3,446,023 of record NW_012149986.1, on the reverse strand, counting down.
TAGCTCGCTGCAACCTCACACGCCTGGGCCCAAGCAATTCTCCTATCTTAAGCTCTTAAGTAGCTGGAACTACAGGCACATGCCACCATGCTCAGCTATTTTTATTTTTTATAGAGACAGAGTCTCGCTATGTTGCTCAGGCTGGTCTCAAACTGCTGGCCTCAAGCGATCCTCTCACCTTGGCCTTCCAAAGTGCTGGGATTACAAGCTTAAACTACTGCACCCAGCCAATTTATTTATTTGTATATTTATTTCTCTCACTATGGACTTGGAGTTTCCTCTCTGATTCAATGGATTATAATCTGTTTTTATCAGTATTTATTTGGATTATTAAATTGCTCTAGACTTGGTGAACAGGAGCCCCTTACAGGATCCAGTCCAGGACATGTGTCACATGACTCTGTAGTCTCCAAATTGGCTTCTGTGGCCTTTTGTTAGGTTTCATTATCCTCTGATCGCTTCATCCTTTCCTGATAGCACAAGATATTTCATGCTCTTCTTGTTCTTTCCCTGCCTTAGCACTGGAATCGGCTCTCTCTCCAAAGAGCCCAGTGCTCTTTCATTGGAGAATGGTATTTAGATACCAAGATATGGGTCCCAGATGTGCTTATTGTTTTTGGGGTGTTGCCTCTTCCAGACTCTTTCAGAGGAGAGAGTTAAGGGGTATATGTATATATGCATTTAATATTTGTACTTTATGTACATGTGTATCAATCTACTACCCCTCTATTGAAAAGCATAAATTTGTCCTGATATTTCCATTTCCAATGTGAATCGAGAAGGTTCATTCTAATTTTATTTCTCTGTATTAGCTCCTTTCTCCAACACTTGGTGGATTCCATTATCTTTAGCGCACTTGTATTATCAGTTCCGCTGTATATAGCCAACCTCCCATTGCCACTTCCACCTCCTGCCCCAAAAGGACACCCTCACCCCACAAAGGTCACCCACAATGTCACTTTGCTAGAGCTGCCATTACAAAGTACCACAGACTGGGTGACTAAAACAACAGAAATTTATTTTGTCACAGTTCTAGAGGCCAGAAGTCTGAGATCCAGGTGTCAGCAGGGGTGGGTTTTTCTGAGGCCTTTCTCCTTGGCTTGTAGATGGCTGTCTTCTCCCTGTTTTCTCGTGATGCCATGGCTTGACTGTGTCCCCTCCAAAATTCAAGTGTTGCCAATGTGATAGTGTTAAGAGGCGGTGCCTGTGAAAGGTAATTAGGCCATGAGGGCTCCCCCCTTATGAATGGGGTTAACGCCCTTATAAAGAGGTTTCATGGTGCTCAACTGGCCCTCTGCCTTCCACCACGTGAGGACACAGCGCTCCTCCCCTCTGGAGGACACAGTGTTCACGGTGCCATCTTTAGTGTCACCAGACACTGAAACTGCTAGTGCCTTGATCTTGTACTTCCCTGCCTCCAGAACATTGACAAAATTATTAATAATTTATAAAGATTACCCAGTCTGTGGCATTTTGCTATAGCAACACAAAACAGACTAAGACACACGGTCTTCCCTCTGTGTATGTCTGTCCTAATTTACTCTTCTTGTAAAGATACTGGATTAGGGCCACCCCATGACATCATTTTGACTTAATTACTTCCTTAAAGACCTTATTTCTAAATACAGTCACATTCTAAAGTGCTAGAGGTTATGACTTTGACATATAAATTTGGGGAACACGATTTGGCCCATAACACCCCCCTCCCACATAGACACTCATCCTGAGTGTGCCCCAACTTGCTGCACCAGTCCCTCTCCCCTGCTGCCAGCCCCCTGGGCCACCTCCTCACCCTCCCTGGGCTCCTCCACCCACTCTGGGCTGGTCCCATGTGGGTACTGCCCACACTGCTGACTCTTGGGGTCCCGGCACCAGGCTCCCTACCCCTACAGGTGCCCTTCTAACCCCAGTTGAGCCCCAGCACCCACTCTGAGCCACTTGTTCACCCACTCTGAGCAAGTGCTGATGGTGCCTTTCTGGGTGCCACCTGGATTGTTCAGGAAGGGAAGGAAGGAAAGGGAGGAGGAAAAGCAGGTTTTGTGTCAGAAGCTGGGGTAGTCCAGAGGTACATTTGGGGTGAGACATTTGGGGTGCATGATATTTGTTTGGGATCAATATCCGTAGGAGGAAGGGGGAGAGAAAATTCGGGCGGAGGAAGCAGGTGAGCTGGGACGCAGGTCAGTCCTACAGATCTGGTATGGGTCCCATCAGGGTCCCAGGTCTGTCTTCATTCCCTGTCCCCCTTGGTCAGGGGACCAGGACTGCCCAGCAAGGGTGTCTCAGTCTGTTTTGTGTTGCTATAAAGGAACACCTGAGGCTGGGTGCTTTATAACAAAAAGAGGTTGATAGGCTCATAGCTCTGCAGGCTGTACGAGAAGCCTGGCACCTGCATCTGCTCCTAGTGAGGGCTTCAGGGAAGCCCTGGAAGGTGATGGAGGAGCAGGTGTCACATGGCGGGAGAAGAAGCAATGGGGCTCCTTTAAACAATCACCTCTCACATGAACTAATAGAGGGAGAACTCACTCATTACCACGGGGAGGGCACCAAGCCATTCATGAGGGATCTGCCCCATGACCAAAGCACCTTTGAGCAGGCCCCACCTCCAATATTGGGGATTAAATTTCAACATGAGGTATCAAAGGGTGTGACCATGGGCCAGGTGAGGCAGACACCAAGGCTGACCCTGAGGGAGCTGGCAGCTGGAGCAGGTTGCAACCACGCTCCCTGCAGGTGGGCAGCAAGTCCTTCTTGGAGGGAGATTTTGGTGATGCAACTCCAGGTCTACAATGTTTTGGTTTTAGTAAATAGTTTTGATTAATTTTCTGTAGCTTCTTGATGGAAATTTTAAAATGCAGTACTTCTCTTCAGCAGGTAAAAATCAGTGCAGTAATGGTCAGTAGTTAACCCTCTTGCAGATTGTAATTATAAACTCTGGAAACAGCATCAAAAACAAGTATGCAAAGGCAAGAAAAAAATTGCAGTAGAGTCAACCTTGAAACAGGGGACCTGCAGTGGGTGGGATCAGTACTTAACTGGCGTTTTCCTTGAAGGCACTTCCAGTGTGCAGGACAAGCGCTGCCAGGACTCAAGCAGACTGGTCTCATTGGCTGGAGCTGTCCAGGTGCCAGAGGACTGAGTCAGGAGATGTCAAAACAGCTGGAATCAGGCAGCTACAAGGCCCCAAATCTGCATATAAACTCCCCTCAATTATGCATGCATGGGGGGCCCTCCGAAGGGACCAGCAGAGAGCAATGTCTGGAAAGCTGAATGAGCAGGGCAGCCTGTCTCTGCTGCAGCCAAGACAGAGCGTAGGGCTTGAGTCCCACCTAGTTTGAGGGGCTTTCCATGGAAACCCCGGAAGAGTTATGTCTTGTTGAAAATACCACGTTCTAGACCAAGAGGATTTGTCCTAAGAATAAGGGCAAAATCAGAACAGACCTGCCCTAACAACATATAAAACCAAATTACATAGAGAAACAAACTGATTTAGTCATGCAATGGAATACTACTCAAGAAAGAAAAAAAGAATAAACTACCAGAACACATAACAATATGCATGAATATCAAAAACATTTTTGTAAATGTAAACCTTAACTCTTATTCCTACGCACCCACTTACACCACACCATGGGGGAAAAACAAACACAGAAACCTTTCTCTCCCCTAGAAACCACTTTCCACCATGTTTACATGCCCACAGCATGTGGGATTCATCCCTGTTTTCTCTTCCCTCATCTTCCACATCGACTCCTTCATGTTCCATGTTTGGTATACCCCGATTCCTTTCATTTCTAGCCAGTGCCATCGACACCCTCTAACTCTAAGGTACCATCTTCTGTCTTTTCCCACCAGTCCCCTGGCAGCTTGTCTTCGCTCGGTTTGTCCCCCTGTGGCAGAGTGATCTTTTAGAAGCAGAAGTTATATTGGGTCACTTTCCTGCCTATATTACTCCAGGGTGCTCCCCTTGCACTTACAATAAAATGTAGATTCCTTGCCATGGCCTAGAAGGCTCTGAAGGGTCAAGCCCCTCTCTGTCCCTAGGTGCATCTTTACCACTCTCATGCTGCTCACCACGTTCCAGCCACTTTGGCTTTCTCTGCATCCTAGAACATGCCCAGCACATGCCCTTCCTGCCTGCTACAAGGCTGGTACCTTCGCACCCTTCCACCCAGCTCATGCCCACCTTCTCTGTTGGATCACCCTGCATATTTCCTACAGAACATTTGGCCTGTGAACATGATGAGTATCTAAATGTGTGTGCTCATGCAGATAGGCACACACACACTATATACATGTATATTTTATATACACATATGCATAAACATACATACATATGTTCACTTTTTATAGCCTTGCTTCCTTCATTAGAAGGTGAGATCCTTAAGGGGAGTGACCAAGTCTATCCTATTCTCTTGTTTTTTCCATACCTCCAGCACCTATTATGGTGCCTGATTATGTAGACAGTGGTCAATAATTACTTATTGAGTAAATAAAATAATGTGGTCCCTACCATCAAGATAGTCACAGCATGCTGGAACACCCCTAAACATATCAGCTATGCTAACTTTCGGGTTTTCACCCTCAGATTTGACTTTCTGCATATATAACATTTTACATAGATTAAATAATTGAGAATTTATAATCTTGGGCTTCTGAAAGAATATTATAATGAATACCTTTCAACAGCTCTATAAAATTTCAGTCT